>NC_081795.1:18917360-19280693 GCF_963082965.1 Carassius carassius | reverse complement strand
AATTTAAGCTAAGATATTGTTAAATACTTAAATTGTATATAAATATACTATTATTGTATATATACTAATAGTAAATATAAGGTTAATATAAAATATATATTTTATTTTAACCTTATTTTTATAAATAAATATAAAAAATATATTTCTTAAGGTTTGATATTGTAAATCGTTAATCGTGACTCAATACCTCCTCCAACAACCATCCTGAGTGAAGTTAAAAGTTAAAATAATGACAGCTTCCAAACAGGTCTCCTAACCACTCCCCCCTCTCTGTCAAAGCCCTGCCCCCAAAGCCACTCTATTGATTGAGACAGAATTTGAAGGAAGAAAATCATACAGATTTGCAATGGTGACATTTACGTTTTTGACTGAAGCATTCATTTAATTATTTAAGCACATTAAAGACTAGAAACTATTTTTAAAGTAGGCTAATGGTGGAAGCACATTTGTTCTATGGCAGAAGCTGATGTTAATACAGTGAGTGAATACTGGGCCTGTGCCAGAACTGAAATGGTCCAGGTGAGGACATCAGGAGAGGACACTGCTGTCTCTCTCTCTCTCTCTCTCTCTCTCTCTCTCTGTGTGTGTGTGTGTGTGTGTGTGTGTGTGTGTGTGTGTGTGAAATCATAAAGACAATAACACTCTCTACGTTAAAACACTGTCTGAATCTTTGCATCAAGGACACTGGACACTACACTACTGTTGTCTTCCTCTTCTATTCTTCCAGATACACTTTCTTTCTGTCATATCATGTTTGTACTCTCTTTTCTTTTTTATTATGATGGTCATGTCTGTGGACGTTGAGTTTCGTTGTCTTTATGTGCATGCATTTTTTCAATTATTTTAAAACTGCAAAAGCTTTTCTTTCACTTATAGAGTTTCTGTTTGGATAAATCATTTGGTAATGATGCACATACATAATAAATATAAAAATGTAACCACATTTCGATATTAAATTAAATTACATTTTGAGCACTAAAAGAGGCCTATTTGGGAGGCCTATCTTTTTATTATTTTCATCAAAAAGTAAACATATTTCTTAAGGTTTCTTTAGTTTTAGTGTCTATTTAAAATGTGACAAATTTGCTATTTCTTATACTGTATTCAAATGAGCTCCACTATTAGATGTTATTCTATAAGCAATGTAATTCATTTAATGAGAAACTGTGAAATAAAAGCTGAGAGAGAAAACATGAATATTTTGAAATTAATATTTCAAAAAATGTAAAGCATTCATACTGGTCTGTCTGTTTGTCTGAGAGCTCTGTGTGTGTGTGTTTTTCTGAATCTCCAGATGTTTCTCCGTCTATATACACAGTGTTTCGAACTCTGCAATATACTTCTATTTTGTGGTGTGTTCATTGAAACTCCAAAATGAGTAAATTTAGCCTTTTTTTCATAGGAAAAAGTTTTTTAATTAGGTCAATAATGATGATTATATCAGATAACATTTTAAGCTGTTATAGTAATGTTACAATGTGTCCCACCTATGGGGCATGTTCTCATATTTCACTTATATTTCTTCGGGGTAAATAAATAAAAGAGTATAGACTATATTAATGAAACAAGACACCATATTTGTACTAAACATGTGAAATCTATGTGGAAAAAAAAGAATACTCTGAACCCCACAAACTGAGAGCCAAAACTCTCCACAATTATTTTATATCCACAAAAGAACAGACTTGAGATCCACCAGTTGATAATCTCTGGCTAAATGTGTGTATCTGTGCTATCAGATGTGTGTTTGACAAAACGGTTTAAACTTCTGTGGGAGTCTTCTATGGTCTGGACCGTCCCGCTGTCCTTTATTTCTCTCTTTCACTATTTCACTATTCTGTTCCGCTCCCTGACAGCAGCAAAAGTAAGAGTTCTCGAACACATTTTTCTCGCACTTCTCTGTTTTCTTAATATCCCATCACCTCCGCATCACTTTCCATGTTTTACAGCCGCAGGCATTCTTTTCTCCTCCTTCCGGAGCCCTAACGCCAATTTTTGACTTGACATAATCTGAAATGGTGCTTAAGTGAATTTATGTTGTGACAAGTGCATTAACTTCTGCCGTTTTTGCTTTTATGTTACGAAGAGCTTTTGTCCGATTGCACGGAAGAAAGAGAGAGAGAGAGAGAGAGAGAGAGAGAAAGAGAGAAAGAGAGAGAATGAGAATTTGAAACCCAGACCACGGACTAGACAGCCTATCAGTATTCAGCGGAGAAAGTGAGTGATGGAGAGAGAGAGAGAAACGGAGGAAAGAAAGGAGGAGGGGGTGATGTATCAATATTCTGAGTAGTGTTTGAGGGCAAGAAGAATGAACCGGGGAGGGGTTGGAGCGGGTTTATTCGCTCAGTGTTTGTTAGCATGAGCCCGTTGGGGCGAGATGATATCAATAGAGCAGTTACGCTGAAGACGGAGAGTAAAGTATGTGTTTGTCTGAAAGAAGTGTTGTTCAAGTCGAATGTGACGGAATCTTAGCTGAACGCTAGCCATAACTTCACTCTCCCTCGCTCTCTTTTACTCCGTGTGCTAATCAGCATTTGAAAGGCAGCTTTGACAGTGAGAAAGAAAAGTGAGGGCAGTGGGGAGGAGGGAGTGTGAACGAGAGAGAGAGGGGGGGCTACAAGCATTTCTTTTATATTTACTGCTGATTGAGGAGAGAGAGAGAGAGAGAGAGAGAGAGAGGGAGCGGGTGAAGAGACGACTGGTGTGTGCAGCTTTCCCATGAGGAAATGAAAAGAAGCTCAGCAAGGAAAGAGAGAGAGAGCCAAAGTGGGGAGCACGCCAGAGAAGGAAACAGACTGGCATCCTCTCACTCCAGTCATATCAGAGGCGATCCCGCTTGGGAAGTGAGGGAGGAGAGAGAGTGAGAGTGTGGTCAGTAGTTACCGCCGATGTGCGTCCACAAACACACACACACACTCTTGCGGCAGCAGACCGCTGTGTATTCGACTGCACTTTTGTGCGGGCAGCTGGGATTGTTCTTGGCCCCGTCTGACCCCCTTGTCACACCTCGTGAGTGTGTGTGTGTGTGTGTGGGAGCACGAGGGTCCTGGAACGTGGACTGAGCGGAGGGGAGGGTCACTGGTTCGGGTATCCAGACGGGTCCGAGGCATCTGAGGAAGAGGTGGAGGGAAACATCTGCCCCCAAAACACCTGGGTGGACATGCACATCAGGTGAGTCCCCTTGTAGTGGGAAACACAACTTCCTCTTGTTCTAGTCCATGTTGACGTCCACATGCCAGACTGTCACATGCATATCTGACAGTTTGAAGTCTCACTGGTGTAGATTCATTCGAAGGGTTTCTCCTTTCTCCTCTTAAACTTGTTGATCGCTGCATGCATGGAGGCTTGGCTTCCTGGGAAAGTTTTTGGGAAAGACACTTTGCTCATAAGTGCACTTGTCTTTCTCCCTCAGTGAGGGGGGTATTGGGAACGGAGGGGAGGAACGCTGGGGTTAACTGTGCGAACCGCCTCGGCTCGCTCTCAAACATCATCTCTCACTTAATTAGTGGATTTTACAAGATCAGTGCGCTGTGCTTTGACGGCGTGTTCTGTGGATGGGAGTGAATGGTAGCGGCAAGACGGCCGTTCTGTTATCTGATGTCTTTGGAATTAACAGCTTCTTCTAAATGACTGGATTTAAATTAGGAATGAAAAGCACGGGTAAATATTAACCTTCTCCTTCATTAGTCAGTTTGGGCTTAGCATGGGATTGTTAAAGAATCTAAATAGTTTGTAAATAGCTTGTTTTTGAAATGAACTTTTTGTGAAGAAAAATAAAAAAATAAAAAACTTTTTTTTTAAATGCATAAATCATATTGTAACAAGAAAAGTTATAATAATAGTTGTAATAATAATAATAATTTATCTTACTGTTATTATTTTGTCATGCATCTTGCTAAATTCTTTTGATATTGGCAACGCTTTAGATTGCAATCAAATCAATCTTAAACCAAGTCACCATATTTCTATATATTAATTTAACACATATTGCATGTGAGTACAATTGTTATTAAAGTAATAATAATGACAGTGTATTTTTAAGCAGCTCCACAAAATATTTTTACATTTAATCCATTTTTCATTATTACTCTGTACTTACTATGTACTTACAAAGTTATTACAATGTAATTAACCATATTGTAAAGTGTAAGTACTATTTTCATTTATACTGTGTATTTTCCAGCTAGATTGCTTAATAAACAGAAAATTTAAGTTGTTTATTTGTTTTACAGCAATGCTGGACAAATGGAATTCATAAGGCAGGAATTATTTTGACACTTTCAGACTTACTATGGGAGCAGTTGCCCAGGAAAAGCACAACAAGTGAGAGAACTTGCTTGGGACTCTGTCATTTTAGGCTTAGGAGGTTGGAAGTTTACTTGCTGTTTTCTTTTCATCACTTTTCTATTTGAGTGTTTCAGTCAATGGTTTCATATCAGTCTGGAAATCTACCGGTTGATCTTTAAATGCACATGTCTGAACACATTGTAAAAAGTGAAAATGAGCAGATAATACAGCTTAAGTTTTTCTACCTAACATACCGGTTTAAAATTACTGTTATAATGTAGAGTAATGCAAAATTATTTAGTCATGTTAAATTATATTTTTTCACTTGAATAAAAGCTGTTTATTTAGACGTTACTACAGTACATATAACAGATTGTTTGGGTTACCTGAAACATCTTATTGATTTATTTTTTACAGTTTTTATTGCTTATCTTGGCGAGGATAAATTCTTTCTTTCTTTTTGTCTTCTTCTTTTTATTTTACATTCTGGCGGGACTATGTTTTCTGAAGAAAACATGTTACTGATGGTTAATATAATTTAACATATTGTAACTGTATTAATCACAGACCCAAAAATGCCATTTTATGTAGAGCGAGCTGCCCTGTTAGTAATGCATACACATCCAAATCCGCATTTGGAGGCATCTCTGAAAAGAACGTGCAGAGAAAATTGATAGAAGTTATGCAGGTATGTACGAGGGAGCTATAGGACCATAAAAGCCGTCACACACAAACACACACACTTGGAGTGGGACAGACAGGCCTGGTGACAGAAAGTGTCAGTGAGGTGTCAGTGAGAAGCTGTTGGTGTCACACTTGGTTGACCTGATCTGTGGTCAGACTGTCCACTGCAGCCCGTTGTGACTCCTTACATAACCACTTCCTGCCACTCACGCCCAGCTCTGCAGGGACACGCGTGGATATTTATATACTCAACATACACACACCACACACACATCAATATGTCCTTATAAACACACACACACACACACACACAAACAAGAGCCCCTGTCGATACACAGACCCCTCAGTCTTCTGCAGTCAACAAGATGTGATCGTACTAACTGCTTTTGACCTACTGCAGCCTTGAAATGATCGCTCATCATCCATAACATGTACATAAGCAACACACAAGTGAGAGAGAGAGAGCACCTTACGACAGTCATATATGTTTTTGACAGTCAGAATATTTTTGAAACCAAGGGTGTATCTCATGAAAATGTTTAGGTCGCATCTCACCCCAAAATAAACAAACTATTAACATAAAAAAAAAAATTAAATATAAGAAAACAAAATTAATATTTTTAAAAAAAATTCGATTGGGACATTGGAAAAAAAAATCTCAAAGTTGTAAACTTTTCTTGTTATTAAATTAACAGGTTTTGGGAAAATTGTACTATTTGACAATAAAATAAGGTATCGGTTTAATATATTGCGAGTTGTCCATGTGGGGAAAAAAAGGGAAAAAACATACACTCTAAATGTATCCATAATAGTGCACAATCCTCGTATCCTCACTGTACTCGCAAATGGTACTCTGCTTGATACAGAGATGTTTAAATGCACTAATGTGCACATATATGGCTGGATATAGACTAGACTTTTTTCTGACATCATCTCTGGCTGTTTGAATCTATGTGTGTTTCAGGACCCGAGTGTGTCAGATTTAGCAGTATTTGGTTAACTACAATGCAAGTCTTTACTATTTTGAAATGCAGATTTTTCTAATTTCCAAATCTTTCAATTTAAATACAATTTAAATAAAATTGTGTACATCCAACCAGTTTCAATGAAATATAGATCATTCAGTCTTGGAACTGAACAAGACATATTCATATTGAAATATCTGATTTATGTTGGCAGATCTTATATGATATCTGGACCAGACACATGTCAAGATTACTGGATTGTTTTTTTTTCTTTTTTTTCTACATACCCTCCATTTTATCTCACTACTGTCTAGAAAAAAAACTGAGATATTAAAGAAATCTCATTGTGACCCCCCCCCCCAGCCCCCCACAGAGACAAGTACAAAAATATAGAGAGAAAGAGATGCTGTTAACCTTCTTTGTGAACACTTCATTTTCTCACTGTTGAATGATTGCTTATGTCCTTAGAGCTGCAAGGGTTGAGAATTAAAACATTTAAAATTACTCATAGATTTTCCTCTCTCAAGCTTTCAGTTAGTCACTGTTTTGATATTTAAAATTTTATTTAAAAAGAAACACAAAAGTTATGTCCCTCTGAGGGATGAATGGAAGATCTCCGGGACCAGTCGAGCATCCGTTCTGCTTTCTGCTTCACCGTTGCGGGTCGGGCGTGTAAGGTCAGTTTGATCTAATCAAATGGGGTATTGATTCCATTTGATAATTAATGGGCCTGCAGGTGAAGATGAAGATGCAGCCTCCAGCTCTAAGGATTTGAGAGGAACCTTGGATTGGGAGTGATGGGAAGCTGCCAAGGTCAGCAGCAAACCACGGGAGCCGTGTCCAGCCAGAGCGCAGAGCGAGAGAACTCCAGTTAAATGAGATGGGGAGAGAGAAATGCTGTTGACCAGAGCTGATTTATCAGCGCTCAGAGAAAACGAGACAACATCTGACTTCCTAATGCTGAACTTCAAATGCAGAGAGATGCGAAGAGAAATTAGTATTCTGCAGAAGAAGCTCCATATATTGATGGAAAACTACATGCAGTATATATATATATATATATATATATATATATATATATATATATATATATATATATATATATATATATATATATGTGTGTTTGTGTGTGTGTGTGTGTGTGTGTGTGTGTGTGTGTGTGTGTGCGTGTGTGTTGCTGAACTATTTGCACTTCAAAGATATCGGGTTAATAATTTCAAAAGCAAATTTAATTTACTGTTACAAGCTATAACATCATTTCTGCAGTTTTTTATATTACATATTACCTCGATATGCATCAAAGACTGAGAGGAGTTAAATTATCGACATTTTCTTTTATTCATGACTCTGTGTTAATGTTTTAAAGATAACTTTTGTTCTCTCGGATGATTTTAGTGGCATAAATACTTTGTTTTTGCGACTTTAGCAGCCCTTGCAGAAATATCAACCAATAACTTTTTTCCCTTTTTTTTTCTTTCCTGATTTTAATTAAGCCAAAGTTTGCTGGAAAATAAACCGTTTTTACAAGAGAACAAACTGGACTTTCAGAATTGCATTGAAAATCGATGTGTTGAACTTTAAAGAAGTGATATTTGCTGTTCAGGTGACAAGCCACAATGAACATTAACAGTAAATAAATATGGAAGGTATTGATTGACTTTCACTTTTGAAGAAAAATTGTCAGAGGAGAGCATATGAGGGGAAAATAGTCTTTCTAACTCAAAATTCCACTTTTAATTCAACTTGTTTCACATTATTTGTAAAATGTACTAGCAGTTGTAAATTCTACACTAAATTTGATATTTTACTGGTAAACTAATTCTAGGTCTTCACCTTCTTATCATTACATACTGCTATTGCTTTCTTCTGCAATACAAAAATAGTAAATTTCAAAGATTTCATTTGTTTTCCATGCATTTTCTCTGAAGTTTAGCTTTCCAACTTCAAATATGATGTAAAAGTCTTCTACATCCATTTGATGAATGTGTTTCATGAGTAAATGATGAGTAAAAGATGAGTAAAGGATGACTGAACTGTTATTTTTGGGTGAGCTGGTGCTGCAGACGAGATTTCAGCATCAGTAGTCGATCTCTCAGTGTCAGATTAACCTCTAGACTAGGGTGACCATATGAGCCATTTTCCCAGGACGCGTCCTTGCCAGGATTTCTATATTGCCTAAAACATCCAAAGAAGTTTGACCAATAACATGCAGGTATGGTACATAATCAACCAATCGTGGCGTGTGAGAAGGTGAGATCTACAGAGAACGGTCAAAGCAATGCAAATACACGTACATGTTAGGTGTTTGTTCGTTCATTCAACTTGAAGCGTCGCTGCGCACCGATCATTGTATGACACCAAAGTACCAAGAGAGTGATTTTAATGCATAAGGAGCCGCCAGCTCTGCTCTCTATAGCTCTTATGAATGTCATACAATGATCGATCTGCACAGCACAAACAGCCAAAATCTGGATATTTTAGGCAATATAGAAATCCTGGCAAGGACACGTCCTGTGAAAATGGCTCATATGGTCACCCTACTCTAGACAGTTATGGCTAGAGAGCTGTGTGATGTGACTGGCCTGCCACAGCTGTTTACTGTTTAGATTTATTAAGAAAAAGGAGGCGGGTGCCAGGAACGTGCGAGAGAAAGTGCCCGGTGGCCACATACAGAAATTGTTTTCTTCTTCTGTCAAAGGCATTCAAAGGTCAAAGTCACCAGAGTCACCCTGCATTACGAAAAATGAATAATCCAGACCATTCCAGAGGTCCTTCACGCATACCCTTACCACTGCATGTGACATTTAGAATGGAATGGTAGTGTTATATCTGCTCTGGAAATGTGGGACCAATAAATGTTGTTGGGAGAGAGAAGAGAGAGGGAGTTTGTGTGTGTGGTGTATTGTCTCCGTGCAGACTGGCTTAAATGTGTTCATTTTCCCCATTTGGCGGCTCCATAGGGAGGGGTGGAGCGCACTAACGAACCTCTGACAGCTGGAGGCCCTAATTAACGATCCCCTCTGAAAAAAAACAGCCACAGGCTCACCCAAATGCACACCCAGGCTTGGTTTGCTCCCGTACCCCGGCCTGAGCCAAATAACACCGCATACAAGCCACACAAAGTACTGTACACACATGCTGCAGTTAGGACCGACACCCTTGTTGCTATTAGAACAATATAAGTATTAAAAAATACAAATTCTTTCATCGTTTACCTATTATGTTATCTTTCACTAAAACTATTTTTAAAAAGCCAGTAATTGAAATTAATAATTGAATGTAAAAAAAAAAACTTGAAATGACTGTAAATTGGAAAAGTTGTAAAATGACTAAAACTACAACTGAAGTACAAATAAAGCTAAATAGAAATATTGAAATTAAAACGAACAAATATGAAAATGAAAGTTACCTAAAATATGAAGTATTAAAAAAAATCTATCTATCTATCTATCTATCTATCTATCTATCTATCTATCTATCTATCTATCTATCTATCTATGTAAACACACACACACACACACACACACACACACTTGTATTTCATTGAAGTCTTTGGGATTATAAAATGTTTTAAAGTTTAAAGAAGTACATTATTTTAAAATCCATACAGTTGTCCATTGTGCTGGCTCTGTTTGAACCGGATCTAATGCAGAATGTCATGGAAATAATTAAATTGCAAAATAATTGTTTTCATGCCTAGAAAACATAGTAAAATGTTAAATAATTAAAAATTGCAAAAAGCATATTGATTGACCAAGTACTTTCACAAATATATGAAGCAGCTCTAACACTTCCAAAAATGAATATCCTGTAAAAGTCCAGTCCTTCAGTGGAGGACACTGCCTCTCTTTCTCAGTACGGATGTGGAAAGTCACTTTATGGTTGAATTTCACAGCAGACCATGACCTTCTTTGATACCATTGTCTGTTTGTGAAGGGCATGAATGGGCACACCTTGCATCAAGGTTACAGAGTTAATTGAACAATTACGCTGGACAGGACCTCCATTATGTCTGCAGAGATAGTGAGATGCCGAGCAAGATCCCGCACGCGATTAGATGAGGTGCGATAGGCTAAAGACCAGGATGTGTGTGTGGTACAGCTCCTAATGCTGATTGCGCTCCTTCACATGTAGATGTGTTTTGTTTGTCTGTGTGTGCTTCTGATCTCTTATATGTGCAAAATCTGGTGCAAGTGTTGTTTCATATACAATTTATCAGCAATTTAAGAGTTCTAATGTTTCACTTAGACATCGTCATCTAGAAGATTAATCTGAGAAGCATGAAACGTCACCATTTGGCCACAGTTGAATGTGTTATTTGCCAATTCTTTTTAGTTATTTGTGAAATTTACTCAATTTCTGAGTTAAAATTGATTCTACACCTATATATTTTTTATTGTATTAAAATTCTCTTCTGGGCATCAGAACAGGGTCAAAGGGCTGTTTTAAGCTAACAAGGATATTAAAGCACATCTCATACAGTCTCTGCAGCTAATGTTAAACTGTTGTGAGCTATGATGTAATAGTACTTGTCTTGGGCTCACCTGAAATGAACAGGGCTTTATACAAGTTCATGTTGTGCCAGAGGTGGCATGGTGATATGATGAATCTGCTGACTTTGTGCTGTTTGTGTGTTTGTACTGTGCCAGGTCAGGTCAAAGTGGTAGTGTAAGGGCTGTGGCATGTAGCCAATATGACCGTGTTGTGATTTACCCAGAGCTGGCCAGCGGGCAATTCACACCTGTGGGTATGGCATCAAGCTGCTGGAGGGCACACTGGCCCTTTAAATGTCAGAAAGACAAGCACTGAGGCCAAAAAGCCCTGGAAACTCATGGAAATGGAGTCTGTTTTTGTGTGTGTTTGTTATTTGGGATTTGCTGTACATCCACAAGACCAGTTGGATTTAAAGAGAAAAGATTGTAATAATAATAACACTGTATATCCATATATGGGTACATACCAGCATTAAGTGATATGTACTATATACAAACTGCTTGAGTGTTTACATTGTTGCAAAATGTAAACACAGCTTTATATATAAAGTTGCATGTATGTCACATTCTCACATACATAAAGCGATACACACTGTTTAGTAGAGCTAACTGCCTGATTTTAAATTGTTTTTATTTTTATCACAAAATATATCTATATTATTGCCCAGCTCTCTTTGTAAAGTTGGATATAAAACTATGTCTAACTTTATCCATATACATACAGTATACCCACATATTCTCTATTGCATATCTCAACTGCTTGATTGCTTGCATTGTCACAAATTGTTAACTGTGAGACACTCTAGAACAGGCTGTTTTGTTAAGATACAGTGAATAGCAAAGGAAGAATCTGGAACCGGTTCTCTTGTCTGTGTACTTTTGTATTTGGTACTGTCTGATGAACACCAATGCAGTATATAAAAATGTAAACAGCTTTTTGAAAACATGTAAATGCTGTTTTACTTTTTTAATGCTTCACGACAAGTGGGGTCGGAAACGGAAATTTGGCTGATGGGTTGTCATTATGAATGAGTCATTGAATCGTTCTTTAAACCAATGGATTCAAAAACACTGAATGTCAAGAATGAACAAGCTGACGGTTTTCATTCAAAGCACTGATACATTAGATTATTTCTGAATGAATTAGTGAGTCATTGAATCATTCAACAGATTCATTCAGAGCTGAACTGAAGTATCTGACAGTAATGTGTTGGAAATGTAAGTGACTCAATTAGGGATGACCCAAAATAGTTGACAATCCTTAGCTTTGATTCGAGGAGCTTGATTCGACTACCAATTGCACAGTCCAGTATTCGCAGGCTGTTATTATTATGCCATTTTGACTATATGGGGGAGCTCAAATGTCTGATTTCACATAGAACTACTGGTTTTCTCCCAATAAGTTAATATACAGCCTATTATGATAAAGCCGTGAATAAGAATCTGAAAAGAAAGAAGCTTCAAATAAATATTTTAAAGTGAATCCGTGGATATTTTATTTATGATATAAGATGGACAAACGCTTTATTGTAGTACTATGGTGATATCTCTTCAACGCACAGCGCGAGCAGGACAAACTACAATGCAGAATATTAATAACTATGACTGGGACTGTCATACACATACCATTATAATGAAAACACCATTATAATAAAACGCTGTGAATTTTTAGAGTTTAGCTGCTGTGTTTCTGCACATTGTTGCGTGAAGAAAGCGTCCACAAAATGAGTTCATTCAGACACGCTCATGTGCATTCGGGCCCTTTTTTCAGAGAGCCTATAAGTCATGATGTGTAAATAACGAAGCATATTCTGTTTGAAATAATGAGTTAATCCCACTGATTAAAAACTTGCTATTAAATGCGTCACTCTACTGGTCATCTTCAGCACGAGCAGCTTAAAACAGAAATGCAGAACATTAATACGACTGTCATATAGGCTAACGTAATAAGGAGAACACTATTGTAAAATAAAAAAAAATTGTGAATTGTTAGGGTTTCGCTGACGTTTAGTGTTAACTATCTTTTAATCAAAACATAAAAACATTATTTACCCCGTTTGTATCTGCGAGGCGTTTATTACACATTTTCCCTGTGTGTTAACGTCAGTAATTATGGCAGTCGAATGTCTGACTTGACTCAATGTATTTTGCCCCGCCCCCAAACATATGATTCGACTATCAGTCAAATATCTGCAAGATTTAAAAATTCCGATATGACTTTGAAAATCCTTAGTCGGGGACACCCCTAGAATCAATATTTTAAAATTGTCTGTAGCATATTTGAAACACACTTGTGCTTGTAAGATACTGCGTGGATATGTCATGTACTGTATTACAGGCCTATACTTTAAAACATATATTTTAAAAATAGTAAACAGTGTTTGCTATTCTTTCAAAACTCAAAACTGCCACCCAGAATGGCATATGAGTATGCAAAAACAAAACTCTCAGAACACAGTTTTACATCATAAAATGTAAAAATCTAGTTCACGTCATAGCAGTTTATTTCAATACTCATTTGTCTCTTCCCTCTGTTCTGTTGTCTTTCAGCTTTTCTGTTGGGGGTCTCGGACTGACATAGCCTCGGCCAATCACAGCCTGAGTTAGAGGTGGCGGCCCATAGGGGGCGTGATGGCGGCCATGCCGTTCGTCAGCGAGGGAAAGTGTGTGAGCGTGGAGTGGGACTTCCTACAGGGGCTCCTCGCCAAACCACCCACCTTACCCTGGTGAGGACAAACACACCTTCACACAAACATCAAAGACTTTTCTTTTCTTTTTTTTTATTCATGGATTATTTTCTTTTTGTAAATTTCTTTGTTCCTTTTCTATGGTTAAATTAGATTTTAGTACTCAAAAAGGCTAATTAATTGAAATCATGATAGAATTTAACAACTTGTCAACAAAAATGTATTTTTTTCACTGCGTGAAATTCTTTTTTTTTCTGCCAAATTAGAAATGTTCCATTATGATTTAATAAAATTGTACTTAAAAAAAAAAGTCTAATCAATTGAATTCATAACTACAAAACTAAAGTTTAGGGTCCTATTTTAACGATCTAAACGCAAAGTGTAAAGTGCACGGTGCAGGTGCACTCAGGGCGTGTCCAAATCCACTTTTGCTATTTTAACGATGGAAAAACGGTTGGCGCGCCCGGGTGCATGGTCTAAACGGGTTGTCCCTATTCTCTTAATGAGTAATGGGTGTTTTTTGGGCATAACGTGCAATAAACCAATCAGAGTCTCATCTTCCATTCCCTTTAAGAGTCAGTTGCGCTTGTGCCATGACAGATTTGCTATTTACACGGCGGAATTTGGCAAGCGCAAAGACAGAACGCATCTCCAAGATGAAACAGAGCTGTTCGTGTACGAGCAAATAGATAGCCTAATTCTGAATATATTTAATTAGCCTACAAAAAATTATTATGCATTGCAATCCTTTAATTTTTTATATTTGGCATGTTTGTGTGCTGCTATGTGTCCCTGTGTATAATAAGCAGCGTGTACGCGCGTTGCAGACCTGCCTATACTAACACACTCTTTAAATAAGAAAGAAAAAACATTGCGCCAGACTTTAGACCAGGTTTGAGTTGGTCTATGGCGCAGTCTATTTTCAGCTCCTTAAAATAGCAATGCGCCTGAACACACCTCTTTTTTAGACCAGCACACCCATGGACGTGAAAATGCAAATGGCTCCGGACTGAAACTAGCAAACACACTTGCGCTGCACCTTGCGTCACATTGTGCTTGGTGTATTAAAGGGCCCTTAATGTTAAAATTAAAAAATGGAAGACAATTGTGTGAATCTCAACAAGAAAATATTACTTTGAGAAGTACATTCTACTGTACAATTGTACTATATGGTCAATGTTTCTTCCAAGTTAAGCCACACTTTGAGTTTGTGTTTTTACGCAGAGACACGAATAACTAGCAGACTTTGTATTTAAATAGCAGTCTTATTAGACTTTAATATTCACTGACACTAATCCATATCACGATTTGATTACGTGAACAGCGCTACTTCAGATTTTCTTCCAAAATGTGCTAAATGTTGTGACGTGTGTTTTCCACTTCATGGATATAAAAGGACCTTACACACACACAAACACACACACACACACACACACACAAACACTTTGATGCATCAAATGAACAGTCTTCCCATACACATACAGTACAGTAGCTAACAATTCAATTTCTCTTTTGCGCTTTGGCTCCTGCCTCGGCTCAGTGTAAGCCCTTGGCTTGGTTCCATTAGTAGGAGATTAACTAAGTTTTAGTAGAATTATTAATGTCTGCTCAGCTGTGGAGGATATAAAACTCAACAGAATCAATGGCTCTGTATTGACTGAAGCCTCCAGGGCCATCTTAGTACAACAATGAGATGTGCTCTCAGACTTTTTTACTTGAACAATGCTGTTTACACACCGAGAAATCTCACAGGGCCTCAGTCCACATTACATTCACACTATTGTTTTAGCAATTTTTTATAATAATTATAATTTATTTAAATAATAATAATTATTATTATTATTTTAACTGTAATTACACAAATGCAGATAGAAATATATTACTAGAAAAGTAAAAAAAAAAATTGGGATAATAATAATACTTTTATCTACTGTAACACTAAAAGTTAATGTGTCTTAAATCCACTTTCAAACATTCAAACTCAAGCTTTAAACATTTCCAATCCTCAAGCCTTTATTCTGGCAGAACACTGCTGAAATGCAGTATTATAAAGTAGTACATCTTTTTTGCATATGCCGCGTTCCCAAATGCATGTAAAACTTGCAGCATGAGCAGAATTAGAGTTTGTTGAGTTTGCTGTGAACCGACAAGTCCTCAGACGATGAGGAAAAAACAAATCACTTCACTTTGAAACATGCAGTGCATCCGACTATCAATTCATTTAATTAAATCACAGCTTTAGATTTGATAACTGCACTAAGCTTTATCACAATCAGTGAATATAATTAATTATTAGCTTTTCATCAAACACAAACATTCTGTGGATCGCCCTCTTCTCTCACAACACACACACATTTTTTCCTCGCCTTCCCTCCATCCCGTGCTCATACTGCCCTGCATCTGCAGGATGAATGAGAATCAATGTCACAGACACAGAAAGAGAGCGAGAGAGGCGCGTTCGGCTCCGTCTCGCAGCGCAGTCACAAATTGTAGAGTGGCCGTGACAACATAATTCCTCCACTCAGGCCCCATTGAGAGCGAGTCGATATCCAATCAGAGTGACAGCTACCTGGGCCTGCCCCCGAAACAACCCCTCCCTCCATCGATCCCTCGATCAAGACTGGGGCTCACCACCCAGGAGGGAGCCTTGATAAGAAACGCATGCGTTGGATTTGGGCTGGACGCTGGTGAACCTGATCACAGATCAGCCATCATGCTCTGAGATGTCTGGAGAACACCTGATGGGATCAAAAGAGATGCAGAGTGACAGCTTGACGCTTACTGGCGATCTCCATTAAGGGCTCTGCTAGAAAAAAAAATCATACTAAATAAATAAATTCACCATTTTTTCTAAATGCATGTTTTTTTTATGCACGTTTCATTTTATAATGACTTTTTTAACTCAATATTCTGTGAAGCAACAGACTTCTCTGATCATTTTGCCTGCCTAAAACCTGCTCTTTTCTTACAGTCAACTGCAAGCTTGCATTTAGATGTTCCTTCGTCCGATCAACAACCAATGAATGTTCCTACCTTACTTTTCTTTTTTCTTCTTCTTTTTTTCAGTTGAAAGAAAGTATCTGGCTACTTCTGTTTCATTGCAACATTAGAACTAATTGTAGCAGGGCCGGCCCTGACCAATTTGCTGCCCTAGGCAAGATTTTACCTGGCGCCCCATGCATCACAGCCCATTTCACCCTGTCATTGTGTTCATGATTTAGCATATATACACACACACACCCACACACACATTACAGCAGAACTGTTTCCAACACTCATAATAAATCATCATATTAGAATGATTTCTAAAGGATCATGTGATAGACCGGATGTCACATGTGACACTGAAGAATGGAGTAATGATGCTGAAAATTCAGCTTTGCATCACAGAAATAAATGATAATTTAAAGTATAATAAATTGAAAACAAATTATTTTAAATTGTAATAATATATCACAATATTACATTTTTTTCTGTATTTTTGATCAAATAAATGCAGGCTTGATGAGCAGAAGAAACTTCTTTCAAAAACATTAAAAATAGTAATGTGTCCAAACTTTTGTCCTGTACTGTATCCCCCCAAAACTGCACAACTGTAGAGTAAAACATTGATAAAAAAGTGATAATAAAAAATGCGTCTTAAAACTGACATGATTGTACAAAATCACAGTCTGGGGACTCAGAACTCAGAACAACTGCTAACATTAAGTTTAAGGTAAAAATAACTGCCATGAAATTATAGTATCTTACTCCTATGCAATAAATTGTTCATTCACTACATCTCTTTACCTGTCTTTATCCTCTTCTCTTCTTTTTGGCACTGTATCTATCGCAGACTATGCTCATTTATAATGTGTCATGTAAATTCGGCCTTCCATCACAATCAGGAAACTTTCACCGTGTCTAGAACTGGCGCGAGCTGCCAGGCCCGTTTCTACGAGCTGTGTGTTAACAAAAGCAGTGCTGTCTACATTGGATGCGGCGTCGGGCACGCTACACAACAAATTACCAACAACTGATCGTGCGCACGCTCTGTTTCTGACGCGTTTCAAGCACTCGATGGGCGGGGGAAGATTGAAGAGCCAGACTTTTTTTTTTTTTTTTTTTGCTTTATTTGGTAGTATTTCGAATTAATGGTTTTTAAATAGTAGCCTATTATAAAAAAAAAAAATACATAAAAAAAATTCACTCGTTCACTCAGTCTGGCGCCCCTATGGATGAGTGGCGCCCCTAGCATTTGCCTATACCGCCTATGCCGCGGGCCGGCCCTAAATTGTAGACAACTTGTAGTAATTATTGGGGACTATTAAGGGTGTTTTGAAGAATCATATTGGTTCAAAGGAAAACGTGCAAAATGATCTAAAACGATTTTTACATTTGGGAGCAAAAAATTTATAAAATAATTAAAAAAAATAATAATAATAATAAAAAAAAAAAAATATATATATATATAATTTTTTTTTTTTTGCTCCCAAATATAACATTCATTTTTGAAGAACCCATTCCTAAAATAAGTGTCATGTAATATCATATTAGATTATATAAAAGATTGAATTATCCGTTTGTATATATATTTTTTGATGTACTGAATTCAAAACAAATTTTCTGTTAAATATTTTTATTAAGCAGACAGCATCTTTTTATTCTTTTTTACTATTCGAAACAAGGGTTATACAAAATAAATAATAAAAAAATGCAGAATAAAAAAATAATAAAATGACCACCGTTAATCTCATAATTTCTGACCAGTATGTATAAGCAGAGAGAAACGGCAACTAAACATCTTTATTATTTCTTATTCGGCTAAAAGTGATGCAATATTATCTGAAAGCATAACGCGTAACGTAACTTTGTGTCTGCCAACTATTTTGTTGGAAAGTCCTGGAGTCACTAAACCTTTTATTATATATTATATTATTAGATAGTCTACACTCACCTAAAGGATTATTAGGAACACCATACTAATACTGTGTTTGACCCCCTTTCACCTTCAGAACTGCCTTAATTCTACGTGGCATTGATTCAACAAGGTGCTGAAAGCATTCTTTAGAAATGTTGGCCCATATTGATAGGATAGCATCTTGCAGTTGATGGAGATTTGTGGGATGCACATCCAGGGCACGAAGCTCCCATTCCTCCACATCCCAAAGATGCTCTATTGGGTTGAGATCTGGTCACTGTGGGGGCCATTTAAGTACAGTGAACTCATTGTCATGTTCAAGAAACCAATTTGAAATGATTTGAGCTTTGTGACATGCTGCATTATCCTGCTGGAAGTAGCCATCAGAGGATGGGTACATGGTGGTCATAAAGGGATGGACATGGTCAGAAACAATCCTCAGGTAGGCCGTGGCATTTAAACGATGCCCAATTGGCACTAAGGGGCCTAAAGTGTGCCAAGAAAACATCCCCCACACCATAACAACACCACCACCAGCCTGCACAGTGGTAACAAGGCATGATGGATCCATGTTCTCATTCTGTTTACGCCAAATTCTGACTCTACCATCTGAATGTCTCAACAGAAATCGAGACTCATCAGACCAGGCAACATTTTTTCAGTCTTCAACGGTCCAATTTTGGTGAGCTCGTGCAAACTGTAGCCTCTTTTTCCTATTTGTAGTGGAGATGAGTGGTACCCGGTGGGATCTTCTGCTGTTGTTGCCCATCAGACTCAAGGTTGTGCGTGTTGTGGCCTCACAAATGCTTTGCTGTATACCTCGGTTGTAACGAGTGGTTATTTCAGTCAAAGTTGCTCTTCTATCAGCTTGAATCAGTCGGCCCATTCTCCTCTGACCTCTAGCATCAACAAGGCATTTTCTCCCACAGGACTGCCGCATACTGGATGTTTTTCCCTTTTCACAACATTCTTTGTAAACCCTAGAAATGGTTGTGCGTGAAAATCCCAGTAACTGAGCAGATTGTGAAATACAGTACTCAGACCGGCCCGTCTGGCACCAACAACCATGCCACGCTCAAAATTGCTTAAATCACCTTTCTTTCCCATTCTGACATTCAGTTTGGAGTTCAGGAGATTGTCTTGACCAGGACCACACCCCTAAATGCATTGAAGCAACTGCCATGTGATTGGTTGATTAGATAATTGCATTCATGAGAAATTGAACAAGTGTTCCTAATAATCCTTTAGGTGAGTGTATATTGTTATGATAAATATATAATATTATATATTGCCTATATAAAATAAAATATCTGTTTCTCACACCCTTTATGTTATGAGGAATAAAACATCAGTCAGTAATCAAACAGCACTAACTTGCCTTGACGTCCTTCTACATTAACATTGTCTAATCACTGTCATCCTTTCTCCTTCACTTCTCTTCTTTTCTTTTCTATCCTGTCTTACTTTTTCCCAGCTTGCAGAACATGAGGAAGGAGAAGTCGCGCAATGCAGCTCGTTCTCGGCGTGGTAAGGAGAACTTTGAGTTCTTTGAGCTGGCAAAGATGCTTCCGCTCCCCGGGGCAATTACCAGCCAGCTGGACAAGGCCTCAATCATCCGCCTCACCATCAGTTACCTGCACATGAGACACTTTGCCAGCCAGGGAGACCCACCCTGGAGCCCTCTACTGGAGGGAGAGAACAACTGCAACAAGAGTAAGTGTGCGCATTACACCTAGAGAAGGAGAGTCAAACTGAGAAACTCATTTCCTGGAGGGCCCGAGTCCAGTAGAGTTGGAACAAAAGGGCTCGGGACCTTTTGGTTAGGAATTGAGTTTGATACCCCTGACCAAGAGAAATGCCATTTTATGTGAAAAGAAAGTAGTATGGATGAACAGACTAGATATTTCTATACAAAATTGGAAATAAAACTGCTAAATAACGAGAACTTACCTGATTAAATAGGTCCAAAAACTGAAGGAAATATTAATCGACAGACCTAGGAGATCAATTTAAGTCTTATGTATGCTGTTTTATTTTCTAATTATTTTAAAAGAGGTTAGAGCTTTGTTTACAAAATGTTGGACATATAACATTAAATAAAAATGTTTCAAATATAAAAATAATGAATCATCTGCCAGTAGGTGCAACTAGTTTGAGACCAGATGTTGTTTTATAGTTAATTTATAGTTAACTAATCACAAACTGATAGAACATAAAATTAAAATAAAAAATAAAATAAAAAACATTTTATTTTTTAATTGTAACATTTTGGAAAAAGTATGTTTATGTAACTATATTGAAAAATGACTGAGAATTATTTTTTCAAAATATTTTCTGTTGTTGTTTTTTTTTCTAGATAAACATTGAATAATAATATTAATAAAAATAAGTAAAAATAAATAAATAACAGAAAATAGTAATAAACAGTAAAGCATGTAGCCAAAAGTAACCTGTCAGTGGTGGTAACTACTGTATGCTGGTTTGAAGTGGTTAAATTATATTTCACACCAATTAAAAGACAAATATTTTGGGGTTATTTTTTCAATATTGCTTCTTAAAGGGTGTGTTCATTGTTATAACATTTGAAAGAGCAAGCCTGACAGTACACATAAAGAAGATGAGCAATGGAAAATGCGGGATCCTTCACTACATCTTGCATATTTTGAGGGCAGATTTATATGAGGCTTTCATCGACAACATCAATCCTGACGTCGATTTGTGTTTGTGGTGCCATTAACAGAGGAGATGGCTTTGAGTAAACCACAGCGAAATTCAGAACATGACAGTGTCGATGAATACAAATGCATTATTAATTTAAATTATACATTTAAATGGAATCGGCTATTATTGTCTTATAGTTCGCTCGCGTGCATCGCTTGGGATACTCTCACGTCGAAAATTGCTGGAGAAGAGAGCGATAGAGCGCTTACACATGCAGACCGACACACACACACACACACACAGAAAAGTAATTGAGATTGCGCCACAGGAGTAATCACTTGCAGTCATGCAGAGTTAAACACAGCTCATCTGAAATAATGCATTTGCTAGTTCACTTCCACCTTGTTGCAGCATACAGACTGTATATAGATTGCAGGAGCAGAATCCACTGTCAAAGCTATCATCGGGATACATATTCCTCTCTCTTTTCAGTGGGGTCTCTGTCATCTGAGTTAATTTGAGAGCAGGCTATGCTCTGTCATTCATTACATCCTCTGATAGGTTCATCTCAGTTGTGAGGTGAACAATATATCTAACAGCCAATTAGCTGCTGCCTGTGTGTGGAAGCTGGCGGGGATGAACAAAAGAGCCAGAATCCTCGCTGAAGCTTGTTAACAAGTGGCCCAGACCAAGGAAGTCTGTTTCTGAGAGATGGTCCTTTTGCGAGCCTCATTATACCTGCCGCATCGAAGCCAGTCATCCTGTTAAAATACCTGGGCCAATGTCTCTTTTTCTGTTTCAAAGCCTGGTGAGCTACCTTGCTGTCTGCTGTCTACTGTGACTTACTAGAAGCGTTCGACAGTCTAGCTGTTTAAAAATATATTATCTACACTGCCAGCAACTATCAAAACGTGGCTAATTACACTATTTACGGGAGAATTATATCTTAAAAAGTATATCAAATATATCATCTGATTTTATATATATATAATCTAAACAATTATATTTATATATATATATATAATCTAAATAAATATTTTTATACACAGATGTCAAAGGGACTAACTTGGTTCATTTAACTGTTCATTCAAATGAATCGCAAGAATGAACCACTTAAAAATAACTAGGATACTACTATGCTAATGATTTAGCATCACTACATTTAGTTTCTCCCCTATGTAGACAACAACTCGTGTGACAAACAGAGCGCGATGGGAGACCAGACTTCCAATAGAGTTTGACGCTAGCATGTTGCTAAGCTACCAATTCTATTCTCTGATAAGCATAATCACACTATAATACTGGGTAAATTAGTAATTTTTTATATTGTATTAACTGGCATATCTCTCAACTCGGTTCAAATCTTGAATTTAATGTTTCTCATGAAGCATACTGCAGTGTATTCTGGGATTGCCACTTTTTGGGAAGAATGTGATGCTGCCATAGAATTTGGCCGTAAGAAAGTATTTTAGAAGGCAGAATAAATATTAGAATAGACTTTATCTCAAGAGCGCTTTTATGATGCCTAAAAATGCTATCTAGTTAGGCAGCTCAGTAGGTTTTTGTACAGAGCTGATGTCTCTCACGCACCCCCTCAACCAAAAGAATAGTGTAACAGGATAGAAGAAAAACCAGACAAAGGGTGGAAGAAATGATCTGTGTGATTTGTAATTATAGAAATTAACTATGCCACAAGGAGAGGGTAATCACAAGGGTTGTCTAATTGCTATTATTACTGAGGGAAAACAACTTAGGGACCATTTACATAACGTTTTCAGTCAAAAATGGGAAACTTTTCATGTGTTTTATCTGTTCGTTTACACTACAACGTCATTTTGGGGACTGAAAACGCATATTTTTGAAATCGGTTTCAAAGTGCAAGTTTAACTCATGCGTGTGCGTTAGGCATGTAGACATGCACAGTACGTGTTGATTTTAAAGGCAAGCGTGAACAAACATAGACAAAAATGGTGGAGTACATGGTACTGTTGTTGCTGCTCAAGAGTTTGCTAACGCTTCTTCAGCAAAGTGTGGATTTACTTCACCAATATTACAACCCACAGCATCTTATACAACATATAATCTTCATTTCCCTACAGGTACTGTTTACTAACTAGGTGACAGCGCCAACTACTGGCCTGGCATACGTGATACAGCGTTTTTGGCCATTTTCGCAAATATGTGTAAGCGTGAATCGTATATACAGTACGTGAAACTTTTTGAAAGCACAAGGGAAAAACTTTTCAGTTTTTGACTACATTGTTGTCGTGTAAACGTAGTCTTAGCTACAACTACGTGTGTGAATGTGTGTGTATCTGTGTTTTGTGTAATACACAAACATACATGTAAGGAAGTGAACCAGGCCAAACTATTATATAGGTGTGTGTGTGTGTGTGTGTGTGTGTGTGTGTGGACACAGACAGCACCTGTGAGTTGATGAATGTAGGCGGCGGTAAAAAACAAATGATATGATACAGACGAGTGTTTCACATAACGATTATCGCACTTCCAAATTGTTGTAATAAGATTGTGTATGTTTTTATCATACATTACCCACAATCAGGGACTAAAGTTATGATTTAGAAGAATTAATGATATTATAAACCACATGCTGTACATTCATATATAGTATAAAGTATAGCCTAACCAATATTAATAAAAAAAAATTAGCTTCCATAGAATGAAAAAAAGAAAACTGAAAATCAGTGGTTACTGTCAGTTGTTTGGGTCCCGACATGCTACAAAATATCTTCTTTTTCGTTCAACAGAAGATCTCAAAAATGTTTGGAACAAGTTGAGGGTGAGTAATTGATGACAGAACTTTTATTTTTATCCATTTACTTATAAAACTTCAAGTTTGATATGTTGACAACTGAAATAAAATAAATGTAGGTCGGAGTACTAAAATTACTGTAACTACTATCGACACTGAAGAGGGACAAGCGCCTCAATAATAAAATAACTTATATAGTGCAATGTTTGTTGTTAGGCTGACAAAAAAGTGTAATAAAAAATTTAAAAAGTGTACAAAAACTATTTATAATGATCTGCTTACATTGATCATAAATGTCAAAATGATTGAGATGGCCAATCAAATCAAAGTAGATGCAATTTACCTCTTAAAGTAACCCTTTACTATCCCATGAGGCCACAGACGAGGAGCTGTGAATCGCAGTAAAGTGACAAATGCATGATATTTGGTCATGTGACAATGACAACAAGGCAGATGTAGAACATTGATATTATATTCATAATACACAGTATTTGTAATTCTTGCACTCCTCCGATGCACTCTGTTACGCAGTACTTTGTTTGTTGTTAGGATGTCAAAAAGGTTTAAAAGTAAGGCTATATTTTAAGCTGGTCTGCATCAGCAGTCTAACAGCCCTATAGTCAATGTCGATCTCAATTAAGATGGGCAATTAAATCAAAGTAGGCGGGGTTTACTGTTATCACAAATAAATCACAATTCAATATCACCATTTTCATCTTTATTCAAAAATAAATTGGCCGATGCAGGCTGAAAAGCTGTGCCGTCATTTTGCAATGGTTGAACACTCGCGCGAAGTCGCGTTGCCTCGGCCAATCAGAGTGCTGTTTACTGGTTGGGTTATGATGATGTGCTGCCTCGACCTCGATCAGAGTGATGTCGACTGATTTGGTTTGTCTCTTTGGTTGAAATCCAAAGCGCTTGATAAAGAGTTGTCATTGCCTGTCCTTTAGCTGCTGTTGGTTATTTTTAAATTAGAAATAATGAGGATAGGCCTAATATATGCTACCATAAAATTATTTTTGAACTATAATTTCCCACAAATTGCATTTCCAAATAAATAAACATATACATGCAAAAATACATGTATGCATAAAGAAATTCAGCTACCTTAAATAAACCAGTTAAAGAAAAACAGAAGAAAAAAAAAAACTTAGAGGCTTTAGCATCTGAACTCTTCATGTATTAATCATGTTGATAGGCCCTATAAAACAAATATGACATATTAATCATGTAAATTTCCTGCACCTGTTATAGACGTCCAAATGACGTCCAAAAAAGTTGATGTCTGAGAGTATGGGATTTAAGATGCAGCCATAGTAGCTTCATTGGAGTTTTGTTTAGAATAATTAACTTATATAATAAGTTGAGGTAGTTATTTTTTTGCACAGTGTTATTTTAACGCACTCAGTGGCTGGTTAAACTGAATTGCGAGTGGTTAGCTGTGGGTAAGATGCAGATCGTTGCACTGAACTGCCACAGACGCTCGCTGAATGTGTACTGGTGTTGAAGTTTGCTGGAATAAACTGGGCTGCTACGGTCATGATGCATATCTTGAACCGCACTGGAGGAACATGAGGCCGTGCCCGGCTCTTCTGAGGACGGGTGGAGATGACGGGTGCGAGTGGAGCGCCGTGAGGCGGGGGAGGGGCGGCGGGGAGGCATGGCTTTTATCTGCTTCTCACGTTTCAAAACCAGGATTGAAAAATGAATAGACAGAGGAAAATCAATTGCATGACCTTCACACAGGGCGAAAGTGGAAGAGAGAGGGAAAGAGACGGGGAGGGCGAGCCGAGGAGTAATGGAGGGACAATGAGAGACAAGAAGAAAAGTAAAATGGCTGTGACAAAAAAAGTGATATTTTATCTCTCTTTATATGCTGTGTATACATGTGTTGTGTGTGTGTGTGCGCAAGTGTGTAGTTGTGCAGGCTCTGCCGGTGAGCGACAGTCTTTATGGATAATGGGGTGATTAAACCTTTTATGTCCGACTGCCAGACCTATGGCCCTTGAAAGGAGACATGCACATATATTAGCCCCCAGTGCTTGCGGATCAGCAGATCAAGCACAAAACAAACGGCTTCAGTTCCAAACAATTTTTGTACAGTTTGTTATTAGTCGCATTTGATAAGTCAAGCATCACTATTACTGTTGCTCATAATTGGGGTTAATGATTTAAATGACCCCCTAACCTTCATTATATACTAGTCTATATATATGTATTAGTTAATAAAAATAAATGAACTCTTTGAAAACATGTCTAATTATCTCACACAATTTGCTTTCAGTTAAATTTATCATGTCAAATATGGCAAATTTTCACAACTCAAAAAATTCAACCAAAACAATTTTTCTCTAGAAAAATATTTGTCCTAAACAGTATTATAGTCTTGTTTTCCAGTAAAAATATATAAGCATTCTTGAAACTAGATTAATTTACTTCAGTTTAATTAACATTTTTCTTGTTTTAAAAAATAAAACTATACGTTTTATTTAAAATAAAATTATTATAATATATTTTTGAATAAACATGAGGCTTGACAACAAAATCAGTAACTGTAGATCAAGATATATTCTTAAAAAATATAATTTTCCTCAAATATTAAAATAATAATAAAATAATACTAATACTCATATAATACTCATATTTTAAGAAAAAAAACCTACATAATTTAATTATTATTTTTATTAATTTTATACATATATAAATTTAGAATGGTTAATTTATAAAAATAAAACAAATAAAAACATAAATAAATAAATAAAAACCTGTAATTCTTGTGTGCCGTACAGTAATAATGATGCATGAATGTTTTGTACAACCAAATAATGTAAAAATTACAATAAATAAATGAATAAATAAATAAAAATAAGACCGTAATATATTACAGTTATGAATGAGTGCTGTCATGTTCATACAGTTTTGGAATTTAAAGTTCAGATTTTCTCTCATTTCCTTTTGTCCAGGTCCCACACTGTCATGTTTTTGACTTTTACGCCGTCTTTCCTTTTCTTCTTTCACTTGTTTCTCTTATTCTCCCCCTTCTGCTAGCTCTCTGTGTCTGTCTCTCTCTTCTGTTTTCAAGCATTTAAAGCACTGAGGGCGTTTAAGGGACGTTAATTGCACTCAAATTATGTTCGACCGTGCTAGCAGAGAGGTAACAGCTGAGACACAGAGAGAGGGGGGATGGCAGAGTGAAAGGATAATTGCAGCGGAGAGAGACATGGCGAATGGAGATGCTTTCTCGGCCTCTGGTCGTCTGTCTGAGAGTCATTCATCCTGTCTCCATGCGTGAGGTTAGATGTGGGGGGAGCAAGTTGCTAGGCGATCGGCCTACGATCCACATCAGCCAGCTGGATTGAGCAAACTAACACGAAATGAAAGTCCAGCCATGCAGTTCCCATAGTAACCTTCGAACTTTGTTAAAAGGCTGTCAGCTTTAAGGAGGGGGAGAGATGAAAGAAGAAAGAAGAAAGAAATGAAAGAGAGTCAAATTGAGCTGGGTGTGGAAGAGAAGAAAGTGAAATTACTTTAGTTATTTGATTCTTTATTGAGATTCAGCATCCCAGAAACCCTTACAGCTGACCCATGAGTCGAGATGGAATTATTTTATGTCCTAGGCTTGATTGTGTTTATGGGGTGCACTCTTAATGCTTCGTAATATATATATATATATATATATATATATATATATATATATATATATATATATATATATATATATATATATATATATATATATATATATATATATATATTACGAAGCATTAAGAGTGCACCCCATAAACACAATCAAGCCTATATATTTTACATAATTTACCTTTATTCCACACTGCTCTGTCCCTTCTCTGAGAAACACACTGTTCATTTCCTGCTTTTATGTTGCCCCTCCCTCAGAAATAGGTTATGGGCTCTGACTGGTTAGCTAGCCCAGTGTGTTGTGATTGGCTAAACCGCCTCTAGTGTGCATCTAAATGTCCCGCCCCTCACCACAGCGGCATGTGCTCCGGTTGTATTGTAAACAACAGCATTGTTAATATTGCTTATCAGGTTGAGCCCGATTGAGAAGCAGAGGATATTATTGAAGAGGATCGTGCAGAACCTGTGCAAGCACGGCTTTTAATGGTAGGCCTATGTTTTATATTTGTTATTGTCTCATACTTTTAGATAAGCTGTTATCTGTAAATGCGATTGCTTATCTTAGCTTTTAATATACGGTTGTATCCTGACTGCAGCTTTAATACAGCACAGCAACCGTACGCGTGTCCATGTTTAATGCTTCTCATAGCTATTTGAAAATAAGTGTGTAATTGTAACAGTTCATTGTTAGAGCTGAGCTAAATGAGAGAGAGAGAAAGGGAGAGAGAAAGAGAGATAGAGCATGTGCAGAGCAGGGAACAAGAGGAACAGGATTAAGATCCACGGCTTTAGAAAATTGATTTTGAAACTTGTGAATCCATTAGAATTGTTAGAAGACAGAATCGTGATTCATAGATGAATAGATTTTAATTGCACCTCTAGTTTTCTCTTCCTCTACTCTTAAGCAGTACAGCATGGCCTCATCCCTTTTGCTGCCTTTTCCCGAGGGCGGGGTTTATCTGGGTTTGTGACATCACAAACCTGGGAAGTAACTCGTTGTAGTCCCTACCAGCCATTTTTGTACGCATTAAACTGCCAGAATTTTAAAAGATGATATCTCCATTTGCATTAAACTTTGAGCTTTGCAACTTTGCAGATATTGTTTATGCTCAAACAGCAACATTACACACTAACTAATGTTAAAAAAGGAAATCGCAATCAACCACCCCTTTAAAGCAAATTCCCTAAGCAAAATAAAAATAGAACTAAATCAGATAAATGAGGCACTGAAGAAAAAAATATAGTTTTTCAGTAATAAATAAACAAATTATAATAATAATAATATACTACTAATAATAATAACTTTACATTAGGGTGGGGTGTGATGGCCCCAGCACAGATGCAGCCCACAATGATATTCCTGTTACTTTCATAAACATAAAAAAAAGAAAAAAAAGGTGCATAATATGTGGCCTATAAACAATTGACATTATGGGGAGGTGTAAATTAGGCGCACTTAGGTACAGTGTATTAGCTTTCATTTTAAGTTTAGTATCAACAGCTATCACATTGGAGCGCAATTTAGTATCAAGTAAAAGACCGCAAATTTCAGACACTTTGCTGAATAGCTCAAATGAGAACAATAATACAAGTAGACAGCTGACATGTGCTGGTGTTCGTTAGTGAGATATATCACGATAATGAACATGCACAATATTGTTATCGTGAGCACTTCAAAATACCATGAATATTTCATTATTACCAATTATTATGTTTTTTTACATTAATTTAAAGAATACTTTTCCCATTACCAAAACCGTTGTTTTGTGACAGTATCAAATGAAAATTTTATACTCTCACATGCCTAGTCGAGAGTCTCAGTCTAAAGTCCAGGATGGAGAGGTGTCTGTCATCACAAAGAGTAGCAACTCCTAGCTTATGTGGAAATATAGTTTTTTGAATTTACTATGTTTTCCTACCAGTTGGAATTGAGAGTGACTTAATGGTAAAAAAATAAAAACAAACAAAAAACAAATTATACATACAGTACAGACCAAAAGTTTGGACACACCTTCTCATTCAAAGAGTTTTCTTTATTTTCATGACTATGAAAATTGTAGATTCACACTGAAGGCATCAAAACTATGAATTAACACATGTGGAATTATATACATAACAAAAAAGTGTGAAACAACTGAAAATATGCCATATTCTAGGTTCTTCAAAGTAACCACCTTTTGCTTTGATTACTGCTTTGCACACTCTTGGCATTCTCTTGATGAGCTTCAAGAGGTAGTCACCTGAAATGGTCTTCCAACAGTCTTGAAGGAGTTCCCCGAGAGATGCTTAGCACTTGTTGGCCCTTTTGCCTTCTGTCTGTGGTCCAGCTCACCCCTAAACCATCTCGATTGGGTTCAGGTCCGGTGACTGTGGAAGCCAGCTCATCTGGCGCAGCACCCCATCACTCTCCTTCTTGGTCAAATAGCCATTGATGCCTTCAGTGTGACTCTACAATTTTCATAGTCATGAAAATAAAGAAAACTCTTTGAATGAGAAGGTGTGTCCAAACTTTTGGTCTGTACTGTATATATAAAGTAGAAAATAGATATGTGTAAATAAAGATAACAATAACAAAAGAAAAAAAATCCCTACTATCTCTGTTTTCTATTTGCATTCATAATTTTTTTAATTTGTAAGTGTCATATTTGGCAGTTATATTACTAATAGCAGTGACATGAGAAGTTTAATACAACGGAAAAAAATGTTTACAATATTATTCGAAGCTGTTGTATATAAAAAACCACAAGGTGCCTGAATTTGCATGCTTAGCTGAAGTTAGGTGTTCATTACTTTATCTCAGTTTAATGAGTTTTTTAGCACCCCGTCTGAACTGTTAAGCCAACACCCCATAGCACCCCCCTCTCCCCCCAAAAAATCCTTGAGACGACACAGTTACAATATTTAATGTGAATTTGAAATTTAATGTATCTGAAATATAGTTTAAAACTGTATCCTACAAGATTATGTTAAAGTATACCAAAAAATTTATAAAGTAAAATAATCTTGTTTTCAAAGATTTTTCTTTATAAATTAAACTTTCTAAACAAAAACATCATAATTTTTTTTTCTTAACCATTATTGTGGTCTTCAATAAAATACCTATACATCTTTAAAACAGGATTAACTTGCTATTATATATATATATATATATATATATATATATATATATATATATATATATATATATATATATAATTTATTAATTAAAATAAAATAAGAAAATCTACCTTTTTTGTTTTTATTTTTTGTTTATTTATAGATAGATAGATCTATTTGTAACAAAAACAAGCAATTATTAAAATATCCACATGAAAAACACAGATCATTAAATATCCACTAATCGATTAACTATATCAAAAAGACCCTGTTTACCCCCGGGCTGAGAAACAAACACCATCATTCTCACTCTCTGTCCTATCGGACCCAGGTTCGACTTCGCATTAGCCTCTGCTGTAGCGGCTGACTTTGGGAAATGAGGGCCAACCATTGTCCATCCATCAGGCAGTATGGATCCTGTCAGGCCTGCCCTATAGCTGGACTTCATCACTCAGACTCTGTGGGAAGACCCTCAGTGTTTAGATGAGGGGGGTTTCTAAACTATTTAAACATCAACATGTATGTGACCCCCAAAGACAAACAAGCAGTTCTCTGTGTACCCACACGCACTGAGTGGTGATCCTGCTCTCTGAGCCAAACCCCTTTTCAGGCCTCTGAATGGCACTGACTCATTGATATTCCTTTGAGCAGACATCATTCTTAAAGTGCCACTGAGTTTTGGGGTGTGTAGTTTGGGTGCATGTGTTCTGATGTTAAATGGAACTAAAAAGGAGATACTTTGTGAATTGTCCTGGCTGCTCTTTTCCTGATAATGAAGATGAAAAAGGGAAAGGGCTGTTAAGCCCCCAAACTGACTGGCAAAGTAAAAAAAAATACTGTTATTGTCTAAGAATAGTATTTATTTTTACTTTACTTGGCCGACTGCTCCCAAATGATTCGCTCAATGATTCATTTTTTCCAAACCCCTCCTTGCGTGAAGCTAATCTGCAGTGATTGGTCCGCATCATGTCTGATAAAGCAGTGTTTGTGAGCGCAGTGCTGCTTAGTGTACGGGGAAACCACTATTTTTATGCTTCAAAAGCGGCACCTAGTGGCAAAGAATAAATGTTTTCCTGGGTCTCTGCGTGCAACAATTGGGCGGGAAATATGCTAATGTTTCATGTTGACATAAACATTAAACAGTTTGGGATTAGGCCATGAGGCCATTTGACTGACATGTCCAACAACCAATCACAGTTCGCTTCGTTCATTGTCACGTTTCGCGGCATGGAAATATCGCCACAATAAGCCCCCATCCCAATTCTATTTTATACCCCTTCCCCTACCACTGTGCCTACCCCTTCCCCTTGTCCCTTGAAACAGAGTGTCAAGGGGTAGGGGAGAAAATATTCCCCTAAGAATTGGGACACCACTACCATGCCATCGCACGTCATCAGCATTCGTCGTCTAGCTCTTACAATACACACATACACTGTTGTGCATTCGAGCCTTTAATTATCGTTCTGAGCTGCTTACTGACACACACACACACACACATATCGGAAATCACGCAGCTCACACATCCAGGAAAAAATAAACTTATCAACGCTGCCCCACGACTTTTATTAAATACAGTTTAAATACTGAATCACTACATTATATTTTCCAGTGACGAGAGGATACAATCACTGTTCTTAAGTAAACTCACTCTAAAAATATAAACGCACAGACGCGAATACATGCAACTTTCTTTTCTCTCTCTCTCTCTCTCTCTCTCTTGAATAGGCAATATTTGAGAAAATGGTTATTATTGGGGGGATTAGCCCCCATCAATGTCTAAAGCAGTTATCGCCCTGATCAGACATATGCTGTGGCACTATCATGCTGTCTGTAATGATATGACGTTAACAAACAGCGATTTTTTGCAAACATTTCTTTGAGTAACATGACCGTTAATATGAACTCACAATTGAATGTAACATAAAACAAATGATTACTTTTCGCCAAAAAAGCTTACATTTAGTTGTCTTTTTGTTCACTGCAGCAGCCATGTTGCCGAGATAATTCATACCCCTTCGTTTGAAGTGTGGTCCCGAAAAATCTTCGTTTGAAGGGCTATCTGGCCCTTCCCCTTCCCCCTACCCCTCCAACCAAAAGAGAATTGAGACAAGGGGAAGGGGAAGGGCTAAGGGGTAGAATTGGGATTGGGCATAACAGACCGGTGTGTAAAACTCTCAGACGTATTTTAAAGATTCTATGCCGCAAACTTTAAATATTTCACAGACTTTTGAAAATCCAGCGTTCAGTTGATCCTGATAAGTGCTCGTCGTCACAGTTGTAAACACACTGGCTCTCTTCTTTCGTGAGGGCGTTTGGCGCCACGGCCACGTGTTTCCACTTTTGCGTCCCATATGCATCAGACGTTTAGCCAACTGTCCGTGGGCGTGACGTCTGAGGCTGAGACAACACACTGCATGAAAGGTCATTTTCATAAATCCATAATGGGGCACTTTAATAAAGAAGAACACTTAATTTGATGTATTGACTAATATAATAAAACATGTAAAGTACTTTAGTGTGAATGGATATGAAATGAATATGAAAATGAAATTTTATAATTACTATTTACAAAATGAATACAGCTTTATGACACACAAGTATATTTTAGTTTACCATAAATACTATTTAGTGCATTAAGCAGTAAACATCAACCTTATTTCTGATTCAATAGAATTTTGATAATTAATTAAAGATGTACTTAAACCCTACTAAAGTGGGTCAAAAGCAGCTAATTGCATTTGATATAAATGTATACAAAAATTTAACTTAATTTTAATTGTAATTAACATGCATTTAAGTGTCCAAGATTATTACAGTACAGGTCACACTTAGGCCTAAGTATATTATTTGCCTAATAAGTACTCTATGTTTATTTATAATGCTAAAGTGTACCCCCATTGGTTGTCATTAGGGTTAATAAATGATGACAGAATTTAAAATTTTGGTCAAGTATACCTTTTATTTCTGTATCTAATGTCTCGCCGAATGCTTCTTCTTGAAGCTGTGTATTTTGTCGAGTGAACACTTGTATCGTGACAGTAGTACCACGGGAAAAAGGTTTCGAGAAGTGAGCTCACGGGTTTGTCTCCCGTTTAGTAGTAACTCAGACAAATGCTGTCATCCTCTCTCAAAACACTTATTGATTGCCACACACACACGCACACACACACACACACGAACATCCTGCTGTGAGTGCAGGGAATGTCAGCTGGGCTTCCACAGCAGAGATCAGAGCCAGGGCATGTTTAAAATGCACCACCAATGTCAATTGTGTGATTTGTAAATTTGTTTGTTTTGAGATGACATGCGGCCCAGGATGCTATTGTGTGCTGAGGGTGAATTAGCATGTCTCTGTCTGCGTTTATCAGCTCTATAAACTGCTGTCTTTGATAGTCTCTCTGAATATTATAATTTTAGAATTTATGTTAAAGAGGTTGGAATTGTTCTTTTTGCTTATGTTTATATCATCACAATAATTAAAAGTTACATTTAGTGATCGATTGATCTGTTTATGTTGGGCTTTGTTTTCATTAGATATAAATCTATAAATATAATTGTATAGCTTATTTTACACATTATGTGATTGCTTTTTTAACTTGTTTTTGCAGTGCGAATAACAAGTCATTCGCTGGTTAATGACATATTTGAACAGCACCTGGGAGCTCATCTACTACAGGTAAATATAAGTTTCATTTAAGTACATTTACAGATGTTAATGTTATGAACAATATTCATGTAAAGTGCATCTTTTTTATGTGACTACTGCACTCTTAAATTTCTTAATTTATTTATTTTTTCTTACGATTATTTGATATTTTCGGCCTTTTACACACCATTTAAAAGCTTTGGGTTAACAAGATTTTTTTATTGTTTATTTAATTTTTTAATTAATACTTCTATTAAGCAAGGATGCATTAAATTGATCAGAAGTGACAGTAAAAACATTCATAATGGTATTTAAGATTTCTGTTTCAAATAAATGCTGAAATAAACTTCTGTTCATCAAAGAATCCTGCAGAAATTATTTCCACAAAAATATTAAGCAGCACAACTCTTGATAATGTTAGGGATCATTTCTTGAGCAGCAAATCAGACTATTAGAATGATTTCTGAAGGGTCGTTCAACACTGAAGACTGGAGTAATGATGCTGAAAATTCAGATTTGCATTAAAATAAAAAATAAAAAAAGTTGTTTTAAATTTGCCACAATATTTCTATAATTATATAAATACATTTTATATATTAATACAGGGGAATGGGGAAAAAAACACAAGCTCTCAAAACGTATTTAATAAAAGTGTAACATTTTCACAATGTGTGTCATGTGAGATGCTGCAAAAGATGTGAGAGCAAGCAATGTTCAAAGATGTCTGTCTAATTAGTGTTTACATAGAAAAATTATAAAAACAGCAGTGCAGTTGAGAAAAAAATATATAATTTTTCAGAACCTGGAGATTTGGTTTGGTCCTCACACTGCATATAGCGTGACCCATTAAATATAACTATACAAATCAATGAATAATAGTAATGATATTATTTCACTTTGTTTCTTTAGTTTTTTAATAAAATAATAAACTAAATAATAATGTGTGATTAATATTATTAAAAATAATAGGTAGGCCTAGTATTAAACACAAATACAATTATTATAGAAAACAAAAATAAAATGCTAATATTTTTCTTATACTTTCTTTGCTTGCCTCTTATATCTTATATAGTACAATTTGTCGATCTAAAATGGTAATTGTGCATCAACAGCTGTCAATCATATCGGTTCACAAATGCGCTGTCAGAACTTATTTACACATAGCATTTTTTATTTTGGTCATGCATGCGGACCTGAGGACCACTTATGTGCACCCCTGCTAATGCAATAACATTCATACATGTTGTGTGTCCAAATTTTTTGGGTGCACTTTTGTAAATAATCAGCTTCATTGTTTAAGATGATCTTGCATAAATTACTACCGCCACAACATCAGTCAGTCTCAACTAAAGTGCCCACTCTGCTTCACTTGTGCCTGTGTGTTATTATAATGAATATTGGTCTTAAATGAGTCCTTTAATGGGGTGACTTATGCTTTTCATCTGCAGGCCGCTGTTTATTTTGAAGTCTTGATTCTTCGCTCAATTTTTTTTTTTACTTTGATATTGATGCTTATGTCTACATCTTGATTCCATATAAATCTTGAGATTTGTTCAGAAGTGTTGTATTTCTGCTCAGGATTGATTATTTTAAGTCTGAAATGTCCTCACTTTTTAAAACCGATAAAACAGCATTCACGGCCAGGAGTACTTCCATAATGTGACAAAGTGATAATTAATGAAGAAGAAAATTTAATTTCATCATTTAAGTATAACGTCATGAAAAATGGACTCTACATTAAATAACAAAATCAAATATTAAAAATAAAATGAAAACAGAAAAAAAATCAAGTATTTTTAGTCACTTTTCAATTGTTATTTTAATGAAAGATTATGATTTCTTTTAAAGTAATGACAATTTTGTCTTCATATTGACACTAAATATGAGATATGACTGGATATGATTGTGTTGTGTTGTGCAAGACTCCTGCTTTCAGGTAGAACAACCAACTGATTGGTAATTGTTTTTCTCTTTGCAGTCTCTGGATGGATTTGTGTTTGTGGTCAGTCAGGAAGGCCGATTTCTGTATATCTCAGAGACTGTGTCCATCTACCTTGGCCTTTCACAGGTGAGACGAAAACACTTATAAACTGTAGCATACTTTATCCTTGGGCTGTTAATATATTGTGTTAATTAGGTGCATTTATTTTAGTTACACTTTACAATAAGGTTTTGATTTGTTAACATTAGATAACTACACTAGTTAACATGAACTAACAATGAAAAATACTTTTAAAACCTATATTAATCTCAGTCAATGTTAACGTCAACATTGAAACATTATTCAAAATCAACAGTAACTCATTACTAAAATCAAAAGTTGTCTTTTAAAATTATTGACTTACGTGAACTAAATTATTAGCTTACATGAACTAACCATGACCAGTTGTATTTTTATTAATATTAACAAAGATTAATACATACTGTAACAATTGCATTGCTCGTTGTTAGTAAATGCACTAACAGTACTAACAATAACTAATGCGACTTTATTGGATTATTGGATTATTATTATTATTTTAAATTGTCCCTGTCTTTAAAAACATGGCACTCATGTCGTGAGACACTGAAAAAAAGTGACACAAAGGCCAAAGACATCAATCTGACTAACAGTTATATCATAGACAAACAATTAATATATATGAAATCATTATTATAAATATTAACTAAATGTATTTTTTGTTACATTTTAAATATTACAATTTTTTGTGTGTGAGTGTAATAACACGATATGCAAGAATGTTTATTGCGTAGATCCATATGTCTATATTGGACAAATATTGAAATATTAAATTAATATGGGAGATTAATTAACTGACATGTCTTGCAGTTAATTCAGTTTAAATATGAAATCGATTGACAGTCCTAGTTTATGCATACACTTTCATCTGTGTTCGTCTATGATTGTGTTTTTTTGTGTGTATTGTGAATCTCCCTGTGTCCCTGTGCTCATTTCTCCAGCTCTCTTCCTTTCTTGAGCCTCTCGTCTCTCCAGGTGCTTTCTCTCTGTTGATTGCCTGTGGTCTCTTGTACAGTGAATGTTAAGTCTTGCCATTTCACCCAGATGCATATATAATAACAGTAATTACTCGCACAGCAATCAAAACGTCGCTCCAGCGAGCCGAGGTCTGTCTCGTGAACAAATCAATAGACATCTTAAAAGCCACATTGATTGTGTGGCAAAAAAGAGTACACACACACACACAAACACACAGGGTGGGGGGGACAGATAGTGAGATTAGGAGGGAAAATAGATGTGAATGAGTTCGGTCGGTTGAGGAGAACAAGTGGAATTGTAAGTGGTCAGCCCTTTATGGCCGTCTTGCTGTTTCATTATTGACAAGATTCTGATTCCCGAATACCTACACGAGCAGGACGCATGTTCAAAAGAAGTTTTATTTTGTCTGGTTGTCTAGAAATTAAAGATTCTTTCTACATTGAACCAGATTCTCAAGGTTCAGCAGCCAGGGGTGTTTCTAGCCTTTTCTAGCACTGAGGCACAAGCACATCAAGTGTGCTCAAAGTTTTTCAGCGTGTTTGGCGCACCATAAAACTCTAGTGTGAAGGCGCCTGACTCGCCGACGCTTAGCTGCCAGTGCTCAGTGTCTCTTTATGCAAAGAGAGGGAGAGGAAGACAGAATTGATGCTCTACGTGTAAAATATATTGTTTGTTAGATTCTCCTGTCAAAAAAGTGGAGTTATTTGGAATTATTCAGCCTTTAAGAACAAGCAGAGGCCACTTCCGGTTTCTTTGGTTGTGGGCGGAACTAATGTGCAAATGGCAATCTCATTGGCTGGCTCTCATAATAAGTGATAGTGAGGATACAATGATTGATTTTCAGGTTGGTAATCTTTACTGCCACAAAATAATTTAGCAGTACTATTTTACTGGGGCACAGCAATGTTTCACTGGAGCTCGTTCCCCAGTGAAAATGCTCTAGCAATGCCTCTGGCGATAGCAAATTTTGGCATAATTTCATGAACAAAATAAAAAATATTTTTCTGTTGGGTCAATGCAGCGAATCATGACTTGAACCCATTCCAAAATTCCAGACTGTGTGGAATTATTAAACTATTAAAATGACTGGATTTCATCTGTGTACGTTCATCCAACAATGGTAAATGTGACCGCACCTTTAGGCAGCATCCTAAATCCTAAATTAACTTTGGTGGGGGAAGTCGTGGCCTAATGGTTAGAGATTCAGACTCATGATTCAAACGTTGCCAATTCGAGTCTCGGGCTGGCAGGAATTGTAGTGAATGTACAGCACTCTCTCCATGCAATCTAGGCGAAATATTCCCCACACAATTACAATATGTTGCTGCACTGACCAACAGAAAGCAAGTCAAAATTGCCACCCTTCATCGAAATTTTGTGGATGTTTTCTGTGGGGGACCTCCAGGAATGTTGGAGACTTGTTGCATTTCCTTTACTATCTGGTCCAATTCATTCAAATAAGTAAATAAAAATTCATATTGACATTTATTATTCAAATAAATACTATTTCTATGAAATTTTTTCAATGTGTAATTCTAAAATATTAAATAAACTGGAAGACTTTATTTTTGTATACAAAAATAATTACACGCATTTAAAAAGCCTAAGATTGAAAGGTTACTACTGCCTGGTAGCGTTTACACCGCCACGCTCCTTCACTCCGGCCTCTGTCTGGGTCTCAGAGGTCACACAGGAGGAAATACATTAACTGTAAGCATAAGACCCCGCTTGTTACCTTGTGTCAGAGGTCATGACACACCATCGTAGATTGAGCCATCCGTTCTGGTTAGTTCCTGTGACTTCTCGAAAGACAGTAGGGTTCCTTAGGCGGATTACGCAGGGTCAGGGACCTTGAGAGCGGGATGATATGCCTGCTTCCAGCTCCAGGCCTAGATGGAGGTCTAGGAGCTTAGCCTCTCTTCTCCTCTCCACGGCCAAAGGGGTGTATGGGCTGGGAAATTGATCCTGGGCCGATTAGTATGCAGACCCATCACCTTGCCCCCTCCCAATCTCGTCCTCTGCCTCCTGCTCGTCCTCTTCTCTTGCTCCTCTCCCATCAGTCAGAAGCAGACTGAGAGAGTGTTGTGGACAACTGCCCAGACGCCCCATACATATTAAATCCTAACTATTATTTATATCATGCCTTTCTCTTGCTCTCTCCCTTTCTTCGTAACCCTCTTCTTAACACTTACCAACAACCTTTTCTCGCTTCTTCTGTTTCTCATTCCTCCTTCAGCATCTCTCTGGTTTTTTACAGATCTTTTGATGTCTGATTTTTTGGCTTTTGGGTTCTTATGATGGCTTTCAGAAGGTAATTAATAAATTCAAACTAAATTCTTATTGCCCCCAGACATTTAAATGGTAGTTTATGGCACTGCAGTATATATGTGTTGCAGCACTACTGTGTCTAGTTAAACACAGTTAAACTTAAGTGTCTCAAGACACTTGTGTTTTATTCCATTTCACTGTGGTTAGCTGATTTCGAATGCAAGAATGTGTCCAGTGTGAACAGCACCTGACCACACTTACTGCGGATCACAGAATAAGTAAGGAGATGTTCATACAGGACGTGTTCTTGTGTTCAAAAACAGCAAGATGGAGTGTAACAATGCAGGCGTCTCGAGACAAGCTTTTCAAAGTTTCACTGTTTTAAAATCACAGCACCCATTGAAGACACAATGTGAAATAAATATATTCTAGGCATTTTATTATGTATTTTATATTGGTATTTTGTGAAGTTTTTGCTCAAGTTAAAGTCCAGGTATATAGCCAATGTAAAAAAAAGTTATTTGTACTTTAGTATTGGAAAGTAAAATAAATACTTAAATATAGCAGTGAAAGAATTTAGTGAACCATTTATTGAAACTGGTTCCTTGAAATGAATTGTTAATGAACAGATTCATTGCAGTAAACCAGACTTCCAAATAGTATTCTAGACCTCGAATAGTCTCTTGCATGCTTGTTCACAATTGTGTTTATTCTTACAAACCGAGGGTCCTCCAGTGTATCTTTTTAATTGATATTACCCAAAAGCGCTGCATGCACCTTTGGTGACTTCTTGCGTCCAAACATTTGAGATCCCATCAGTGCCACTCCAACAAACTAAACAATCCTTTCCTAAGCATTGCGGATCAGATTAAGTTCTCCTCAGAACACCTGTCTGCTGGATTTACCTCCACCTTTACCTGTCAATTAGCAAACACGGGCTTAAAACCTCACAATTCATCCCTCAACTGATACCCAATTACACAGCTCCACTCTTTACTCCACCTTCTATCCCTCTTCTTTCTGCTCTTCCCTTTGTTTGCATACAACCTGCTTTCCACACACACATTAGTGTCCTTGACGGCCAGCAGAAAATCCTTTAAAATCCCTCTGTAAATGGATCTAATCCCATAATAAATGGGACCTTTTGTCCCACAGACAATGGTGTGAGGGAGAAACCGGTTTTTTATCAAGATACTGTAGAATGAAATCTGACCCACACATGATTTTTTTAATAGATCCAGGAGTCACAGAAATGCAAATTAGATTACTTCATCCTTATAATATAATTCATATATATATATATATATATATATATATATATATATACACACACACACACACACACACAAACCCGATTCCAAAAAAGTTAGGACGCTGTACAAATAGTGAGTAAAAAAAGGAATGAAATAATTTACAAATGTCATGCCAAATATTGGCTCATTTTGGATTTCATGAGAGCTACACATTCCAAAAAAGTTGGGACAGGTAGCAATAAGAGGCCAGAAAAGTTAAATGTACATAATAAAGAACAGCTGGAGGACCTATTTGCAACTTATTAGGTCAACTGGCAACATGAGCCTCTCAGAGTGGCAGTGTCTCTCAGAAGTCAAGAAGGGCAGAGGATCACCAATTCCCCCAATGCTGCAACGAAAAATAGTGGAGCAATATCAGAAAGGAGTTTCTCAGACAAAAATTGCAAAGAGTTTGAAGTTATCATCATCTACAGTGCATAATAGCATCCAAAGATTCAGAGAATCTGGAACAATCTCTGTGTGTAAGGGTCAAGGCCGGAAAACCATACTGGATGCCCATGACTTTTGGGCCCTTAGATGGCAATGCATCACATACAGGAATGCTAATGTAATGGAAATCACAACATGGGCTCAGGAATACTTCCAGAAAACATTGTCGGTGAACACAATCCACCATGCCATTCGCCGTTTCTGGCTAAAACTCTATAGGTCAAAAAAGAAGCCATATCTAAACATGATCCAGAAGCGCAGGCGTTTTCTGAGCCAAGGCTCATTTAAAATGGACTGTGACAAAGTGGAAAACTGTTCTGTGGTCAGACGAATCAAAATTTGAAGTTCTTTTTGAAAAACTGGGACGCCATGTCATCCGTACTAAATAGGACAAGGAGAACTCAAGTTGTTATAAGTGCTCAGTTCAGAACCCTGCATCTCTGATGGTATGGGGTTGCATGAGTGTGTGTGGCATGGGCAGCTTACACATCTGGAAAGGCACCATCAATGCTGAAAGGTATATCCAAGTTCTAGAACAACATATGCTCCCATCCATATGTCATCTCTTTCAGGGAAGACCTTGCATTTTCCAACATGACAATGCCAGACCACATACTGCATCAATTACAACATCATGGCTGAGTAGAAGGATCCGGGTACTGAAATGGCCAGCCTGCAGTCCAGATCTTTCACCGAAAGAAAACAATTGGCGCATCATAAAGAGGAAGATGCGACAAAGAAGACCTAAGACAGTTGAGCAACTAGAAGCCTGTATTAGAAAAGAATGGGACAACATTCCTATTCCTAAACTTGAGCATCTTGTCTCCTCAGTCCCCAGATGTTTGCAGACTGTTATAAAAAAGAAGAGGGGATGCCACACAGTGGTAAACATGTCCTTGTCCCAACTTTTTTGAGATGTGTTAATGCCATGAAATTTAAAATCAATTTATTTTTCCCTTAAAATTATACATTTTCTCAGTTTAAACATTTGATATGTCATCTACTGTATGTTGTATTCTGAATAAAATATTGCAATTTGAAACTTCCACATCATTGCTTTCTGTTTTTATTCACAAATTGTACAGTGTCCCAACTTTTTGGAATCAGGTTTGTATGTATATATATATATATATATATATATATATATATATATATATATATATATATATATATATATATATATATATATATATATATTACGTGTACTCATGTACCCATCATTCCAATCCCTCTTTCTTTTGTGCAACACAAAAGGAGATGTTTTCCAGAATATCCAAGCTGCTCTTTTTTAATTTACAAAGAAAGATGAGCTCCCCCCTTCTTTTCTTTATTTTAGTGCTGCCAAATCAATTAACTGCATCCAAAATGAAAGTTTGTGTATAATATATGTGTACTGTGAACGTTTTATGTATTATGTATATATATAATTACACACATACAGTATATATTTAGAAAAATATATTTATAATTAATATAAATTATATTATATATAAATATATTTAACAAGCCTGTACATGCACACATATATTATATAAACACAAACTTTTATATATATATATATATATATATATTTTTTTTTTAAACCATATAAATCTGTATGACCATTCCTATTTTTTAAGCCATACAAATAAAATGAACAAAATTATTTAAAAATACATCTTAAATAAATGTATAAATGTATTTCATATTTTATAAATATCACATCATATTGTAAAAGAAAGTTGTTATCAACTGGGGGGCTCAAAATAACTTGATTAAAATAAAATACAGAATAAGCATTAAAATAAGTTAAAGCAAATATAAAGATATTTCTTATTTTTTTTTTTTTTTTCTTTCTTTTTTGGATATACAGTACTGTGCAAAAAACTAAAAAAAAAACGAAAATACTAGCCATTAGTATTTTCATCAACAAAATGAATGGTTTTAAGCAAGTTCTTGCCAACGTTCATCTGAATTGTGTCTGTCTCTGTTTTTTATATTTCTTTATGTAATCCCAGACAGACTGGGTGATTGTGAGATCAGATTTCTGTGTGAATGCTCTGGCTGTCATCAGTCTTTTTGTGCATTCAAAAATCTCACTGGATTATTCCAATTAATTGCAAAATGAATGTTTGGAAATGTAAACTGGTATTAACTACTGACACACTACAGCAAAAGATAGAAATAACTGGCTTAAAACCATTATTTTTTCTCAGGTTTTTTTGGTGAAAATACACAGTACTGTAAAAGGTGATCTAGTTTTAAAAGAGCGATTTCTAGACTTTGAGAAATCATATAAACAAAACTCTGTGGACATTTTTCTAATGAATAGACATGTTTCTAATTTAGCCAAACTATACAAATCCTTATCCTTAGTTCTTATCCAGTAAATCATATACAACTGGAATGTATATTTATTGGCTGAAAAGAGTGGAAAGCTTAAAAATTAATCTGTAAATTTTGATTGAAATTTACAGAAACTAGGTTTGTTGGGCATTCAGATATTGTAGTGAACAACAAAATCAAAATGATTGAGAACCACTGGTTTAGAATGGACTTTCTTTTTTTGTCCCACAGAAGAAGGAAAACCATACAGATTTGAATAACATGAGGGTGAGACGACAGAACTTTAAGAATAAATATGAAGTGCAACGATTTGTAACATTAAGTCTATACATGGTTGGTTTGTTTTATGAAGCTCATGTGTTCTGAGTTTCTTATACATTTTGTAAAATGCAGAAGGTAGAATATTCAGTCTAGGTCATGGTAGCTATAATTAATGTTTTATGTGTAGCATTGCTTTCATCTCTTTTTGATGTTACTTCCCAAGTGTAAGGATTTAGGAATGTGTGTGTACACTTACACATTACAAATGTAGGAATAGCTATAGACGAGCTTGTGTTTTTCAAGGTCTCTGATTGGCTGTTAGCCAATATGTTGTTATTTATGTCAAGTTTCTTATGTGAATGTTACTCAGTATTGATCTGTGTGCAGGTGTATACAGATGCTGGTCATATAATTAGAGTATCATCAAAAAGTTGATTTATTTCACTAATTCCATTCAAAAAGTGAAACTTGTATATTATATTCATTCATTACATACAGACTGATATATTTCAAATGTTTATTTCTTTTAATTTTGATGATTATAAATGACAACTAAGAAAAATCCCAAATTCTCAGAAAATTACAGTATTACTTAAGACCAATACAAAGAAAGGATTTTTAGAAATCTTGGCCAACTGAAAAGTATGAGCATGTACAGCACTCAATACTTAGTTGGGGCTCCTTTGGCCTGAATTACTGCAGCAATGCGGCGTGGTATGCAGTCGATCAGTCTGTGGCACTGCTCAGGTGTTATGAGAGCCCAGGTTGCCCTGATTGTGGCCTTCAGCTCTGCTGCATTGTTGGGTCTGGCATATCGAATCTTCCTCTTCACAATACCCCATAGAAAATCTACAGACTGATTAAGGTGGTTAAGGTCAGACGAGTTTGCTGGCCAATTAAGAACAGGGATACCATGGTCCTTAAACCAGGTACTGGTAGATTTGGCACTGTGTTCAAGGTGCCAGGTTCTGTTGGAAAATTAATTCTGCATCTCCATAAAGTTGGTCAGCAGCAGGAAACATGAAGTGCTCTAAAACTTCCTGGTATATGGCTGCGTAAACCTTGGACCTCAGAAAACACAGTGGACCAACACCAGCAGATGACATGGCACCCCAAACCATCACTGACTGTGGAAACTTTACACTGGACCTCAAGCAACGTGGATTGTGTGCCTCTCCTCTCTTCCTCCAGACTCTGGGAGCCTGATTTCCAAAGGAAATGCTAAATTTACTTTCATCAGAGAGCATAACTTTGGACCACTCAGCAGCAGTCCAGTCCAGTTTTTTGTCTTTAGACGCTTCTGACGCTGCCTGTTGTTCAAGAGTGGCTTGACACAAGGAATGCGACAGCTGAAACCCATGTCCTGCATATGTCTCTGTGTAGTGGTTTTTGAAGCACTGACTCCAGCTGCAGTCCACTCTTTGTGAATCTCCCCCACATTTTTGAATGGGTTTTGTTTTTACAATCCTCTCCAGGGTGCGGTTATCCCTATTGCTTGTACACTTTTTTGTACCACATCTTTTCCTTCCCTTTGCCTCTCAATTAATGAGCTTGGACACAGAGCTCTGCCAGCCTCTTTTGCAATGACCTTTTGTGTCTTGCCCTCCTTGTGCAAGGTGTCAATGGTCGTCTTGGACAACTGTCAAGTCAGCAGTGTTCCCCATGATTGTGTAGCCTACAGAACTAGACTGAGAGACCATTTTAAGGCTTTTGCAGGTGTTTTGAGTTAATTAGCTGATAAGAGTGTGGCACCACATTTTCACAATATTCAAATCTTCTGAGATACTGAATTTGGGATTCTCTCCGTTGTCAGATCTAATCATTAAAATTAAAAGAAATAAACATTCTGTGTGTAATGAATGAATATACAAGTTTCACTTTTTGAATGGATTTAGTGAAATAAACTTTTTGATGATATTCTAATTATATAACCAGCACCTGTATATGTGTGTATCCGCATGTTTAGGTTGAGTTGACTGGCAGTAGCGTGTTCGATTACATCCACCCTGCGGATCATGTTGAGATGGCGGAGCATCTTGGCATTAGGCCACACCTCCGGGCAGAGGCAGGATGTCAAACGTCCCACGAAAGCGTTTCAAGCTCCGCCTCCACATCCTCACTGGCCGGCACTCCAGAACCAGGTAACTCGCCTTCAGCTGTCTAAGTTTATTCAACTCTATTTTGGGTCAAAAAGATCGAGGAAAAACTAGTTTAGATTAGGGCTGGGCGATATGGCCTTTTATAAATACCGCAATATTTTTAGGCCATGTCACGATACGCGATATATATCTCGATATTTTGCCTTAGCCTTGAATTAAAACTTTGATGCATACAATCACACCAGTATGATGATTCTATATGTCTACATTAAAACATTCTTGTTCATACTGCATTAATATATGCTAATTTTAAACTTTCATGCAAAAAAGGGGATATCACAACTAAGTCAAAGTTAACATAATTGTATTTATTAAACAGTGAGTGGCACAAACATAAAATTGTCAACAGAAAGTGCATATTTTGTGCAAAATTGTCAGAGACAACATTTCAAAACAAGACATTAGGGCACGCTTGTGCATGCTGTAACTCACATGGCATTTCAAAACACGAAATTAAAGTGCACTTCTTGTACATAATGCCACTACAATAATTTAAAACAAATAAAAAAGTGCCCTTTTGTGCATGTTGTCATTAAGATGACATTTCAAAACAACACTAAATTTAAGTGCAACTGTTGTGCATAATGCCACTAGGATATTTAAAACAAATATATATAATGCGCTTTTGTGCAGGATGTCACAGGTAATTTCAAAATCAGTAAAATAAAAAATAGCTGCATAATAGGAAATTAAATGTTGGAAAAGAAAGTGTATTTATAAAAATTACCCGCCTTTTAGTTTTTTAATAAACAATCCTATGGTTTCAAACACAATACCTAAACATAAAACAATTCACAAAAGGTGAATCTGGTCCATTATGGAAAAGTTTGCAGCTTTAGTTTTGGTTTCTTCTGCATGAAATATATGGCACAAAAATAAAAAGTAAAAAAATATGTAGTTGTATTTCGTGCATACTATGTTGTCCCTTTGTAACAACAACCAGGAAATACCAGGTTGTTTAGTGGTTTTGTGCCAAAAACACAAGCCTATCTATGGCGTCTGGTTTAAGAGTTGCTCAATGGCATGTAACTATATTACCACTCGTACTAAATACCCTTTCCGATGGGGAACTGGTGGCAGGCACACACAGATATATTTTTGCCACATTTTTCAGGTTTGGGAACATTTCCTCATGGTCGTTCCACCACTGCAATGGATTTGCTTCACTGTCAACATTAACAGACTGCAAGTAGGCAGACAACTCTTTTTCAATAAGCTCTCTCTGCAACGGTGTGGCGGAAGATGTTGCTGCAGTTTTAAAGAAGCTGCCCAGGGGTTTCTTCCTTAGTGGCTCTTCTGGCTGTGATACTGTTGTTGCATCTTGAGGCAGTGAAGCAGCCAACTCAGCTGTGCCCTGGTCAGTCTCATAAAGCATTGCCTCCATCTCGGTTATGGCTCTGCTCTTGATGGCATCCACCTTTTTTTCTGTGCAGTATGTTATCTTGAACCTGGGATCCACTAAGCCTGCCATGTCCAGCAGGTCGTTAGTGGAAAGATCAGAATACTTCTCCCTCAGGTAATCCAGGATGGAGGCTTTGATAGACTGGGTAAGTGGGGTGTCATTCTCCTGACGTGCCAAGAGGCTGGACTGGAAGAGATGGAGAACAGGCTTGACATAGGACACTGTGACATAGCTCTCACCGGATAGAGCATCAGTGAATTCCAGGAGAGGTTTGAGAGCCTTGTGCACTGACTCTAGAAATTCCAGGTCTTGCCAGGTGAGAACGAGATGCCGGGTTTTCTTGTCTGCAGCCAAGACTTGAGAAATAGCTTGCTCCTGCTCCAGTACCTGCTCAATCATCTTCTCTCGGGATCCCCACCTGGTAGGAGACTCACTGAGAAGCTGCTCACTACCTTCTTACACACAGCAACAACGGTCAATACGGGGGTCCTTCATGCTTCTCTCTGAGAATGAAAATAAACATTTAAAATGTTATAATAATTTAAAAGGGTATAGTAATTGTGAAGAAATCCACTCAGCCTAACACTAAAGTAATTCTTGGTAATTATTTATTTATATAGTACTGTGTAAAAGTGAAGATGCTATCAAAAAATATAAGTTTCAAAATATAAAAAATGCACAATAAAGAGCAGTCTACTGACACACTAATGCAGAAAAAGAAAGAACATGTAACCCTAAGGTGCCTAAGCTAGTATAGTACAGTATGTACTTTTTTGAAAAATCACTCGCATTCATTCTCTCTCTCTCTCTCTAATATTCAATACAGCTTTATTGGCATGGGAATCATATGTTATGACAAGCTGAGCCATATCTCATTAATTATCGCGGACTCATATATCAATAAAGATAATTACTATTTTATCACAGTGGTAAAAAACACTCACCAATTGCAAGATGCAGGCGATGGCCAAAACACTGTAGACGTGTCCAGTGGTTCAGGCTCACAGCTTTGACGATGTTAGCGCCGTTATCGGTGGTGATGCACACCTGACGAGCTTCATTTAAATTCCATGACATGAGAGCATCTTGCAGGCCTTGTGTGATGATCCCGCCAGTGTGATCCTCAGGAAGAAAGCTCGTCTGAAGGCACTTGCTTTTCAACTCCCAATTGTCTATATAGTGGACCGTCAAACTGAGGTATGGCTCATATGTTCGGCTACTCCATATGTCGGCAGTTGTTGAGAAGTGGGTCACATTTACAAGCTGACTGGCCAGCTTTTCCCTCACTTTAATGTACAACTCAGGCAGCGCTTTCTCTGCAAAATATTTGCGACCCGGCAGATTATATCTTGGGTCAAGTGTGTTGATGAGCTTTATGAACCCGGGCTTTTCAACAACATTAACCGGGGCCATGTCTTTCGCGATGTGGTGGGTTACTGCACATGTTATCTCCTTCTGTTTTTGTCGTACGGCGTTGATCTGGAAATAGAAGAGGCCAGACTCAGTTGCGTGAGTGCTGGTTGCTTAGGCACTTTCTTTGATATTGCACCGCTATGAGATGTTGTAGTGCGGAGTTTCAAGCACTCTTCATTTTCTAGCGGGTGGGTTCTCAAATGGTGATATAAATTTGATGTACTGCTACATTTTGAAGCGATGCTTTTGCGACAGATTTTGCATATCACCGTTGTTTGTTCAACATCTTCCTTCTTGAAACCAAACCACCGCCAGAGGATGGATCCTGTGCTGTTTCTTTTTTTTATTAATTCGTCTTCCTCCATGTGTAACCGTTAGCACCTGCTGCCACTATCTTTCTGCTGGTCGAGGGCGTATGACGTTGCATGCGCGACAGACTGACGTTTGTAACTATGTGCGTTTGTTTTGTCTCTCTGTGAGAGGGAAAGACCACGAGTATGTAAAAGTTAATCTACAAACAAGCATCAAAAATAAAATAAAATAAAATAAGCTTCTTAACTTAGGTTATCAAGGTGATCATTATGCTTGCGCTTCGATGCTGGACAGGACAAGAGGGGGAAAAAACAAAGGGAAAAAAAAATGTCCGCGAGTTTCAGGATATAGTCATTTTCTACATCGCACGGACTACAAGCCGCGATATATTGACAGTGTTGGGAAGGTTACTTTGGAAATGTAATAGGTTACAGATTACAAGTTACCCTGTTTAAAATGTAATAGTAGTGTAACTTTTTCAATTACTTTATTAAAGTAATGTAACTTATTACTTTTGAGTACTTTTTGATTACTTTTCTAAATTTATGAAAATTAAAGAATAATAGATAAAAGCATATACATCAACTTAAATACAGTTATCTAAAAAGCATGTGACGTATTCTGTGTAATAAACTCCTGAAACATTGGTGTTTTTTTAAACTGCTGTCTCTGTATATGATGATAGTTTTCTCAAAATAAGTAAAATGCACATGAAGTGACACAGAGCAGTTCTAGAAATTATGTGTATGTGCTCGTGTACTCCTATATTGAGGCAGCAGAGGTTGAAAACACTACGAGCTTCAGTAGGCCTACGTGTGGTAAATGAAACCATGTCTTTGCCATTAATTTACAGGAGGGGCGGACTGGGAAAAAAATTCAGACTGGAAAATTCAAACTCATACAAACAAATTCATGGACAAAACTATTTTTTGTATGGACCTGACATAAAAAAGGTTTAAATCTTTAATTTGGGTATATGCAAAATAATTAAAAGTTTTCTCCTGAATTGCACCTTCACTTCCATTTTTCTCTTCAGTCTCTTTATTTTGCCCTGTTATCCATCTCTCTCGTGACTTAAATACTCAAGATTGAACAAAACTATACTTTATAATACAATACTCTACAATACTACAATATCTTTATAGAAAAATCCTAATACTGTACACGAATCATGTTTTTCCCTTACAAAAATTAACCTTGCTTTTATTAGCCTATATAAAAGTAAAATAACCTTGTTTTTTTTGCAAATGGATTTGTATTTATTTTTAAATAAATACATTTGTAAAATAATTTTACATTTTTGGTTATCACTGTTAAACAATAGTAACCATTTTCTCTGGATTTATAGTTAAATATTAAAATGTTAATTTTCGTAAGGGTTGTGTTGTTGTCTGTCGTAGCTCCCCCTAAACCTATAAAAAAATAAATCTTTTTTTTTTTTTTTTTTCAGCTAAATTACTACTGTAACATTACAACAGATAATAATGATGTCCTTTATATAGTATTTTGAGTGATGACTGGTGAGCAACGTGCTGCTGCTTGATTAAATAAATAAAAAAACAAAGACAAAAAAGCATCTTTACAGATGAAACTGACCTGAAACCCTGAACAGTAGTTCTGCTTCTCTGCTCCAGCAGTACACTCTATTCTCTCTCTCTCTCTCTCTCTCTCTCTCTCTCTCTCTCTCTCTCCCTCTCTCTCTCTCTCTCTCTCTCTCTCGCATTGATTACTCTGAGTCTGATCCAAACCGTTTGGCGGAGGCACGGAGAGCGCGCGAGTCATGACTAACAATTCATGATTTATTAGAGATTTAATTATCAAATGGCGGATTCGCAAATGATCGCTTTAGTACATTCGGCAGGCAATTATACAATAATGATATTAAATAATGGGGCAAAATCGGCTGCAAGGCCACTGTGAATTGTCCCGGTTCTCCCGGTGTCCAGTCTGCGCCTGATTTCCACAGACATCCAGAATGTGCAAGTCATATATTGCATTTGTGGGGCTTAATATTCACAGACACTAGTCCATGTCATGTTTTGATTCAAGTGTACTGACCTACTTTTGATTTAGTCATCCAAAATGTGGCATATTCCGTCCGCGTTAGGCATTTCGTTTTTATGACTGGGCGAACCAGACTGTATTTCCGCATCCCAGAAATTATTAGGGCGGTATGTCTCAGAATAGTCAGTGCAATTTGGGAAAGAAATCAGTTAAATGTGTGTAAATATTCAAATGTAATCCCCTTTGTAATCGTAAAAAAATTCATAAGTAACTGTAATTTAATTACTAATTTTTTCTTAGTAACTGTAACTAATTACAGTTACAATAATTTTGTAATTAAATTACGTAACGCCGTTACATGTAACTAGTTACTCCCCAACACTGTATATTGAGTATATTCAATATATCGCCCAGCCCTAGTTTAGATAAGCAAAAATCATACTGTAAATTTCAGAACTCAAAACCTATGATGAAACTATGCTACCTGGAATAATTTTTTGTCATCAGTAAGATGCATGCATTAAAATGACCACCAAACATACACTATTTGGTCTTGGCACACCGATAGCCTTCAGATCTTGCTCTGATCCAGGGCAGAACACTAGCCACTCTGCAGGAAAGTGCTGCTTTTCATTTTCAAGAAGGTATTTGCATAGAAGGCTTGAAGCACAGCAGCATAGTGGACCACTGATAAAAATAAAACAATACTGAAAATTTCCTTTTTTTCTCCACATTGCTTGTTCTGAACTGCTCCAACCTGAACTAATGAGAAAATTTAACTATTTTACATTTTGGCAAATACTTATGAATTTGAGTTATCTGCAAAATTTAAATTTTTAGACAAAAAAAGCATAAAGGTGCACCCCTGCAGATTTTGGAGCTAAAATCTGCAGAACATTGGCCCTCCAGAAGGAGGTTTGTACACGCCTGGTTTAGCTGTTAATTTTTGTTGGCATATATCCATGGATAGTTAAATATTATTTAAAGGATGGATATCTTTGTGATGTGTGTGTTTTGTCTCCTGTAGCACTATCTAGTCCCCGTTCTTCAGTCAGTGAGTTCTCAGAACGTGGCTTCTTTATCAGGATGAAATCCACCCTCACCAAGCGTGGCATCCACATTAAATCCTCGGGCTATAAAGTGAGTCCTTCATGTGAGACAAACTGTCTCATCTGTCTCAGGTTTTATCCACAATTGTGACTTTATATCTTGCTATTTCTAATGTTATAACTTGCAATTGTGAGTTTATATCTCACAATTCAATGAAAAAAAACTGAATTGTGAGATAAAAAGTCGCAATAATCTTTTATTTTTTATACAATGGCAGAAATGGGCTTCTGTTTAGACCAGCACAAAGAGTCTCATACCATCAATTTATCAGAATTTTTCATTTTTACTAAGAGGTTTCATAATGTATTTTTCATTGAATTGTAAATAATGTTAGCCAACAATTAAGACATTGCAATTCTCACCCCGTGCAACTTACTTTGCATCAGTGTATAAGTGGCATTTTATTATCACAGTTAGAGATAATGTGAAATACAGGTATAAAGTACGGGGCTCATGGAACGTGGTTGGGAACCGCTGGACTAGCATATTAGCATTTACCCATTTTTTATGATTGAACGATTTCATAAACTGAACTACTCATTTGATTTCTTATCAGGTAATTCATGTGACAGGTCGGATTCGGTGTCGGCCAGCTCTGGTGCCAGGTTCCTCCCGCGGCTTGCATCGACCAATGGGATTGGTCGCTCTGGCTCACACACTTCCACCTTCCACACTCAATGAGGTGCGCATGGAAAGTCACATGTTTGTCTTCAGAGTCAACATGGACCTGCAGGTCACCTACTGTGAGAACAGGTAACCCCCCAGCATGCCATTCACTCCTACCTTTGCCCTAATGTTTGCCCCTTATTGGTGTAAATGATGTGTGCCAAATATGTGTTGTCACATCAACACTATGTCTCAAGCCTGTGGAATAGAATTACATTACATGGCTGAAAGTATGTTTGAAAAATTTGATAAGTTACATGCACTCCAAATTACAACTCATTTGGTGGCCAGTGTCATAAACAGTGTCACTTTAATGTGGATTTTGTAGGATTTCAGAGTATATGGACCTAAGCCCAGCTGAGGTGGTTGGATGTACCTGCTACCACTTCATCCATGCAGAAGACCTGGACACCATCAGGCAGAGCCATGAAGACTGTTAGTCTGTTAGGATTTGTGATCTACTTGCAACCCCATCTCTAAAAAAGCTTATTAGACATATATCTTGAGGTTCTACATTAAATAAAATAAATCATATTCATGTATTTTTTTATTAGTAAACATTTCCTGTCACATTAATGTATTTTATTTTGTCATAATGACCAACAGCAGGCTATTAGCTTTCACCTACAGTAGATTGTAGGATGATAAGGAAATATGAAGAGCTTTAGTGAGGGTTACAGAAAAAAGTGGATAATAAAAGGAATAGAACGGAATTTTTTTTTCATCATTAAAGAGCAGCTGTATCTGTTGTTAGTTTAATAACCTGAAGCTGCTGTATACATTTTGACAACAGCACCCCCTAGCCAAATAAACTCTTTTCCGCATGTCTTTTTTAGCCATCTCATGTGTTTTTTTGCATGAAATCTGATATTTAATTAGACTCCTTAATTAACAATATATTTTATCATTCTCTCTTAGTGCTGCGGAAAGGGCAGGTTGTGACCGGGTACTATCGATGGCTGCAGAGGAGAGGAGGCTATCTGTGGATTCAGTCCTGTGCCACTGTGTCCATTAACCACAAAGCGCCCCATGAGCGTAACATCATCTGGGTCAACTATGTGCTCAGGTCAGTTTCTTAGAAGTCTCAGCCTCAGACATCACGCCCACGGACCATTGTCTGATGCATATAGGACACAAAAGTGGAAACACTTTGGGAATGTCGAAGTCGTTATCAGATTGGTTGAATTCTACAGGATTTCCGCAAGACGTGTGTGCTGCGTTCTTTAACGTTCCTCCTGGAAACAAAGATGCCAAACCCCCTCACGAAAGAAAAAAATCTGTCGTGTTTACAACTGTGACGAACAGCATTTATCAGGATCAACTAATCGCTGGATTTTCAGAAAGTATGTGAAATATTTACAGTTCGCGGCATAGAATCTTTAAAATACATCCGGGAATTTTAAACACTGGTATGTTATTGGTGCAACATTTCCATGCCGCGAAACATGATGACGAACGAAACAAACTGTGATTGGTTGTTGGACATGTTGGTCAAATGGCCTCATGGGTGGGCCTTGGCCAATGAAAGCTGCCATGAATTCCAGACCTTCAGCCCGAAGGTCTGGCTACGTGAGACTAGTTTCTTAGTGACCTTGTGTTTTTTTGTTTGTGAGTGTTGTGCTACAGTAAAAAAAATGTATGAGCTGATAGTTTCCACAGAGGCCCTCGTAAGTGCTCTTTCTCTCCATCTGTCTACTGTAATCTTCATCACACAAGTGCACACATTCAAAGAAGTCAGACAAAAACAAGAAAAAATTGGCTGAATTTCAATGATAATTGGAATTGTGATATATAATCACACCGAATGGATGTCAACATTTTCTGGCTGAATGGTGTTTTAGTTAATTAGTTTTGTAATTACGATAGCTAATTAACTTCTATAGTACCCTGCTGGAGTCAAGTTCATGTTCAGAAGGGCTTTTTGAAAGCGGTATCAGCAAGTACCTCTCTTACTGTGCTGTTAATCTCTGTGAGGTGGAAACTCTGTAGCTGTGTTCCAAAATCTAGTTAACTGTGTTGCTGCTTGCTGGTAAGGTACCTTCCTGTGACTGATTTGGAATGTTTTACACAGTCAGCAAAGGTAATTTACTGACTCCAGGAGTATAGCAGTTTTGCTGCAGAGCACATGAGAATTTCTGTTTACAGTTGATCCTAATGGTGTTTCCCTTTAGCACATGTTGCTAAGAAAATGACACAATACTCTAAAAAGCATAAAATGCATAGCATACACAACTTTTGGGGACAAAAAAAGTCCTGTTGTTGACTGTTATTGTCTGATTGCATGATTGGAAAAACAGTTTTCCTGTTTGAGACTGTGAACCTGCTTTGACACAATCAGTATTTTATAAAGTGCTTCTGATGAGTGGGACAGGGAGAGAGCATTGGGAATGGAGCGAGGCCAGTGGAGTAATTGAAATTAGTGACACCTGACCACTCCCTGGTCTCGTGTCCGACAGAGGAGCTCCAGAAGGATAAAAGGAGGAGTAACGATAGTGATGGACGAGAGAGGACCAGGCCTGGATTTTATTTTGTGTTTTGGTTCTGTTTGTGCACAACATTCGTCCGCGAGGGGCTGTCGCACTGTTATGTGTTTAGTTAAGTTAAGTTTTATCTGAATGTTCGCTGGTTCTTGTCTCCTCCTTCCCGTACTACGAACTGTGTTACACTGGTGCCGAAACCCGGAAGGAAGGAGGGACATGCTCTCAGAGAGCCCTCGCTTTTGAGGGGGATCGCAGTGCTGTGGAGATTGTGCAGCAGAAAGGCGTGGAGACCGCGAGTGGCTGCCTGAGGCAGTGGTGCTGGAATGATGGAAGACGAGGTGGACAAGGCTGTTCAGAGAGCTCGCTGCCATGCTCCTGGGTCTAGGAGGGGTGGCTGCCATCTGAGATGGAGCGGAGGAGTCAGCCCCATTCGCCAGGAGGCCTGAGCCTGCTGCCGTCCACCATGATTGGGGAGGAGCAGGGAACGGGGGACTTGCTGCCTGCTGCTCATTAGCAGGAGTAGCCATCGGCGTCCGCCAGGAAGCGGAGGAGCATCGGGCCATCCACCAAAGGTGTCCAGTACCATCGCATGGCACTGTGAGTGAGAGCCTCTCAGCTGGTTGAGGACCAAGCGGCAGTGTGTTTGGGAACCAGAATGAGAATTTTTTTCTCCCTCTCTCCCCTTGCTCGTATCTGTCTCTCCTTATCCTTCTGTCTCCTTTTCTCTTGCCTCGTCTGTCTGTCCATACCCCAGGTATGCAGCCGCCATGATCGGCTCCCCTAGAGGGAGGAGTAGAGTGCAGTCTCGGGAGTACCCCCAGCCTGCAAGGGGGGATGGGGGTAGTTGATGATTGGGAGGCAGGTGGAGTAGCTCGTTCTCAAGTCCCACGGAGGAGCTCCAGAAGGATACCTGGGCTTCCATAACACCTCAGCAGTGCCACAAAGTATTCTAATTTGTTTAATCGGTGGTTTTTTGTTAAATGTGAGCCAAAATCAACACAATTAAAATAACAAAACATTTAAAACTACTTCAGTATCTATGCACTAAATTTATTTAATAAATGAGTTTCACAATTTGAGTTGAATTCCTGAAATAAATGAACTTTTCCAAGACAATCTAATTTGAGATGCACCTGTAATGCTACAGCTGTAAACTGAAAGCTTCTGTTCTGCTCCATATTGCTTGTGCTGCAGAGTGCAACACAGTGCAAAAGGAATCAGAGTTCACTGATCACATGAAGAGACCAAGAGAGGTGCTTTCAGTGAGAGGGCTTCGGGTGTATAGCCTGGTTTAACCTTGGCACGTCCACACGATCACCAAGGTGCGTGTGGCAAAAATGACATGTATACTGAGGAAACTGACTGACAGAGTCAAGTCAAGTCAAGTCTGCTTTATTGTCAATTCTTCCACACGTACAGTATATACATACAGGTACTGTTTGAAGAGACTGATCCATAATCTAGATCAAATATAAAATATAAGATACAACTATACCAGTGGTTTTCAACCTGTGGGCCGCGGTGGTATTGCAGGTGGGCCACCAATTACTATTAAAATAAATAATAATATTTTTAATATATGTAAAAATGTCTAAGTCATAACATAATAATATAATTTAATATATATAAATAACAAAAAGTAATATTAAACTGTAACTATTCTTCCACTATTCGAGCTCGCTGATTGGTTTAAGAATAAACCACCAATTTATATTTTTGCTGCATATGCTACAGAACAACAAATTCATGCATAAATGACTGTCAGCATGTTCCCTCTTGACTGCTTGCTCCACTGACTGTCTATCCGCTGCCAAGCTCTGCCTGGATATGGTTTTCCCTGTTTTGCTGAGCGGTGCCAGCCCGAGTTATTTTCGGTTCATTGCAAGTTCATTCTAGGGCTGTGTGATTAATAGAAATCATCATAAAATCACGATTTGTGCGTGCACGATTTCTAAATCGCCTTATAGCACGATTTTCCGCGGGCCTGAACTCCCGCGGTATGCTATCCGATCCAGTCAGAATGCAACGCACCTAGCGCGAGAACAGAACAGACTGGGCATATGCCTAACTCCAGGTTCACACACTGTCTGTGATGCGCCTTTTTTCCGAGCCCATGTTAACGGATCAGAGCGTTCACACTGCACACGGTAAAAGGCTAGAAATAAAATCGTGTGAAAATAATTAATATCTAGCACATGAGCATAGTGAGAGTTGTGAGTGCACAGGACACAGTTTAAGTGAGAGGAGACAGGTTTTAAGTGTGCACACTTTCTCCGGGCAAGAGCAGCGTGTATCTGAGCAAGCACGTCTGGTTTTGTGACAGAGCAAAGGAAATCTGGGTGTGATGACGATTTTAATGTGCTTTCGCGTTAATAACTCATTGCTGCTTCTGCGCCGCTTACACATACTGTATACATACTGCAGACGAAGTCATGTGAACCTGTATAATGTATAACAAATCTATTTCAACACCTGAGGCACCGCTACAATTAATGAGCTCTATGAACAATGCATGGCAAAAAAGAAGAAAAAAAGTCCCTTTATATATATATATATATATATATATATATATGTAATGACGAAGTAGAGGCAGTCGGATCCATCTGCAGGACTTTATTGAAGCAGGTATCAAACCAAGGATGCACAGAGCATAAAACACTAAGGTAGCACGAAGCAACATGCAGCATGGTAAAACAACACTTCACAGAGAAACATAGAACCAGGCAGTCCAGATAAAGGGGGGATAATGGTTAACAGGTGGATATGATGATGCTGATGAGAAAACCAGACAGGGCTGGAAACTAATGATAGCAGAAGGGAAGGATGGGAATTGCAGTCCTAGAACTCAGGTGACAGGCCAGTGGCAGGCTTTACCAGGGAATTTTGGGCGTACTCCGCCCAAACCAAGAATCGGCTCCAGTCCTGTTAGTTCTCGTAACAGTATGTCTGTAGAAACCGAATGAGGTCCTGGTTCGCCCGTTCAGCCTGACCGTTAGACTGCGGGTGGTATCCAGAGGTGAGGCTGATGTTGATATTGAGTTTGGAGCAAAGTCCCCTCCATACACGGGAAGTGAACTGAAGGCCACGGTCGGAGACAATGTCCTCGGGGAGACCAAACAGACGAAATACGTGATTGAGAAGTTCCTCCGCAGTCTGCATGGCAGTGGGTAGACCCTTAAGGGGAATGAAACGTCAGGACTTGGAGAAGCGATCCACGACTGACAGCACTGTGGTGAATCCCTGAGACGGAGGTAAATCCGTTACGAAATCCACAGCGATGTGGGACCACGGGCGCTGAGGAACTGGAAGTGGCTGTAAGAGACCGGCAGGTTTAAGGTGGGAAGATTTGACAGTGTTACAGGTGGAACATTGATGGATGAATTTGATAACATCAGCCCGGAGTTTGGACCACCAGAAGCGGTTGGAGACTAACTGTACAGTAGCAGTGATACCTGGGTGTCCCGCGCTGGGTGTGCAGTGAACCCATTGAAGCACCCGCTCACGGAGCTCGAGAGGCACGAAAAGGCGGTCCACAGGACACTCGGCCGGTACAGGAAGAGCTTGTTGAGCCTCAGTGACCTCAGAGATAATATCCCACTGCACAGGTGCCACGATCAGATTGGGAGGTAGGATGGGTTCTGGCTTGGTGATTTCGTTGAAATCCTCGAACTGACGAGACAGAGCATCAGCCTTCCCGTTCTTGGACCCAGGTCTGTACGTGATCCTGAAATTGAAACGGGAGAAAAACAGTGACCAGCGAGCCTGGCGAGCATTCAAACGCTTGGCAGACCTGATGTATTCAAGGTTTCGGTGGTCTGTGAGGACGGTGAAAGGTTGACGTGCCCCCTCCAGCCAGTGCCTCCATTCCTCCAGGGCAGCCTTCATGGCTAGAAGCTCCCGGTCACCCACATCATAATTGCGCTCTGCCGAGCTTAACTTGCGGGAGTAAAAGGCACAGGGAAACATTCTTGCAGGGTTACCGTGACGTTGGGACAGAATCGCACCCACTCCAGTGTTCGAGGCGTCAACCTCCACGACGAACTCCCTCTCCGGGTCTGGATGATGGAGGATGGGTGCGGCAGTGAATCTCTCTTTCAGCTGATTAAACGCTGCAGTACACTCAGAAGACCATCGGAAGCGCTTCCCGCCCTGGAGAAGAGATGTGAGAGGAACCACAATGAGACTGAAGTTACGAATGAACCTACGATAAAAGTTGGCGAACCACAGAAATCGCTGTAACTCCTTCACAGAAGAAGGTTGAGGCCAGTCCACCTCGGCCTTGACCTTGCTGTCATCCATGAGAACCCCCTCAGCGCTGATGACATATCCCAGGAAGGTGATGCGCGTCTGATGAAACTCGCAGTTCTGAGTTTTGGCGTAGAGCTGATTCTTAATCAAATGTTTGAGAACTGCACGCACGTCCCGTACATGAGCTTCGAGAGTCTCTGAAAAAATCAAGATATCATCAATATAAACAATAACCCTCTGATTCAGCATGGCCCGGAAGACCTCATTAACGAAAGACTGGAACACAGAAGGACTATTGGAAGCCCGAAGGGCATTACCTGATACTCATAGTGGCCAGTAGTCGTAGAAAAGGCCGTCTTCCACTCGTCACCTCTCCTTATGCGAATGAGGTTGTAAGCGTTCCTCAAATCCAATTTGGTGAAGTACCGGGCTGAGCGAAGCATCTCCAGTGTTGCAGGGACTAAAGGCAGAAGGTATCGATATTTCACAGTTACCTCATTGAGACCACGGAAATCGATACAGGGCCGCGGACTCCCGTCCTTCTTCTTGACGAAGAAAAACCCCGCGGACGCCGGGGATGTGGAAGTGGTGATAAATCCTTTAGCAAGCTGTTCCTCGATATACGCTCTCATGGCCTCAGTCTCCGGTTGCGAAAGTGGATACACACGGCCGTGCGGGGGAACGGCTCCAGGTAGAAGTTCAATGGCGCAGTCACTGGACCGGTGCGGGGGTAAAAGTGAAGCCTCTCTCTCGCTGAAAGTCTGAGCCAGATCATGATATACAGCAGGAACTCCTTGCAGATTCACTCTCTCGGGGGAACTGTGGCTAGATTCAGGACCATGGAGAGCAGGCAAGCAGTGGGCGTGACAGAAAGGGGACCATTGATTGATTCTCCTGTCGACCCAGGAAATGAGAGGGTTGTGTCTCTCCAGCCATGGCAATCCCAGAATCACAGGATGAAGGGGTGAGTTTATTGAGTACAACTGAATTCTCTCCGTGTGACGAGACCCGAAGTTGAGCGTCAGAGGCTGCGTGATGTATTGTACCTCCCCTGTCCCCAGGGGGCGTCCATCCAGAGCGGCCACAGCCACATGAGACTCACAAGGAATGAGAGAGATATTTTTAGACAAGGCAAACTCCAAATCGACAAAATTACCAGCGGCACCAGAGTCAATTAAAGCTCTTGTTTCACAACTACTCCCATTAAAATACAATGAAACTTTGAGGGTGAGAGAACGTGGAGAATTAATCAAAGGACTCACCGCAGAGGTATCACTGGATCTGGGACTTACAGGACATGAAACTCTCTGATGACCGGCTTGGCCACAGTACAGGCATAATTTACTCCGCATCCTTCTCTCACGTTCCTCTGTGGTGAGATGTGTGAAGCCGACCTGCATAGGCTCGTAATCCGTGCCGGAAGGGGGAGGAGTGAAAAAGCTAGATGTGAGAGGCGTGCGTCGAGAGCGGATGAGATTGTCGAGGCGAATGGCAAGCTCCATAAGTTCTCCGAGGGACATCCCATCATCGCGACACGCCAATTCCCCTTGCAGATGCGTTTGCAGCCCCCTACGATACAGCAGTTTAAGCGGTGACCCTGTCCACCCCGTCTGCGCTGCCAGGGTGCGGAAGGAAAGCGTCTAATCCGCCGTGGTGGAATTCCCTTGACTTAATGTGAGGAGTTGTTCCCCTGGTTCCTTGCCGCCAGCGGGATGTTCAAATACCTCTCTGAATTGAGACATAAAAACACATTAAAGGAGGGAAAGGTATGATGACCCCCAGACCAGAGAGCAGATGAATGAAATGCGGGACGCGTCATTGGGATACAGCTGGGGTTGCTGGCTGACGAATAATTCACACTGCAACAGAAATCCTCTACAGGCAGCTGGTGAGCCATTAAACTTCTCTGGTAGAGATAATTTGGGATTGCATGCAGCCGTACTCACGCTTGATGTGACGGGCACAGGTGCAGCGGGAGCTTGAGCTGAATTAGCGACCGCGCTCTGCAGAGTGAGAGTATGAACAGACCTCACAAGTTCTTCGGTGAGATTCGTTAACTTGGTCAGCTGCTGTTGGTGTGTGAGTAACACAGATGCCTGGGAATGAACCTCGGAAGCAAGACTCAGGAAGTCTGCTGGATCCTGTGGTGGTGAAGTGTTCTGTAATGACGAAGTAGAGGCAGCCGGATCCATCTGCAGGACTTTATTGAAGCAGGTATCAAACCAAGGATGCACAGAGCATAAAACACTAAGGTAGCACGAAGCAACATGCAGCGTGGTAAAACAACACTTCACAGAGAAACACAGAACCAGGCAGTCCAGATAAAGGGGGGATAATGATTAACAGGTGGATATGATGATGCTGATGAGAAAACCAGACAGGGCTGGAAGCTAATGATAGCAGAAGGGAAGGATGGGAATTGCAGTCCTAGAACTCAGGTGACAAGGAGCGCATGAGACCGGAGAGAGGTGAAGGCGCGCGCTCAGTGACAGGCGCGCGCTCCGTGACAATATATATATATATATACATATATTTGCCATAAGTCTAGAAATTTTTTACACCTTTACTATAGTGATTATTTTGAAATCGAAATCGTTTTTTTTTTTTTTGTCCATATCACACAGCCCTAGTTCATTCAATAAATACAGTTAACAATCTAGCTTCTGAGTGCTAAGTTATTAACCAGCGGGGTCAGTTAGTTTTGCTGAGTGGACGGCAGTTGTGATGGCATCATCAGTTTAGCGGTTGGACCGGTATGCAAACTGAAATGGGTCTAGGGAGGTGGGGAGGGCAGACTTGATGTGGTGCCTGACTAGCCGTTCAAAGCACTTCATGAGGATGGAAGTAAGTGCAACAGGACGATAGTCATTGAAGCAGGATGGAGATGACTTCTTCGGGACTGGAATGATGGTGGTAGCTTTGAAACATGTGGGAACAACAGCCCAAGTGAGATTTTGAAAATGTCTCTCAGTACATGCTCGGGGATGTTGTCAGGACCTGGAGCTTTGCGAGCATTGATCCTGCTGAAGGATCCGTAATGGTCTGTATCCCCTGCCACGGGCTCCAAGTGTCTCTGCTGTCGCTGAATTGATGGGCTATCCTCCTGGAGTACTGTCTCTTAGACTCTCTGATGCCATGGGACAGGTTGGCCCTGGCTGTTCTCAGGCCCACCTCATCTCCAGCTCTGAAGGCAGCGTTCCGCATCTTCAAGAGTCTGTAGACCTCCCCTGTCATCCACGGCTTCTGGTTAGCCCGGACAGTGATGGTCTCTGTGTGACTGTTACATCATCAATACACTTGTTGATGTAGGCAGTGACAGTCTCAGAGTACTCTTGGAGGTCTGTGGTGTTATTGTATGTGACAGCCTGCTTAAACATATTTCAGTCAGTTGTGTCAAAGCAGTCCTGAAGAGCCTATGACGACCCTTGGCCACACTTGAATCTGTTTTTGAACTGGTTTGGCGACTTTATTAAGGCGAGGATTTGGTTTTCATGCGACATAAAAGTAAACTAAAAGATAATTTCTTAAACCAGAGCATATGAATATGTTGGTTAACTTGGCAAAAAAAAAGTTTACATTTTCTTTTTGTTTTCATTTTCAAAAGCCTGTTGACTTTGCTTTTTACCTGATTTTATGCTACAGGGTTTTTTAATTATTTTTAAAAAATTTTCACAGTGTTTGCTAAACTTTGGACAGCAGTGGCTCAGTGGTTCATGTAGGTTGTCTACAAACCGGATGGTTGGTGGTTCAATCCCTGGCTCCACTTAACCAAGTGTCAAGGTGTCCTACAGCTAGACACCTAACCCCAGCTGCTCCAGATGAGCTGGATGGGGCCTTGCATGGCTGACACCACTGCTGTCGGTGTGTGAATGGGTGAATGTGAGGCAATTTGTAAAGCACTTTAGATGGCCATGGGTCTGTTGAAAGCACTATATAAATGCAGTCCATTTACCATAAACTTTATGTAATTTTTTTGTCTACATCAAGTGCCAACCTTCCGGTCTCTCTCTTAAAACCAACATAGAAGAGTGTTAAACTGCAGGCTGGCTATAAAAGTTTGTCAATCCCATAGACCTACCATGTTAAAATGCTCAACTTTACAGCAGGAAGCAGAAAAAATATGTTTACAGTCTGGTACAAGAAGTGGTTTTATGCTATATAGCTAATTTTGCCCTTCATGACAACTGTGAGGGGGCTGATATTTTTTTATAACCCACCCTTTTAAATTATATAAAGCCTTAAATTTCTGCATAATTAAGGGTGTGGCCTCTTGAGTGACAGGTGGATTGCCACTGTTGATACCATCGTCGAGCTATGTGGGCGTCGTTTCAGCATCCAGCTACACCCATGCCCCCGTCTCTTTGCCTATTTTCAATTATCCGAGAGTGACACGCGGTGACGCGCTGCCAAGATGGCAACGGCCCGCTCTGCCCACTTTCAAAAAAGCCTAAAGTATTGGTCTATATACAATACATCATGTGGTGTATGCCATGCCTCGTCTTACTTATTTTTGTTAATAAACATTTTATAAGCTAGTTTGGTATTGTACGGTGGTATTGATACAGACTTGTATCCCAAAGGTTGCGTGTTTGAGTCTCCATACTGGTGGGAAATGTAGGTGGGGGAGTGAATGAACAGTGCTCTCTTCCATCCTCATTACCCATAGCTGAGGTGCCCTTGAGCAAGGTAGCGAATCTCCAACTGCTCCCCGGGTGCCAAAGCGAAAAATGCTGCCCACTGCTCTGGGTGTGTGTTCACAGTGTGTGTGTGTGTGTGTGTGTGTGTGTGTGTGTGTTCACTATCCACCACTGTGTGTGCAACTGGATGGGATAAATGCAGAGCAAAAATTCGGACACCATACTTGGCCACATGTCATGTCTTTAAGAACAATAATTAATCTATCTTTCAAGCATTCATTTTCTTTTAAGTCTTAAGCACAACAGACAATTATCTTTTATTGTAAAATGTAACACCAAGATTGCAAATTGAACCACCTTTTTGTCTTATACCAAATCACTACATTTCTTTTATAATAAGTGATTTAAAAAAAATTTTTTTTGACTATTGTAGCCTGGTCGGGTTGTCACCGCTGTGGAGTAACACATACCTACGTGAATCACCATAGACATTAACTTAGTTAAGGTTAGAATGTTCTGGTAGACTTTCGGACGGCAGATGGAGTAGACGTGTTTGCTTGTCTCTCCCGCTCTAACTATTTCTTTTGAATCACTCCATACGTTTATTTCACCTTTAAATGGACCATAAGGACAAAAATTTATACTCTTTGGTCAACATGGCTTCAAAAGCGAGTAAACAGGGTAGAAAAGAAACCAAACCGGACCCTACTGACAGCGATTCCAGTGAACTCAATATGGCAGGGATCGCTAAAATGTTGGATGAACATCGCCAGGCCTTATCGGCCGAATTTAAGTCCTCTATATCCTCACTTGAGACCAAGATAGACTGTGTTCAAACTGCAGTATCGGATCATTCATCCAAGATTGCTTCTCTTGAGTCCAATGCCAATGCTCTCGACGAACGCGTGCTTGCACTGGAAGCGACTTGTACCGCTCTTTCTGACAGCAACGCGAAGTTGTTAGCTAAAGTTACGGATCTCGAATCGCGTAGCCGGCGTAACAATATTCGCATAATTGGTCTGCCGGAATCTATTGAGGGACCCCTTGCACAGCTCCTATTTGACGTCCTGGGGTAGGATGTTTTGTCTTCTCCACCTGAGATTGACCGTGCTCATAGGGCTCTCATCGGAAAACCAGCAGCTGGAGAAAAGCCGCGCGCTGTCATTATTCAGCTGCACCGTTATCAGCAAAAAGAGCTGATCATCCGCGAGGCCCGAGCTAAAAGAGGCAAGCTGATGTTCCAAGGTAGCTCGATCGCCATATATGAGGACTATGCACCTGAAGTGATGGTACAACGATCTAAATATAGACAGGTGATGACGGATCTGTACAATTTGGGACTCAGACCAGCCCTGATCTTTCCTGCGAGGTTGTCCATCAGGACCAAAGATGGGAGCAGGAGGTCGTTCTCGTCGGTGTTCGAGGCTGAAGAGTACGTGGCATTAGTCCGGAATGACTCTCCGTAGTAACCAGTAGTGCATCATTCACTCAAAATACCTGAAGTGCAGCCGGCTGTTTACCCTATCAACATCCTTTATTTTATTAAAAAAAATGTTACACGTCAGCTGATTTTTTCAAATATACAATATAAGTGTATGGCATGTTTCTGCTTTACTCAGAAGTTATTGTTACTTATGAAGAGGGATACATTGATTTTAATTTTGCAGTGACACATTTGTCACCTTTATTTATATAGCGCTTTAAACAAAAAAATACTTTGCGTCAAAGCAACTGAACAACATTCACTGCATTACTACATTAATGATATAATTTACATATATTATGAAAGCGTCCCTGCTTATTTGTATTGTATTTTATAACTGATCCAGTCTAGACCACAGGTACTGCAGCCATGTCAGCTAAAAATCCATGTTTCATTCAATGTAAGCCTCTTTGAGGAGAAGTTCATCTTGTTTCTTGGTGCATCTAAGAGCCTTATTTAATCAATGATCTGTATTTAAGCGATTTACCATCGGCTCATTTGCATTGAATTAATAGGGCACATTTGGGGTTCTGCATTTATTTGTCTGGTTAGTATAATTTTCTTTTCTTTTATAATTTTGTTAACTAATTCTTTCTTTGCAATATGATACTGTTGAAGTCATTTTTTTGACTCCTGACTTCTTGTTTTGTTCTTGTTTTTTTTTTTTGTTATTTATTCTTAATGTATGTGAGTGTGTGAGCTATAATTTTTGGTTGTATGGGGGAACTCGACCTAAAGAGGTAGGAGTGGTATAAGATGCTGAGCCTGAGAGCTCCGTTAAGTCAAGGTTTTCTGTGGGGTGTTTTTTTTCTTTTTTTTTTTTTTTTTTTTCTTTCTTTCTTCGTTGGACTTTTGGGTCATTCTCTTCATTCTTCTCATCTTCCTCTCTTTCAGTGTGGACCTTATCAGAATTCTGTCAATTTTAAATATATAAAATGGGTGGTGTGACTACAGTCACAGGCCATGCACTGCATTTTGTCTCTTGGAATGTCAAAGGAATGAATAATAGTGTCAAGGTTGGCAAGGTACTATTGCATTTACAGCACCTAAAAGCTGATATTATGTTTCTGCAAGAAACACATTTGCGAACGGCAGATTTACTACGGATCAAGAGAGCCTGGATGGGTCACTTGTACCATTCCAAATTTTCTCAGAGAGCTCGTGGTGCTGCTATTATTATACATAGAAAAGTTATGTTTGAAGAGACCCACACAATTTCAGACCCGAATGGTCGTTTTGTGGTGGTCTCAGGGAAGCTTCATAATGTGCCTGTCGTTCTAGTTTCAGTTTATGCCCCCAACTGGGATAATGACGAGTTCTTTGTTAAGTTCTTTTCAAGCCTTCCAAATGTGGATGATCATCATATAATTATTGGTGGGGATTTTAATTTGGTCCAAGATGTTTCGCTTGATAGGTCGTCTTCTGAGCAATCTTTCCTATCCAGGTCGGCTAAAGTAGTATTAGATTATGCTCTTCAATTGGGGCTCTCTGATCCTTACATAATCAAATATCCTCAAGATAAAGTTTTCTCGTTCTTTTCACATGTACATCATACATTCTCAAGGATTGATTTCTTCCTACTGGATAACAAATGATTAAACTGTGTTAAGGCATGTACCTATCATACAGTAGTAATTTCTGATCATGCCCCTGTGTCTACTGACGTAGTTTTATCCCCTGGCAGGTTCACACCTCCTACCTGGAAATTTGATTCATCTAGACTTTCCGACGATAAATTTAAAGATTTCATTGCTTCGCAAATTAATTTATATTTTGAGCTTAATCAGACTCCGGATATCAACAGTCTTACTCTTTGGGAAGCTTTTAAGGCTTTTATTCGTGGACAAGTTATTTCTTATGTTTCTTATTTAAGAAAAACTGAAACAGACTGTATTCAGTTGCAGATGATCTCTTCAAGGTAGATGCTTTATATGCCTCTTCCCCCTCCTCTTCCCTTTATACTAAACGTGTACAGTTACAGACAGAGCATGAACTTTTGATTACACATATAACAGAAAGGCAACTTAGACAGTGCAGGCAACGTTTTTTTGAATACGGTGACAAAGCGGGCAAGCTTTTGGCTCACCAAGCTCGCATGGCCGGTGCCTCTAGGTGGATTTCAAAAGTCAAATCAACAACAGGTGAACTGATTTCAGATCAAACAGGTATTAATTCTATATTTTTAGATTACTATGCCACATTATATATGTCTGAGAGTTCTTCAAATCTTACGGCGAACTTAGATTTTTTTAATTCATTAACTTTTCCAAAAATTGATAAAACCCTTGCTAACAACCTAGGTGGTCCAATCACTGAGGCAGAGATACAAGAAGCAATTAAAACTATGCAATCTGGTAAATCCCCTGGTCCAGACGGCTTTACAGCCGAATTCTATAAGTCGTTCTCCTCCTCACTAACCCCTGTCTTAGCCAGGTTATACAATGATTCTTTTAAGGAAGGCCGCCTGCCTCCGACTTTATGTGAGGCTTCAATCTCCCTACTTCTTAAAAAAGATAAAGACCCCACCTCTTGTGGTAGCTACAGACCGGTATCACTCCTTAATGTTGATTTAAAAATTTTGGCCAAAGTCTTATCTTGTCGTCTTCAGTTGGTTTTACCATCTTTAATTTGTCTAGATCAGACGGGTTTTACACCAGGGAGACATTCAATCTTCAATACTAGGAGGCTTCTTAATATTCTTTCCTCGCCTCCATCTGACTCACCAGAAATAATTCTGTCTTTAGACGCCGAGAAGGCATTTGACAGGGTTGAATGGGTTTATCTGTTCTTTATTTTGGAGAAGTTTGGGTTTGACCCTAACTTTATTTCTTGGATTCAGCTTCTTTACTCATCACCGGTTGCTTCAGTATATACTAATGGCTTGCATTCACCTCTTTTTTCTCTCCAGCGGGGGACACGCCAGGGCTGTCCCCTCTCTCCTTTACTTTTTAATCTTGCTATAGAGCCAATATAGCAAGCAAATATAGCTATTTGGCTTCATAGCCATACTGGTTTTGAAGGAATATCTCGTTATGGTTCAGTTCATAAACTCTCTCTCTATGCTGGTGATCTTTTATTTTACATTTCTAACCCCCTCTCTTCCTTGCCTGTGATTCTGAACATTCTTGATAAATTCGGTCATCTCTCTGGTTACAAAATAAATCTGCAAAAAAGTGAACTATTTTTTGTCAACCCAGAGGCTAGTAAGATCTCGTATTCTCTTTTTCCCTTTAGAATAGCTTCAGGTGGTTTTAAATACTTGGGTGTTTTTTTCACCAATTCGTTTAATAATTTATTTGCTAAAAACTTTCAACCGCTTGTTGATAAAACCAAGTTAGACATGTCTAGATGGTATTCGCTTCCTTTGTCCCTTGTTGGCCGCATTAATTTAGTGAAAATGTCCTACCCAAATTCCTTTATTTTTTTTCAACATATTCCAATTTGCATTAAGAAGTCTTTTTTTTCTAATTTTGATGGTATTTTGCATTCATTCATTTGGGCAAACAAGCCTGCATGCCTTAAGTTCTCCAGCTCCCTAAGTCTAAGGGAGGACTTGCACTTCCCAACTTCCAACAGTATTATTGGGCTTGTAATATAAATAAGATTCTCTATTGGAACAGTTCTGTCCAGGCTGATGATTGTCCCCCCTGGGTTCATTCAGAGATTGCATCAACAAAGGGAACTTTGTATTCTGCTATCGGTTTCCAACTTCCTTTAGCTATCAGTAGAATTTCATCAAATTTAATTGTCAATAGCACTATCAAAATTTGGGTCCAATTCAGGAAACACTTTGGTTTACATAGAGCTTCCATTCATACACCTATTTTAAATAATCATCTTTTCTACCCATCTTGCTCTGATCCGGCTTTTCGCATTTGGGTAGTCAATGGACTGGTCAAGCTCAACGACCTGTATGAAGATGGGGTGTTTGCATCTTTATCATTTTTATCCACTAAGTACAGTCTGCCCAGTAGTCATTTGTTTCGTTTCTTTCAGTTTAGAGACTTTGTTAAGAAATTGTTTCCCCACTTTCCCAACCGTCCTCCTGAATGCCATCTTGATCATTTTCTCACATTAAGAAGCATCTAATTTCAGTTATTTACAATTTGATAAATGCACTTAATGTAGACCCCACTGTTTCTCTTAGAGAATCTTGGGATCATGACCTAGGTATTTCTATTACCGATGAGCAATGGGATGACATTTTGAATCGAGTTCATGCCTCTTCCATATGTGCCAGACATGTCTATGTCACCTTTATTTATATAGCGCTTTAAACAAAATACATTGCGTCAAAGCAACTGAACAACATTCATTAGGAAAACAGTGTCAATAATGCAAAAATGATAGTTAAAGGCAGTTCATCATTGGATTCAGTTATGTCATCTCTGTTCAGTTAAATAGTGTCTGTGCATTTATTTGCAATCAAGTCAACGATATCGCTGTAGATGAAGTGTCCCCAACTAAGCAAGCCAGAGGCGACAGCGGCAAGGAACCGAAACTTCATCGGTGACAGAATGGAGAAAAAAACCTTGGGAGAAACCAGGCTCAGTTGGGGGGCCAGTTCTCCTCTGACCAGACGAAACCAGTATTTCAATTCCAGGCTGCAGCAAAGTCAGATTGTGCAGAAGAATCATCTGTTTCCTGTGGTCTTGTCCTGGTGCTCCTCTGAGACAAGGTCTTTACAGGGGATCTGTATCTGGGGCTCTAGTTGTCCTGGTCTCCGCTGTCTTTCAGGGATGTAGAGGTCCTTTCTAGGTGCTGATCCACCATCTGGTCTGGATATGTACTGGATCCGGGTGACTGCAGTGACCCTCTGATCTGGACACAGACTGGATCTGGTGGCCACAGTGACCTCGGAACAAGAGAGAAACAGACAAATATTAGCGTAGATGCCATTCTTCTAATGATGTAGCAAGTACATAGGTTGTTATGGGAAGTGTTTCCGGTTCCGGTTTACCTAATTAATGCAGCCTAAAAATCCTTTAACGGATTTGGATAATAAAAGCATATTAGTATGTTATGTGTATGCCAGGTTAAAGAGATGGGTCTTTAATCTAGATTTAAACTGCAAGAGTGTGTCTGCCTCCCGAACAATGTTAGGTAGGTTATTCCAGAGTTTGGGCGCCAAATAGGAAAAGGATCTGCCGCCTGCAGTTGATTTTGATATTCTAGGTATTATCAAATTGCCTGAGTTTTGAGAATGTAGCGGACGTAGAGGATTATAATGTAAAAGGAGCTCATTCAAATACTGAGGTGCTAAACCGTTCAGGGCTTTATAAGTAATAAGCAATATTTTAAAATCTATGCGATGCTTGATAGGGAGCCAGTGCAGTGTTGACAGGACCGGGCTAATATGGTCATACTTCCTGGTTCTAGTAAGAACTCTTGCTGCTGCATTTTGGACTAGCTGTAGTTTGTTTACTAAGCGTGCAGAACAACCACCCAATAAAGCATTACAATAATCTAACCTTGAGGTCATAAATGCATGGATTAACATTTCTGCATTTGACATTGAGAGTATAGGCCGTAATTTAGATATATTTTTGAGATGGAAAAATGCAGTTTTACAAATGCTAGAAACGTGGCTTTCTAAGGAAAGATTGCGATCAAATAGCACACCTAGGTTCCTAATTGATGACGAAGAATTGACAGAGCAACCATCAAGTCTTAGACAGTGTTCTAGGTTATTACAAGCAGAGTTTTTAGGTCCTATAATTAACACCTCTTTTTTTTCAGAATTTAGCAGTAAGAAATTACTCGTCATCCAGTTTTTTATATCGACTATGCAATCCATTAGTTTTTCAAATTGGTGTGTTTCACCGGGCTGCAAAGAAATATAGAGCTGAGTATCATCAGCATAACAGTGAAAGCTAACACCATGTTTCCTGATGATATCTCCCAAGGGTAACATATAAAGCGTGAAGAGTAGCGGCCCAAGTACTGAGCCTTGAGGTACTCCATACTGCACTTGTGATCGATAGGATACATCTTCATTCACTGCTACGAACTGATGGCGGTCATATAAGTACGATTTAAACCATGCTAATGCACTTCCACTGATGCCAACAAAGTATTCAAGTCTATGCAAAAGAATGTTGTGGTCAATTGTGTCAAACGCAGCACTAAGATCCAATAAAACTAATAGAGAGATACACCCACGATCAGATGATAAGAGCAGATCATTTGTAACTCTAAGAAGAGCAGTCTCAGTACTATGATACGGTCTAAATCCTGACTGGAAATCCTCACATATACCATTTTTCTCTAAGAAGAAAAGACATGGCCAATAGACATGGCCTATTGCAGTGTAAAGGGCTCTACTGAGCTCATTTAACAAATGCCAAACTAGCAAAAAAATTTCCAGAAAGGAGCGGTGCCTGTCACCGCTGCAAGCAATCTCCTGCAAACCATCTCCATATGTTCTGGAGTTGCCCCCAGCTGAAAGACTTTTGGTCCGATGTATTTGATACACTTAACCATGCTCTTAACATAGACTTAGACCCTAACCCCTTGACAGTTCCTTTTGGCATTTCCTCAAGACCTAATTTGACTGTTTCAGTCTGCCAGGTCATCGCCTTTACTACCGTTTTAGCTAGACGAGCTATTCTCCTCAAATGGAAACATGTCAGTCCCCCATCACATGATATGTGGATCCGAGAAATCTTTTGCTGTATAAAGCTTGAAAAGTTAAGATTTTCGCTTTCAGGATCTCTCAAATCTTTTCATAAGACCTGGAAACCTTTTTTAGATCATATCAAAGGCTTACTCTGTTCTCCTGATACCAGTGCTAATACACATTAGTTGACTTCTATTGGAAGGAGTGAGGATTGATTCTTGAGAGAAGAATGTTTTTTTTTTTTTTTATATATATATATTTGTTTAGCTTTGTTTATTGAATAATTTGTTTAGTTCCTTTTCTATTTTATTTTATTTCTATTATTTTTTTTTCTCTCTTGGCTTTATATTTAAATGTCTTTTTGGTGGGAGGGTTTTAAGTGGGTTTATATTGAGACGATAAAAAAAAAAAAAAAAGGTTAGAATGTTCTTCCCCGGGATGCGTGCAATTCTGTTTCTTAACCTCTAGAGTGCCAAAATGTACATAGTGTTGCTTTAAATGTGTAAATCTCCCTGAGGTGAACTTCTCACACTCTTTTATCTGTATTTTCAGTCGCCCAGAGCTGGCAGACATGCCTCTGGACTTATTACAACTCCCAGAGAGCCTAAGGGCAGAGCGGCTTCAAACAAGCTCCTCCCCACACAACACCTCTCCAAAGGCACAAGGTATGCTTTTAGCCCCACATACCCACCATACACACACTTGGAAGTATGTTACTCAACAACCCAAATCAGCACAGTTTTCTTTACTCCAGGCTCAACAGGGACACAGCCATTGAAAGGCAGGACCGAGACAGACCTCAAGGGGAAGGAAACCTTCTCACACACTGCTGCCAGCCAATCAAAGAACACCAGGAAGAGATCACACCAGTCTGATGCTGAAAGCGGTCCTCCTGAGGTGAGGAGGCAGATGGAGGTGTTCCGGCAGAGAGAGGACAGCCCACGTACCTCCTCAGACCAAGCCAGTGACAGCGATGTGGACGAGGATGATGAGAGGGAGAACAAGTGGAACCACAACCTCACCAGCAAACGGGTGAAGAGAGAAGAGAGGCCATTGAAACAAGGCAATGGGGCCAATGGAGCAATTAAAATCCACAATGGCCGTGCAGTGATCCAGCATCTTAAGAGTGTGGTGACCAGTTCAGGGTCGAATATTAAGACTGAACAAGAAGTGATGGGAACAAGTGTAGGCCCGGGTTCTGGGAGGCACTGGAGCCAAGCTCAGCCCAGCAGTGGAAGAACCAATGGCAGCAGTCCCCCTTCCCATCCTCAAAATTCCACCCCGACAGAAGCTTCATCCAAGGGTCTGTTCAACCCCCCCTCCCCGACCCTGTCGCCAACCATCCCTGCCTCATCCCTGCCCAGAGATGATCGGTCTATCCACGGAGGGCGCGCTCCGGACTTTGAACTACTGCAGAGACTGACTGCAAGTGGGACTGCAGGACATGTTCTCTTTCATCCCTTGGCTATTGGCCCACAGGGGCCCCAGAGTCTCTATGCTTCCAGCACTATTCGTTATGCCCCACCTGAAATGCCAACAGCTCATGCTGAAGGGCACTGCTCAGACCATGTGGCCAAAACTGCTTTCTTTCCCCACTTGCAAAGGATTGCATCTCTGCCTTCCTTTAATGGTTTTTCTCCAGCTGAACCCATTTTTCCTCCACCTCTGCCCTTTTGTATGAACGGACTGAGGGGGGCAACGGGTACAGATGAGGATTGAGGGACAAAGACAAAGTGAATGAGAGGTGGAAGAGGTTGTAAAGGACATTGCACAACATAGAGAAGGAACTGCAGAAGAATTTGAGTTTTTTCAAACAGTCTTCCTAGCATCCTCTCCAGACTTTTCTCGGTTAATTTGTTAGTGTGTCTTCCTCTCTCTGGACAAGCAGTCAAAGCCATAATGAACATATGAAAGACATCATGCAATGTACACAAAGGGGCCAACATTGAGGCCTAAACCACTGGAAATACAGGTCCATCATGTGAAAGGAGAGCTAATGACGTTGTTCTGGATCCTTTGATAAGGGTTGCATACAAATGTCCTCTTTGACTCCTAGGGAGATGGGCCCACCCATATACATATTTTTTCCAAGTCCCCATGGATTTAAGAAACCACACAGGAATATGCAAGTATGGACAAAAGCAGAATGGCCAAATAAGACATTCCTAAAGAAACAATACATAAAGCACAGTCCAGAGGTCCCTGACTGACAGAGGGGTCTAACTGAAAATAAAAATTAGAACTTTTGAACGGTGTAGTATTTTCATTTTTGTATTAAAAAAGAATTGTCTTTAAACATCTAAAAAATAATAATTCAGGGTCATAGCCATATATAGATAACGCTGAGTTGAGAGACTCCATACATGCAAATGCTCCAGAATATTTTTTTTTTTCACAAGTCATGAGCAAATATCATGGACTAATCTTCCTAAAAGACATTTGGGGTGTTTTGGGGGATGGTGGGGAGGGTGGTGGTAGTTAAGTGTGTAAAATTTGTCATGTATCATGTCCAAGCACTTATAGTGTATTGTTGCATACACGTAGCACTACATCCATGGTCAGACATTCTAATTCTCCTCCTGGAAAAAACAAAATAATTAGTTTTACAGTAGTAGTGCAAGAAATGTGAAGTGACATTGACATTCAGCCAAGTATGGTGACCCATACTCAGAATTTGTGCTCTGCATTTAACCCATCCGAAATGCACACACACAGAACAGTGAACACACACACACACTGTGAGCACACACCCAGAGCAGTGGGCAGCCATTTATGCTGCGGCGCCCGGGGAGCAGTTGGGGGTTCGATGCCTTGCTCAAGGGCACCTAAGTCGTGGTATTGAAGGTGGAGAGAGAACTGTACATGCACTCCTCCCACCCACAATTCCTGCCGGCCCGGGACTTGAACTCACAACCTTTCGATTGGGAGTCCAACTCTCTAACCATTAGGCCACGACTTCCCAAATGTGCAGATGATTCAGAAAACTATAGTGTGGAGAACATGGTCTGTTATATAAAGGTGTAATGTTTTTATTTTTTAAATAAAATATCCACTGGACGAATATCACAAACTTTGTCATAAACATGTCCAGGTCAAATTTCACTCCAAAATCCAAAGAAATGTATTATTTTGCCTGTGTTATTATATTACTGAAATGTGAACTACAAAAAAAAAATATTAATAATTACACACACACAAAAACATTGTATTACAAAAAAAACACAACAACAAGAAAATAAAGGACACATTATTTGTTGAGAATTTGAGGGAAAATGTATCCAAATTTCATTAAAATAATACCACTGCACAAGGTCTTAATGGTCCAATACCTTTTTTTTTTTTTTTTTTGGATTTTGAGGTAAAATATTACCTGTGACACTGTGAGATTCACCCCACTATGTAAAGCTGAGGCACTCTGTACCAAAACCTAGCGAGCTGCGTAGCATTGTTAGGCATCTTAAATGCTCCTGATGTAAGACAGACATTGCAGCAATGTTTGTGTATATAATATATTCTTTGTGCTCAAAGAATTGTTGGCTTAGAAACACGCTAACATCAAACTATTGCTGTAAAAGTTTTCTTTTGTGTACTTTTTGTCTGTAGATATACAAAGTGAGGCAGCTCACTAGGTTTTGGAGTCAGGGTGTAGAACAATAAAGTCTATGTAGTTTAAATTTGTCAAAATTTATAAAACCATATGGGTAACTTTCATGAAGGATAAAAAGATGACAAAAATTCAATCCCTTTTAGGTTGTAGTCACTAAAATAGTTTATGAAATAAAATATGGACATTGTAAGTGGACCACAACAACTATATTAAGTTCTGGTAACTGATGAAATCACACTGAAGATAACAGAATGTGCATTAAGCAGTAACTAATTATAAGTCGACAGATAGTAGTTTCACCATGTGAAAATTATCTCCTTTTTTTTGTATGCAGGTTTCTCTGCCCATGCAGTATTACCAGATATGATGGTTTTCAGTAGCACTAAATGATATGAGATGGTTTTCATTTGTATTTGTGATTGAGGGCGAATATGTAAATATTTAAAAGAATCAGTCCTGAAACATCAGCACGAGTTGGTGTTCCCTTAACCTTTACCATCACTGTGATTCTAACTTCTTTATGATGAGATGTTTGTGAAAATACAGAACCATGAGCAATAAATGAAAATGATACACTGTAAAAAGATTATGATAATCCAAACAACAACAATAATAAACTCTATTCCAATAAATTATTTTTTGCTGTCATTCTGTCCTTTGCATATTCAAACTTGACCCATCAAGATGCATTGGGTTTGATGTCAATGACACCAAATGCCATTAGTTCTTGAATAGAGAAATTAAAAAGGGGTTCCCAGGTAGCCAGCAAAGGCCAATTGCAGTTGAGTGTCGGCTCACTTGGATGTGTTCTGGCAGCAGTTCGCCAAAAGTGAGCCAGCTCTGGCCCAGTAATGGTTGCCAGATTTGGCTAGGCTTTGGAAGTGCGGATTTGGCCCGTTTTGCACTGAGACACTGCACATTTAGCTACATTCTACCCAATTACAGACCATAGGGCTGGTCTGATTTTGGCTAAGATATGGCCATGCAGACTCGGACCAGTTTAGGTTGAGTGCTGGGGGTGGGTCTCCGTTTACAATGTGGTAAATAGTCTGTAGCAGTGACATATTTTACCTGTCCATGTTATGTCATTTCTTGGTGTATTTTTTATTTTATTTTAATTCCTATTAATATTTTTTTCCTTTTATTCAACATTCTTTTTTCTTTAACTACATTTGGAAATTAATGATTTAATTAATATAATAAAAACAAGCTTAAAGTGGTTAAGATAACTTAACCACTGGTCTATAGTCTTGCGAATTTTTTTTTTTTTTTTTTTTTCCTCAATCAGTGCAAAGAAATACAAGTATTGGCAGTGCTTTAGATGGAAAGACTGAAAAGCTAATCAAAAGATTGCTGCTGCTCACTTTGGACAGAGATGGGGAAGAAAAGAGCGGGCCCGAATCAATCCTTCCCTCTTTTAGGGTACGCTTACTGGAGGAAGGTCCTGTAGCTTATATATATATATATATATATATATATATATATATATATATATATATATATATATATATATATATATATATATACCACTAATCTTTGTAAAGGTGACATTTAGTTGACATGCATAAGTACATGTAGGCTTAACCAGGACATTGTAAAATTTATATTTTATTTTAGTTGGAAGTAAATGTCATCTTAAAGATTTTAAGATAACAGTGTAATTTTGTGGAAAACAAATTATTCAAAGCTCTGGTTTTATATAAAAACTTGAAGTCTTTAATACACATATTTTAGAAGTTATAATTCTCTATGAGTAAGTGTAAGTATATATATATATATATATATATATTATTTTTTTGCGAACAAGGCTAGTATGATTGTATAATTGCATGACTGTGACTCAGTGTCGGCTCAGTTTCAGTACCTAGTGTCTGACTAGTGCTGGCTAAGTGTGTACCATTTTGGTTGGCATGATTGTTGCCTAATGCAGGTGGTGTTAGCTCAGTTTCAGTACACAGACTTGGGCCAGTACTGGCTAGTGATGTGTCATTCTTGAATGTTTAGTTCATTTTGAACGGATCTTTAATGTGACTCGGGAAGAACGAGTCGTCTCGGGGGGTGATTCGTTCAGTCGCACATGCGCAATATTCTATAGGTACTGTTCCGCTAGTAGTAATTCACCTGTGTCAGTCAATGCTGTCTTGAGCCGGAAAGAGAATTGATTAGTTCATAGTTCGGGTCTTTCGGGTTTTTGACTCGTTCCTTAATCACGTGACAGCCCCATATGCTAAACCCTATGCAATCTGAGCCGGAAAGAGAATTGATTAGTTCATAGTTCTGGTCAATCCATAGGGTCAATCGGGTATTTGACTCTTTCCTTAATCACGTGACAGCCCCATATGCTAAAACCATAGACAGTAAAAGAATGGGTAACACTTTAGAATACTGTTTCTTACTTACTGCATAACTAATAAGGAATTATTGGTAATTTTTCATTAACACTTAACTCACTACTGTTAACTACTAAGGAAGATGTGTTAACTAATCAGTATGTAATATAATTTTATGATTGTGTTAAGTAACAGTTAGCTAATCAATAACTAATGAATTTTGTCATACTTGCTGAAGAACTACTATTAATTATCTACTAGTTAGGGTTCAAGAAAAATAACTATGAAGTAACTGCTAATGAACAGTTATAATAATCAAGCTGTGGCCCACAAATCAAGTTCTTGAGTAAAAGTACAGACACCCCAATAAAATATTCATTTTCATTTTCAAAGTTACTTGAGTAAAAGGACAAGTACAAATTACTTTTACAGTAGCAACTTTGTTAAAGTCTATAATGGAAATTAAATATGTATTTTGTTTGCTTCTAAATGTTTAAGTTTTGATTATAAAATGTTTGTTAAATTAGTTTAAATGTGGGCAGTATGCATGTTAAAATTTAATAAAATATGAATTATCTGATAATTCTTTATTAATTACTAAAGGGTTCACTATAATTTCACTTTAGAATAGGCTTGCTGTTTCAGGTTCGAAATAAGTCCTGCAGAATTATTTGATAATTATTTATTAATTACCTATGGGTTCCCTATTTTCACTTTTTAGAATACTGTTTCAGGTTTTAAGTAATTCTTGAGGAATTATCTAATAATTCTTTATTAATTACTAATGGGTTCCCAATATTTTCACTTTAATATTAGGATTTATTTGAACATGTAAATAAAATAAAAAAAATACAAATAAAAATTTATATACATACAGGCATGTATACATATATAAAATTAAAATAAATTAAGTCATGTACTTCTCAGCACAATCTTTCCATATTATTGTAAATAATTCAAATTAGAAATTCTCATGTTCAAAAGGAGTAGGAAGAAGTTCATAACAAACTTTTCAGGTCCTACCCCATTTCTCTATTTTTATCCTTTAATTAAATACAAAACAATTTGATGCTTCACTTATATATACATCTTTACATACATCCTATATCTACCTACCTTCTGTTCACATAAACCTATACATAGATACAGATGCATACACACACATTCCCATTTTTTTCTTCTTTCTTTTCCATTTATCTATAACAAATCAAATATTAACACCTCCATACTATACTTAACATGTAGACCAATGAACCTGTATACAATACTATCACCTCAAGTCCTTTTCATATTCATTTAGTATATTCAGTTTAAATAGTCTTTTAAAATTACTTATTGTTGTACATGATTTCATCTCTTCACTGCAGCTGTTCCATACAATAACTCCTTTGGTTGTGATGCATTGATATTTAGAATTTGTTCTTATAGATTTCTTTTTAAATACAAATGTTCCTCTTAAGTGATGATTACTCTCTCTCATTTTAGAATAGGCCTACTGTTTCAAGTTTGAAATAAGTCATGCAGAATTATTTGATAATTCTTTATTAATTACTAATTGGTTACCTGTATTTTCACTTTTCCTCAGGCTTTGCCTTACATACAGAAATTGAATTAATGGTAATGTGGTATATGCTGAGGAGGCACACATACAGTACTGTATATAAAATATAAAAACTAAGGTAAGTTATCGCAAGGCACTGGAGCTGTGGTGGTGTTCCTATCAGAAGCTGATTTCTTACAAAACACACTCACAAAACAATTCACTACACAGCCAAAACCTCTGTAAAATTGCATTTATTAATATTGCATTTCCATACTACTACTATTACTACTGCTAATAACTTTTATATGAAAGAGTCACAATTCGATGAAATTGTTTATTGTTTATTTGGATCCCCATTAGCCACTACCAAGGTAAAAAATATCCCTTTAATGCATGCCTAGTGTTAAAATTATGACTAGCATTACTATACAAAAGTTTAGAGTACAATACACTTGGATCTCTCGATACTGAAATGTTTCTTATAAAACATAGCAGAGAAAGAATTACCCTGTCCTTCACCAGTAGTCAACCTAAAATTGTGTGCATTCTCATAATATTAACCTTTCTCTTACAATTCAGAATTAGTCTTACAGCTCTATTCTGGACTAACTGTAATTTTTCTAAATTTTTACTTGATGCACTTGACCATACCACTGGGCAGTAGTATACTGAAACAGTATTCTAAAGTGAAAACATAGGGAAATTGTGTAACTGTTCATTAGCAGTTACTTCATAGTTATTTTTCTTGAACCCTAACTAGTAGATAATTAATAGTAGTTCTTCAGGAGGTATGACAGAATTCATCAGTTATTGATTAGCTAACTGTTACTTAACACAATCATAAAATTATATTACATACTGATTAGTTAACATATCTTCCTTAGTAGTTAACAGTAGTGATTTAAGTGTTAATGAAAAATGACCTGTTAGTTCTTCAATAATTCCTTATTAGTTATGCAGTAAGAAAGAAACAGTTATCTAAAGTGTTACCGAATGCAGTATTGAGCCGGAAAGAGAATTGATTAGTTCATCTTTCGGGTCTTCAGGTTGTTCGTTCTTTTGTCACGTGACGTGACAACATTGGCTAAAGTAATTAGTTAATTTACAACCTTACAACCTTCTAATCTTCAAAAATGACCTTGTTGTATGATTTATGTCTTTATTTATGATTTACTATAGAACTGTAGTGTTACTTGTTTAGGATTCAAAATGATATTTTAATTCATGTCATTATGTCCTTTTTGAGCAATCTTCTTGTACATATATTAGACCAAAATGTAAAGTTTGCCTAGGTAAAGCAATTATTATTCCAGCAAACTCAAAATTGGATTAAAATGGTCAGAAATAGTGCATGGGTGCGTGCGTTATTAAGGAATGACTTGAGCTCGAAGACTTGTCAAGACAAGAGGTGAGGTGAGCTAATCACAGACTGAAGACCCAGGTAAACAATGATTTAATCTTTTCTGTATCTTATAGCATTTTAGTTTAGTATTGTTTGTAGTGTGATCAACTTTTGCGTAAGTACTAGATGTGTTGGGGAAGAAACACAAAACATTTTGCTAAAATGAATTAAATGAACGAAATGACTCGAAAAAAGATTGGTTCATATTGCTGAACGTGACTCAAAAGTCAGAGTCTGTAAAATGATCCGAACTTCCCATCACTAGTACTGGCTAAGTGTACCATTTTGGTTGGTGTGATTGTGGCCCAATGCCGATGGTGTTGGCTCAGTTTCAGTACCCGGACTAGGGGTAGTACTGGCTAAATGTTTCATTTCTCATCTGTGTGACTGTGGCCTAATGCCGTTGATGTCAACTCAGTTGTAGTACCCAGATTCGAGCCAGTGCTGGCTAATGGCGCTTTTCCATTGCATGGTACGACTCGACTTGGCTTGTTTTGCATTTCCACTGTAGTTTAGTACCACTTTACAGTGGGCGGGATTATTCACATGTCGTTTTTGTTGCACTGCCTCTACTGCCACAACTCATGAAAAAAGTTCTCATTCTGTCGCCCCATCAAGCTCTCGCTGGATCTACTCCTCTTCTTTTAATGAGAGGAATGTCTGTACTTCCTCAACAGATAACAAAACTTTTTGGTTATTAAAAAAAGGTGCTCTCGTTCAAAACGCATTCGATCCTTCATTGGCTGTGCTTATTTAAATCTAGCAGTTCTTCTGTGTCGCAAGTTAAGTGACGCAGGTAGTGAAGATTCTCTCCGGCCAATCTGTGATCAGCAGAGTTTACATGTCATGCTTTGGTAATGGTACGGTTGACTTGGAACCTCAACCGAGGTGGTACTAAAAAAAGGAGCAGGTACTGTACCCAATGCAAAACCCCCCAAAAGTGAACCATACCGAGCAGTACCATGCAGTGGAAAGTGCCATAAGTGTACCAGTTTGGTTGGCGTGATTGTGGCCCAATGCCGGTGGTTTCAAACCCGTTTCAGTACCCAGACTCGGGCCAGTACTGGCTAAGTGTTTAATTTCTCGTTGGTATGATTGTGGCCCAATGCCAGTGGTGTCGACGCCGTTTCAGTACGTAGACTCGGGCCAGAACCGACTAATGGTGCTTTTCCACTACACAGTACCTGCTCGATTCGATTCAACTTTATTTGGTTTTCCACGGTGTAAAAGTTGTACCTGTACCTGCTTCCAGATATTTTTTTTTCATATCACCTCCGGCGAGGTTCTGAGCGAGCTCAGGCGATACTAAAATGTGACGTGAAAACACGGCAGACTGCTGATTGGTCAGAGAGAATCATCACTATTCACTGCGTCATCATTGCATGCGCCAGACGGAGTATCCTGAATAACCCCGTCGGCAGGTGTTTCGTTTTGCTGCCCTCAGCCTCTCCAGAAATAACGTTTGTCTTCTTGCTGTGAGAAACGACCACATCGCGAGGATCAAAAACAGCATACACTCGATTTCCTTAATTGTCCTGTGTGTGTGTGGGTAGCGGGTGTGTGTCACGGCAGTTTCCTGCGGCATCACTATGACGACCAGGTACTATTGTGTAGGAAAATGGAGCGAAAAGTGAGCAGAGACGAGTTGAGCTGGTACAAATTAATTGAACAGTACGTCATAAACAGAGTGAGACATCAGTTTACTGTCAAGGATTTGTCGTGTCGCTCTACACAGTGCCACATTCAGTGTAGACAGCATCATTGATCATTGTTTGAAGCATCATTTGTTGCGGTCGCACTGCGCCACGCGCATCCGGTGTAGACACAGTGTAAGCCTTATCTAAATATTGCACGGGAAAGAGCAATCCAATTGTTTATCCAGATAGAGAAGTCACTTATGTTGACAAGTGTAAACGTGCAGTGTCCTTATTGACAGGCAGTGCTTTAAGTGGCCCAAAAGAGATGCAGGTACTCTATTATAGCCTATATGTATATATATACATATATGTATATATATATATATATATATATATATATATATATATATATACAGTACAGACCAAAAGTTTGGAAACATTACTATTTTTAATGTTTTTGAAAGAAGTTTCTTCTGCTCATCAAGCCTGCATTTATTTGATCAAGAAAAGAGAAAAAAAAATTAATATTGAAACTTCTTTCAAAAACGTTAAAAATAGTATTTTTTTTTTTTAGTAATTTTTTTTTTTTTTTGATGACTCCCTCCATCCCCTGAGGTAACAACAACTATACTGAAGGGGTTTTATATACAGCAGTCAACAGACGACCTTATAAAAAAATAAATCCTTTTATTAGTTTGTAGATTTTCTTGAGCTAGAAAGTGCTACTGAACATAAATAAAATGTGCAAAAGGATTTTGGAAAAAATACCCTTAGAAAGTGCTACTGAACATAAATAAAATGTGCAAAAGGATTTTGAAAAAATACCCTTAGAAAGAGCTACTGCATTACTTCATTAACTTGCTTCTGACCTGAATATCATTCAGTCTTGGTGGGGTGTCAGCCAGTGAGTCATCTGATTCTGACCGTGTTCTTTTAGTACTCCGAGTCTGAAGCCAGGAGAGCATATTAAATGTTGTTCACTGTATTTGTATTTTTACCGAGCCGAGTGTGCGCATTTCACACACCCTCTCCAGCCACGTTGAGTTGTTGACACTGACAGCGGCGCATGCGCTTTTCACTTGAAAAACTCAAGGGTGTATGGGTAATGTAGTCTCTGCTCTTGGTGGGACGAATTAGGAAGCGTGCATTGTGAAGGGCGCTCTGAAAAGCGACAGCGCAGGCAAAGGATTAAAACCTCTATTAAAACAGATGGCCAAATGAACGTACCAGTACGCTAAAAGCACGTTCTGGGCGCACGGAGAGGTGGCGGTACGCTCAAGAGCTATATTTGGAAGTGGCGGTACTGAGTACCGGTGCGTACCGACCCACTTAAAGCACTGTTGACAGGTAATCTGATTTGATTGATCCGATCAAGGTGATCGCATGTTAGTGCCAAGTATAAACGCAGTCTTAGAAAAATGTAGTGAACCAGATCAAGCAGTTCATTAAGATATGACTCAAAAGAATAATTTGTTCACAAATCGTACATCACTACTTCAGTGTCAAAGAGGTGGATTTTAAGAGTTAAAGAGAATGGCGAGAACTTAAAATTCATTCTGATTCTCACACAAAGTATACTTTTATATAGGCTACTATTAATTCATTTTGACATCCATTTTGAAGCCTTAAAAGCTTCTGTCCTCATTCATTGTAAATGCATGAAAAGGTTCAACAAGCACATTATTTAAAATATCTGGTTTGGTGTTTAAAAAAAAAACAAAGTAAGTACAGTTTTGCAGTGACATGATGGTGAGTAAATTATGCCAAAATAAATTTTCAACAGACTGATTCTTTCAAGAATAGCCTAAAAAACAATGGCAAAAAAGTACACCAGTTGCATGCTTGGAAACTTTAAACATTTGAAGTCACTGACTTGAATGGCGTGAAGGGGATTGCTTATGGATTGGAAAAGTGAACATTCAAAAGGGATTAACAATCGGCTATTATCTTGTGTAAATTTTATAATCCACACAGGTCCATGTTAACAAGTTCAAAAGAAGAGGAAAAGAAAGGAAAGATGAAAGAACATGGATTGGATTGATGTGATAAGCTGCTTTAACAACAGCGCCCTCTGGGACCACATGTAAGCTACCCAACTCTGTCAACTCTTCCGCTCTGCTCACAAAAAAGCCTTTTGATTGGCATTCATCATAATCCGTGTACAGATTCATAACTCTGGCTGCGTGTCTTTGAAGAGGATTCGGTGAACGGCCTGCTGTCAGAGTAATAGGCCGGAGGGTTGGGACAAAGGCAGGCGTTGTGATTGAAACACGGAGCGTGCTGGTGTTAGCGATGGTGTTGTGTTGTTTCAAGAAACCCCAGGGAGGGGCTCTGACATTGAAGACCGGCTAAAACCTGTTTTACATTCAAGTGGCAGGCCTCAGTTCATTAGTGTGAGGATCATTCCCTCTTGACGACTAAAGGAATTGCATACTAAAGAATCCGAGTTGTTGGGGAGAAAAGGCGAATGGCCGGACCGTGTGCGTGCGCATACGATAACTTGACTGTGACCCAAAGTTTCTCCTCTAACATATCCTCCACGGCATTCTTAAGAGCAGACTGACATACAAACAGGAATTAGTTCCTTTTATGGGAAATTTTGGCAATAAATAGGGAAAAAATAGTTTTTCAGTGATCTTGTGTTGCAAATTGACATTTTGCGACAAAAAAAAATTAAGCTGGGTTAATGTACTGGTTCTACATGATGGAAATGCCGCTCTGTGCAATTATGAACTCATGTAACACAGGTGTGTGAGTCTGCCTTATGGGGATGTGTGTTTGGGCACTTTGCCCTTTAGCCATGTGGCAGCCCCTGTAGACACCCTGAATTTGAAGCAGAGCTGTGTGCGCTGAGGCAGAGACAGACAGACTGCGGGCCTACTGCACTGAAACACACCCGGAATCAGTAACTAACGAACTGCACCAAAACACCAGAGAATGAGGAGGAGTTGGAGAACAGGCAAGAAACAGATGGAGAAAGTCTGACATATTTTCACTTCCCTCTTCAGCTCTCAGTGTTAATAACTACAAGCAGCAATAACTACAAGCACTTGTAGCATACAGGTTTAGCTACATTTATCAGCATTGCTGAAAAGAGTTCTAAAAAAAAGTTCTAAATTTTTTTTACTTTAGTAAAAGTAAAAATACAGAAAAATAATAAGACTCAAGTAAGAGTAAATAAGTAGTTTGCTGGAAAACTACTCAAGTCACTGCATTACAAAGTACTTTAGTATTATTTTTCTTTTTACCCAAAATGAGGCAATGTGAACATTACGGAGTATTAAACACTCATGTAATATCTGTTTCACGAGTGAGTCTCAAGTAGGCTATTAAACTTATGGTGTTCCAGGAAATCTGTTTTATGGACAAATGCATCAGATATCACTACAGCTGAATAACATGCAGATAGAGATGTTTTGACTAACAAAACATGAAGATAATTGACACACAATTGCAATGATATCAGTGTTCTTAAAGCCATTTTGGGTGCTTCTATAAGAATGATGTATATTTATAATGCAAATCTTTGCGAATAATTTGTTTCGTATCAGTGATTCAGAGCTGCCACATGATTTCAATTAACAAGACTTAAATATGCCATAAATATTCTGAAATGGTCCAAAATTTAAGTCATTGTGAACCTATGAAACAGTGTCTATATAGGTTTTACACAATATTGGATCAATTTTATAAATTTGCAGACATTTGCAATGATATGTTATGTTATATAATAAAAAATTAATTAAGAAAATGTTGTCATTCTTTTTGTGTTTTTTATAGTTCTTTGTGGCGTTTACATCGCTGTTATACTTTCAAGTACCGATATCACAATGATGTTGCAGTTGCACAGCTATCTATACACGTAGATCAGCATTACCGTCTCAAAAGTTATTTAAATTGCATTGATACTAGCGAGTTTTATAGAGAGGCCTACACAATAATTAATTCACTTACCTGTTCAACGAAAAGAAGGGACTTGTGCTTGTTTTTTGTCTTTCAATCTTTAGACCATTTCTGATGCTTCGTCTTTACAGACAGGCCTACATATTTGTCTTCGGTGGTAAGGCACGATAATAAGCGTTGAGTATTGCTGTCTAATGTCTAGCTTTGCATCACCAAACAACACTGCTACTTGTGTATCTACAGAGCCAATGAGCGCGAAGATTCTCTGCGACGTGTATAGTGTTTAGTGAAACACCGGCATTCATCAATTCATATATGAATTAAAACACTTTTTTAAAACACTTTCACCTCTCATGTGAGCATACACTATTCAGATGACTCACGAAAAAAATAAAAATCTTAATGTGTAAGTTAAACTACTGAATGCGTAGATAACGTTTCAAAAGTTGCCTCTGCAACACTGTCAGCTTGTTAACCTCGAAAGGCCACTGACATGACATTTCCACCTTAAGTGGCAGAGCTGAATTCAATTAAATTGAATTCAAGCTGATTACAATTATAGAATGTTCTTCATTTCACATGAACATAAATATACATAAAATAATAATAATAAAAAAAAGACTAAGTGAAAAACTACGAAGGTGCATGACCGTATAGTCAGCTGCAAATATGTCTTGACCCCAAAAAACTCTAACAAAAGGTTTCTTAGTGGTACTTATAAAACACCACTAAGAATGTACTTTTAATGTACTTAAAAACATACTAAAAGTTTACCAAAGTTTGACTCCAAGAAAGGCCCCGTTTCCAAAATGGCAGCCGCCAGGTCCTTAAAATGACCATTACTCCTTTGTATTCCTCCTAGACCAGAAATATTGGTTTACTGCTGCACGGATTGATCTGTCCACACACGGTTTCTGATTTGAGAATGTCCTTATAGTTATTGTATCCGTAGCTTGTTCGGCTAGCGTGTTTACAAAGCTTAATGCTCGCTTACGTCAGATGAACTTGCGTGAAACATGTCCCAGTCTACGTCATCAAGAGCAGCCTGTAGCATGGCTTCTGATTGGGCGGACCATCGCGTCACCACCCTCTGCACCGGGGGATCTTGAACGAGCCTTTGTTTATATTCCGGTTTGAGGAAAATGGCGGCATGGTCCAATTTGCCAAAAGCCGGTAGTGAGCGAGCTTTGTAGGCATTTTTAAACTGAGTGTAGCAATGATCCAGTGTATTTGGTCCTCTGGTTGGTCAGGATACATGTTGATAAAAATTAGGCATAACTTGCCTGAGTTTTGGCTTTATTAAAGTCCCCAGCGATGATAATAGCAGCGTTAGGATGTTTGTTGATGTTGCCGCTGAGCGCATCGTGAAGCTCAGATCAAGCCAAACCGATGTCTGCTTGTGGTGGGATGTAAACAGCAGTTATGATGATCGATGAAAACTCCCAAGGCAGATAGAATGGGCGGCAAATAATGGATAAATTTTCCAGATGAGGCGAGCAGGAGCGCAACAGACTGGAGATATTCCTGGGGTCACACCATTTCTTGTTAATCATGAAACACACTCCTCCGCCTTTGGATTTGCTGGCCTCGGCTGTCCTGTCCATCCGTAAAACAGAGAAGTTTTCAGACGGCGTTACAGCAGCGTTACATGTTTCAGACAAACAAAGGATGTTACAGTCCCTAGTGATCAGTGCAGAGGTTATGTGTAAAAAGAGAAAGCAAAAGTAGGTAAAAAAGTAAATAAAAACAATCTAAGCAGAGCGACCTGGACGGCGACTGGACTCGGCGGCTTTTCCTGACAATCTTCCCAAGGCTGTGGTCATCCCTGTTGCTTGTGCACCTTTTCCTACCACACTTTTTCCTTCCAGTCAACTTTCTATAAATATATTCTGATACAGCACTCTGTGAACAGCCAGCCCTTTCAGCAATGACTTTCTGTGGCTGACACTCCTTGTGGAGGGTGTTGATGATTGTCTTCTGGACAACTGTCAAGTCAGTAGTCTTTCCCATAATTGTGGTTGCATGTTCTGAACTAGCCCAGGAGTTACCCAGTATTTATACTCATAATTAATAAAACTAATCAAGCTCAAAATGGAATATTCTAATTTTTTGAGATACTGATTTTTTTTCTCTTGAAATATTTCTGTTTGTGTGCAATGAATCTAGAATATACAAAAGTTTACTTTTTTAATTAAATTACAAAAAATAAAGAACTTTTCTTTTTTTAAGTAGTCAAGGATGAATTGTGTTTGAGCAAAATGGTATACACTGTGCTGCCAACAACATTACAATGAGTCAAGCAATATCAAATGTCAGTGTTCTCTTCCACCATCTTCTCAATTACTGAAAATTGTGAATTTAGTTTTGTTGGGTTTAGTATAATGCCACCTTTATACTCACAGGCCCGGTTTCACAGACAGGGCTTAGACTAAGCCAGGATTAGACTATAGATCAATTAGGACATTTAAGTAATTTTTATAAACATGCTTAGAAAAAAACATTACCGATGTGCATCTTAAAACTAAAAAGGCACTGATATATTTTTAAGATCAGTCAGTGCAAGTTTATTTCAGTGGAAACAGCTCAGACTTACATTTTAGTCTAGGACTAGTCTTAAACCCTGTCTGTGAAACCAGGGGAAAAACATCTATAGAGAATGCATTACATATGTATTACCTTATTCAAATTGAAATGAGTGACCATTTTAGAGGTTTCACACACAGGCCTCTGTTCGGGCTAATTCAGGGTTGTTTATGATCAAAGTTATACAACTCCAATTTAAGTTACTTTTGGGTGCAATAACTTTTACATTGAATGTAAAGTCTGTGTTTTAGCAAAAAAAACACGTACGGAGTAGAAGTTACAAGTAGGAGTTCACCACAAACAATGCTAAAACCTTACAGTATTCTCACAAAATGATGTATTCCATAAATATGTAATCATGTCAGTGCAATTTAGACAAGTCCAATGGATTCACAGACCCAGAAAACATTGGGTTAGACACCAAGATTACTTGACTAAGTCAAATAATGAAGGAGTTAGGATATTTTAAGGGCTCCCTGCCCATCTTGGACACCATCTTGAAAATTACACCTTTCTAGTGGTCAAACTTTGGTAAACTTTTAGTATGTTATTAAGGACACCTAATACTACAAAAAACAGCTGAGAAACCTTTTGTTAGAATTTTTTTAGGGTTTGGTGTTTTTTTTTTCTTCATATATGCAGCCGCCTAGTAAGAACATCAGCCAATCAGGCTTCAGGTTCAAAAGTCACATGGCAAAGCCAATCATCTTCCTCTTCACATCTACAAAATGAATACCTGACAAAATTCTAAATGTGTTCTGGAATTTACAAAACAGCAACAATTCTAAAACGCATTTATATGCCGACAGATAAGTGCCATCATCTCTCTCAGGATTCATGGTCTTACAACAGCCACTGTGACAAGAAATCAACAACAAAATCTTTTGGATGACAATAATTAATAATTATAATTTCTAAATTTATATTTAAATGTTAAAATATAAATGAGGAGACTCATAATTGTTATGCATTATAAATTTAATTTATTTAGCATAAATTAACAAATTAATTTATTAATAATGACATTTATGTATGTTATATTCCTAAATTCAGTAAAAAAAAAAATATATATATATATTATTGCTTTAGAAAATCAAACCTTATTGTAAAGCGATTTACCCAAAAAAAAAAAAAACAGCAAAAAAAAAAACCTTATTTCTGAATCACTTCACTAGATAAAAGAGAACATGACCATTTATAACAGCTGCATAATTAACTGGTTGTCTGATAAGTGCTAGTTTAGACATTAACTTTCATGTTCCAGCACCACAACCCCAGATCCAACAAAAAAATATTACAAACTAGGACCAATGTGAAGTTACGTCACTGCCCCGTGTATGCAGTGGGACAGCTGATGTTCAGGAGTATTAGAAACAAAAACTCACTCAACCTGATAAATCAAGTACTAGAGTAGTGCACAGTTATGTTGATAGAAGCCACATCTCCACAGCGACCTGAACCCGGCTTCACCTTCCCTCTTAAAACAGCTCGTGAACACAGATCTCTGGGTCAGTGAAAAGGCCATTTTAACTCAAAGTCTCCTCTTATCTCACTTGTCTTGGCCTTCAGCGGAGCGTCTCTCGCGTCGAGACCTGCACTCTGTGCACTCCCCGCCTTCATCTCCCCCGTGCTCTTCCTCATCCTCTTCATGAATGATCTCCAACTCCAGGCGGCCGATGTAGAGCGATACCGCGCACAGCCAGAAGAGGGCGGCGGCGGACACCAGGCCCGCGTGGAGCAGCACGGTCACCCGCGAGAGGAGCATGATCCTCCTCAGAGTCAAGAGACTGGTCACGTACGACGCTCCGCCGAACGACACACACACTCCGCCCAGGATGAAGAACACTGGGGGAGGAGAGGAACAAATCATTCAAAACAGGACTGTGATGTAAATGAAAAACCTACTGACGGAGTTGAAAAAAGATACCATATCCAGCCTCTCGGCCCACATCACTCTGTGCAAACGCAATAACGCCGATTCCTGTTGATAGGAGACCGTTCCGGAACCAAGACAAAAACCCTGCAAACAAATAAATAAACATAAATATTGTTTGAGTGGAGCGCTTATTCACCTAGATGTAGAGTACCTAACTACAGGACATAACTAAATATCGATTCAACACCGTTTTATGGAGCAGAACAGTCAGTTCCATATATGAAAAAAGTAAAACATAAAAATTAATTTTATTTCTAGAGGATTTTTTATTAAACTCTTAAAGACAGGCCTAGTGTGAGTGACGTGTGTGTTAATAATCAACGGTTACCTTCCAGAACCAAGGTCGCTAAAAAGAACTGGTCAGACACGGTTGTGCTCTATTATAACATTTTTAGGTTAGTTCATCCTAAAACGAATGCTCTTGCATCATTCACTCACCTTCATGTCATTACAAATTCTTTTTCCATTTAACAAAAATTTACAATTGTAAATGTGTCTGTTGCTCGTTTCCAATAAATTGCATTGAACTGAAGAGTCCGTGCTTCGTAACGATGCCAAAACAGTGCAATAATATGAGTCTATATGACTTGTGCAATCTATTTCAAGTCTTCCTTCAGTCGTATGAGAGCTCTGTGTGAGGAAAAGACTTAAATTGCATAAATTTTTCACAGATAATCTCGACTGAATAATACAGATCATTTTTGAAAAAAATAAATAAGCAGTGGTTAATTAAAAATATTTAACTCTAAATAGTGATTCGTCCACAAATTGGATGGACTTGAGATTTTCAGTCTGTTCTTCACCAGAAGATATCAGGTGACTTCAGAGGATTGTGTTCAAATATGGACTATTTATGCTACTTTTTTTTTTGTTATAAGAAAGCCAGTCATAGTTTGGAAGGACATGAGGGTGAGTAAATGATGACAGGAATATCTATATGTCATTAATGCTGGAGAGATAACCTCACCTGTTTCATGAGACTTCCGCAGCATCTAGAAAACACAATCCATTAGTATCTGAGTCTACAAAGAGACCATGTGGTCGTTAATAAAGGGAAAATAAGCATATAGTACTATAGTTACTATTGTTATCATTGACATGTATTAGACCAGTGCAAATTCGACATTAAAACTCCCTGTAATCATGGACCCTGTAATCATTTAACACTAGCAGACACTATGAGAAATATTGTAACTTGATATAAAAAGGAACATTAATAAATGAAAACCCATGCATTTAAAGCAGGAGCAGCCGAGAGGGAATGTTTGTTTACCAGCGCATCAGCTTTATCTAGTTCAGTGATGTACTGTTGCTCCAGCGCTCGTGATTTGTTCAGCGGGGTTTTCTCCGCCGCGCGCCGCGCGCTCCCCCGGTGAAGTGCACGCGCTGCAGCCCTCAAATACTGCAGCAACGGCCGCCGCGCGACCTGAGCAAACCGCCTGCACGTTAACCAACTTAAGGAAGCCATTGCTTATGCTGAGGGAATCAACCCAACTGAATACACGAACTTTACCCGACCTCTGAACTTCGACACCGCGAGTGAGATTTCAGTGGCGCCATCTATTGTTATACCTCCTCGTGTGTCGTTATATTGAGTTCGTATTTAATATCACTGAGACGTTTTTTTTTACAATTCTTTGTCAAATACTATATTTTAAAATGCATACTGTTTTCAGCGTTTTAAAGTACAATCCTAGATGCAATCGACAATGTGTCCACAAGGTGACGCCAAAACACAACAAAAAAAATGACATGCTTCGTCCCAATGTGACTACTCCTTTAAAGTATGCACTGTTTTGGTGAAGAAAAGGGAAACACTTTTGAGTAGACAAGCTTTGGGACATACTACAAATATCCTCCTCATTTAATTTAATTTAACTTTCTACCATTTTGGAGAGAAATGAAATAGCACATTGTTCTGCCAGCCGTGGGTCTTTATGCAGATAACTCTGCTCATATTTAGTGCACATTTAAAAGTTAATGGCCAAACAGATGTTTATAAAAGTTCACATTGTTGTTGTAGATGAAATATCATAACACAGATATATATATATATGATTATTATTAGTAACTCAAACCCCTTTATATAAACATCTCTACTTAACCTCGGTCGCGCACATCCTCCATGTTTGTAGTTTTTTAACGTTTTTATTCGTGTTTGTAGTTCTGGACCGTCAAAGCGCAATGGACTGTGGGTAATATTAGCCATCAGAGTATGCATGGAGTGTGCACTTCAAAAATCAGACTGAAATAGTAGACCAAATCCGGGGACTTATGACATACTCTTTTCAACATACTATGCTTGGGGACACATTTTAATCTCACATACTATTTAGGATGGATAGTATGAACACTGAACGCGGGGAGAGTGTACATAATTTTATGAAAGGCCATTTCCGCCACTTAAAAACCACTGCTTTGGTAGACTTAATCATAATCGTGACATAAGAAGTTATGACTCATTAAATTATTAGATAGTTTTTAGAAATACTAAGCCACTATGAGAGAGAAAAGTTAATAACCTTGACATTTTGAATTTTCATAATTATGACTTTTTATCTTTTTATGACTTAGTTTATAATGATTTTCACTTTAGCTCATAATAATGACATAGTAGTTTATAATTTAGACTTTTATGCCATATTTATGATTTACCAAAGCATTGTTTTTTTTCTTACCATTACAACAAAAAGTAACTTCAAATTCAAAGTTACAGATTTATACAAAACGAAACAAAAGAAAATATATATTTATAAAAAGGTATAAAAGTGTAAAGTGCATTTTTATTTTATTTTCATTTATTTAATGTTGTAAGAAATATTGTATAGAATATTGTAAGAAAATTGTATAAACTTGCGGAACTTTTTTTTAAATTTAATAATTTCTGTTAATATGATGCATATTTGGATGCATACAGTAAAACACACAAAATATATGATTAGGTAACAAAATATCAAGCCAACGGCATTTATTTATAACAAAGAATAACAGAAGCACACTTGCAAAGCAAAACATTTCAAACAAAACACATAAATAAGTTAATGTGGTTTCATGTCGTTAACTGGTAACCCCAAAACTAAAAAAATAAAATAATAAATAAATAAAGCGTCTGCTAAATGCGTAAATTTAAATAAATAAATCTAGACTGTAGCTGTATTTCTGAACACAGTGGCTAGTTCCTGCGTGGTCTTTGATGGATATTAGCTTGTTTACCGATATAGAAACCTGTTTGATCACCATAAGTTTGTGTGACTAACCGATAGCAACTGCATATTTTTAGTAGTTGTTGCAGAACTTGTTGTGTTTGAGTGGCCTCTTCCGGCCTGCCTCTCTCTCACTGCAGAGGTCTTTTGTCTTGATGTGATCCTCTGGGAGTGTGGGTCACTGCGCCTGAACAACCTGATGGTCAAATAGCGTGAGGAGCACAGAGAGGAAGGAGGGGGCTGCAGCAAAGACGGGACGGTGTGTGTATTTGTATGTATGTGTGTGAAGAATGCATTCGGGAAAGGGCCGCCTTTGATATAAAGAAAGACTAAACTCGGGTTGTCACGCTATGATGCTGTTCCTCTTGCAGACTCCAGACGCTTTCTTGTCAAGGCATGTTTTATTACGCCTGCCAATTAAATGTTCATTAAGTGTGCATGTGCAGCATTTAAACAATGATCCACCCTACAGTCTACCAGAAACTCTGCTGTGAACCTAATGTAATCTTCAGTTAAATGGAAATAATATAACTGAATTAAAAAAAAAAAAAAAAAAAAAAAGTGACTTCTAAAGACACTTTTTTTTTTACCCATTCAGTGCTTTATTTAATTCAATAATGTATTGTATAATGAATTTATGTAATAATGAATTTTCTTTTAGGGCTTTTCTCACCATATACTTACTTTTTTTTTTTTTAAGTTAAGCTTTTGCACTTTTGTTGGACAGGACAGTAAAGACTAAATTACTTTAAATATTATTATTATTATTTTAAATAAATAGGTACTGTGAGAATGTAATATGGTAGTTTAGGATTTCATGATAGAATTGAATTGGTTGCATTATTTATTTATTAGTTAATTTTTTGTGTATTAATATATAAGTAGGGGAGAGCAGTGATAATAGCATCATTAAATGCTTAATAAATGCAACACAAATAATCATGTAATTCATAATGCAGTCACAGTGAGCATATCAGATACACTGTACCATTCAAAAACTAGTCACAGTTATTATTATTATTATTACATTTTAATTGTACTAATATTGTTCATATTTATTTTTACTGTCAACAAAGCATAGACTGAAGAATATAAAAAAACTGTTACAAAAAAAATACATACACACATTAGGCACTATCACAGTTTAAGATACTGTTAAGTTTTTCTTATCTGGAGGCAGATGTTTGTGTTGTACACGTCTGAGAGCACTGAACGAACCGCTGCAGTGATCTGAGAGAGATCCGAGAGCAAAGGACACATTCCCAAACAGTGGAGATGATGAATGAGCGGGAGCTTCCACTCAATCAGTGCTCGGACCGGAGAAGGAAAAACACTTCCTGTTTGTCAACACATTCCAGGACTAATATCTCTCCTGCTACTGAGGAACGCAAGACGACGCTGATCTAGAAGCAGCTTCCTATTTGAAAAGATCACAGCTTATCAAAATCAACTGCTTCTCAACTTCATCAAGCCAGTGTACTAGTGTAAAGATCAAATGCTACTAGTATAGGTCACATGTGATATGTTGATTTATTATACAGACACACATATACTGTCATTCTCAGTAATCATTCCCAGTTCAATGACTTGCTGCTGATTATAATAAACAGGATACTGAACTTTCATTTTTTGGATGGATATTTTCAGTATGTAATGCAAACAAACCTTTTAGGAAATCAGAATATCAACCACTTTAAATTTGTTTGAATCTAAATATTGCATTTATATTAGAACAAAAAAAAAAGCCTTAATGGATAATTAGACTTTATTAGAAAGTTTTGCAACTTCAACCTAAAATTCAACAGTAATAATGCACTTTTTTTATTTCTAGCTTTATTTGTTATCCAAGGCAACATTTATTTCATTTTATTTTGCTTTATTTTAGTTTTTGACCCACAAATATTGTTTTAACATATGACTGTAATTTTTTTATCCAATAATTCTTACTATTCGACCTAGAAAATGTTATTCTGAAGTATTAAGCAGAATAATGACCCAAATATAGCTATATCAAAGCTAAAGAGAAAAACACCACAGTGGTCAGCTGTACAAAATCGGACACATTTTAATTAAATACTGCAAAACTCAGAAAGTTTAAGCAAACATGTTTTTGTTCTCAGTTTGATTCATTCTGTTTCATACTGTTACAAGGCATAGAAGCATTTTCTTTCCGTAGCTTCTCATTCACACATCACACATTCTTTGATAAAGTGCTTTACTGTTTCACTTCTCTGGCCATCTATGGCACTCAAGCACAGAACAGCATGCTGGGAAATCTGCTCTGTGCTGTTGTGACTATGTTCAGAATAGCACGCTTCTCTCATACTGTTTCTGCAATACAGAGTATGTATACTGTGCATGCATACTATGCAAATGTTTGCATGGAATACCTGGACGGCCTGCAACATTTGCCAAAATGTGCAGTATTTGACCACAGCACCCACAATGCATTGTGCCTGACCTTCTTTTTCCAGAGAGACAAATGAATGGGAAGCAATACCAGGTGCATCTGAATTATATTTATAAATATTAAAATATATATATTTATTTATTTTAAGACATCATTACACAATCAAAAAAGCAAAAAGGCTGTAGGCATGATAATGAGTTAATTTGATGACAATTGAACATTCTACTAAAATTCTCGCATACTCGTTCTTTTAAAAGTTATAAGCCGTGTACAGTGTTCCATTCTGAACATAGCCATCTAGCCAAGCACCTGATGGACTTGCAATGCCCTCTGGGAGATGTAGGCACAGGGGTAGTGCATGTGTGGACACCTGATACAACTGTTGCCATAATTTGAGGAGAGCCCCATATTGATCTCTGTAGCTGTACAGCGCCTCTCTGAGGCAGGGAGGAGATTGTCTATAGATTGTCTATAGAAAGACCCTTTAAAGCCAGCATGCAGCAGTATCGGCCTAATGCACTAAATTAAAACGGTCACCGTTTTGACATTTTGTTACATTTGCAAACTCTAGCTGGCTGTGAATTATGACCTGGAAACTGAGTGGTGAAATCATTTGAGCCACAGCTAGTCCTTGTCACTATTTTCTGGGCAAACATAGCTTTTTTCTATGTAAATGAGGATGTAGAATGTGCCAGATAGCACGTACCATAGCCATCTACGGAAAGCAGGTAAACTGGATTTTATTTCAAAGGGATTTAAAAAGGGATTTTATTTCATCAAATGATGATGAAGAGCATTCAAATCGGGCATATATCCAGAGACGGCGCAGTCTGGAGCATTTTCAGCATTGTGAAGCGCTGATTCAGGTGAATGGATTGCCGCGGGGAAGCGTTGCTGCAAAACATTTAGGCCTTAATTTAAGATTTATTTTATTTGAAACACATATAAAATTTCCATTCATTTAGTTTACACAGTTTTAAACACATAAAAAAATGAATAAATGTAACGTGATGCATATTTGTCAGTCATAAATGAAACCGGTAAGAATCATGTAAAACAAAAAAAACACATTGCATAGTTTATTATTAACTATTTGCATCTAGTCGATCTTATTTTAACAAGTATATTATTAAAATGCATTTATTCAAATTGCTTAGGATCAGCATACACCTGTTTATTGCAAAAACTATTATATTTATTCAGTCAAAATGTATGGTTAACATGGTTAAAACATGGCTAGGTTTAGAACAAGCAACTATTGAATTAGTTCAAATTTATGAGATAGAAAGAAATTGGATTTATTCATGATAAATATGTTAACCTGGTTATTGTGTCTTTAAAACAGTCAGTTTATTAGTGCTGTTACATAAATATTATGTATTAAATATGTATTATGTAATAGAAATGTGTTTATGTATGAATTAAATTAAACTTTTATCTAAAGCGACTTACAGTGCATTCAAGCTAACAATTTTCTCCTAATATGTGTTCCCTGGGACATGTATGACTGACAGTTATGCATCGCAATAAGTTTATAATAAATTATATAATAAATTTGGATTTTACATGCAATTCAATTATGTGAATCTCTGATCTGTAATTTAGACCTACAGTTATAGTTAGGAATGTATAATATATCGGTGCCATATTGGGTATCTGCCGATATTTAATATTTTTTAATTAATCTATATTTTATATTTATTTGTATAGCTCATTTTCTGCATTTTTATATTTAGTTTTCTTTGCTGCAACACTTGAAAGTCTTTAAAAACAAAAAATAATTTGATAACTGTTGAATGTAATCATATTTCATACTCTACAAAATGATGTTGTGACGCCCAAATTTTACTTTTAGCATTGAAAATGATTCAATTCAGTTTTTAGTGTTTTACATTTTTAATGTATGATTACAAAACAGTATAGAATTTTATTATATTTATATCAATTTATCGGTTATCAGCTTATAATTAGACAATTATTATCACTTTTCATTATCGGACAGAATTTTATTATTGGTGCATCAGTTTACAGTCCCAGCAAAGTAGACAAAATTGGGACGGGACTGTTCACAGGGGAAACAGTCTGGATGCGTATTTTAAAGTTAAATTACTTTTTTATTTGAAGCAGCGTCTTTAAAGCACAACTCTCCTGGAGCGAAACTACACACAGAAAATACACCGAGATGTGAAGAACCGACAAAGACAACTATCAAAAAACAGTGCAAAACTACATCCTATGTTAACGGCCCTAAAGTCTGCTGCAAACTGAGAAACCATGGCAAGCAAATTTGCTTTCCAGGCTACCAGATTTGCGTAATTACTGCAGCAAAGCATTGCGTGAAAACTGACGCCATCAGAGGGCGCTGTTCTTTGTGAATGAATTCACCCTGAATGTTTCCTAGGGCTCAGGCTCAATTGTAAGGGATTGTGTCCACTGAAGCATTCATGTATAATGTGATTGTTGGTTATTTTGTCAGTTTTCATGATCTAGCTGAGCTTTGGCGTAAGTCAGATCTCTGTGTTAAGCTGGTTACACATTCATGGGGCTAAACAGGATATGACAAAGGCCACTGGAAAATCTCATCTACCCACTTAAACACAGAGGTGTAGCGTTTTGAAAAGCGTAGGCTGATTTTAGAAACTGTAACTCTTATTAAATACAGTTATTCGTCAAAATACTAAAGTAATGCATGTCTGTTTGTGACGTTTCTGCTGTAGAAAAAATGGCCAATCCTGCTAGCCTTTCAGAGTCATGGCCATCGAGTCTGAGATATATCTGTTTATGCTGTTCATTTAAAGACAGTCCCGATCAAATCAATGGTTTTGTTGGATGTTTGAGGCCACAGAAAGAGACACGCTTGTTGGGCCTTTTGCATCTCCTCTTGAAAACGGCGCCACACACATCAACGGGACACACTTGAGTGTTCACACGTATACTGAGATTCAGGTCTTGCTGCTCTGAGTGACGGGCACTTTAACTCCTTTCTGTCCTGTAGCTGTGAAGGACAGAGAGAGAGAAGATATTTAATGATGGACAGAAGGAAAATTCAAGTCAGACAACTAAAGAAAGATTTTAACAGGCTGAGAACCAGCTGTCAAAGTTTACTCAGCATAACATTGACACTAAAATAGACAGAAGCAGAAATGTTTAAATAAATCCATAAAGAAAAAATAAGTTTAATGACAGCCACCGTTTTATCCAAATATCTCTCTGCATCACCGTAGCGCCATTTTGGAGAATATCCGTTGAACGCAAGCAGCGTACGCTCTTCTGTGTCAGCTCTTCTGTTTTCGTTCACATCAAAGCATAAAAACACGTAGAAAATGTATCCTTTTGTCGTGGCTGACATAGAAAAGCTTGCGTTCAGCGGCTATTCTCCAAAATGAGACACAGGAGACGAAATGTTGAATAAAGTAATTATTTTTGTTTTCTTCACTTACAAAAAGTTTTATGTTACAGTTGAACTACTGATGGCAGATGGACTATTCTGACGATGTATTTCATACTTTTCTGGATCTTGACAGTTAAAGTTACTTGGCAGTCTATGGGACAGTCACAAGCCTACGGGTTTTCATCCAAAATATCCTAAAGGGGACATATTATACAAAATCTGTTTTTTGATTAATTTTGTTTTTGAAGAAGATGCTCCCTCAACTCTACACGAATCATTTACACCGGACTGCTTTGTGAATGAGGGTCAGTTTAAAGCAGTTTTTGCACAAAAGTTTCTCCTGAAGGATGGAGCAGTTCCAACTGTTCGTGATCCAGCTACACCTCCAGAAGAAGTAAGTATCATGCGTTAGTTTTTCAAATTGCCTTTCTGAAAGACCTTCTTGGCTCTCTGTAAGGCTAATGTTGCTAAAGCTACCACTGTCTGTCTGTTTTCACTAATGCTGCCTTCACGTGCTACCAGAATGATCGTGAATAGGAAAGTGGGATTTAAAATTGCATATGAAAGCAATGTGAAGTCGACCGCTGGAATTAGTCAAGCTCATAATCACAAGTGGGGCTTATAAAATGTGTAATAGCATGCAATGGCACCATGAGTTATTTTTTTATCGTGCCGTGCTCCCATCTGTGTAATTCATAAAGTGCATTTTTTATGCACAGTACAACAGATGACTGATTTTTAAACCGAGTGTGTTTTCTGTAAAGATAACTGGCTTGTACTAATAGTGGAGTGTTTATTGCCGTGTTCTTGAGCTCTTGAAGCTCCGCCCTCTTCCCCGGAGCCCCAGCTCATTTGCATTTAAAGGGGAAGACATGAAAATGATGCGTTTTGGCTCGTACCCTAAAAGTGGCAATTTTAAGAAGCTATAAAAAATTATCTGTAAAGTATTTTGAGTTAAAACTTCACATACACACTCTGGGGACATCAGAGACTCATTTTACATCTTGTGAAAGGGGCATAATAGGTCCCCTTTAAATTGTGTTCTGAAGACGAACAAAGCTCATACGGTTTTGGAACGACATTGGGGTAAAGTGATTAATGACAAAATTTTCATTTTGGGGTGGAGTATCCGCTCAAGGCAAACTGAAAACTTGTAGTGAGAAAACAGCCTAAGCCACAAGTTTCTTTTAAAAGGTCTGAAACTCACCCAGTCTGTACCTCTCCTTAGCTTCAGCCCGCTCTTTTGCATCAAAGTACCAAACGGTGATGGCGTAGCTGTGGGAAGAGAAAGATTCATTCAGTCAGACAGTATGATGATCATATATGGATCTGATTATCCCAAGGCAGTGGTTTAGTAACTGTGATATGGAGTTATTATTTTTTTACATGCCCTTATTGTATAGTATATTGTATAGTTGTATTTTATATTTTATATTTGATCTAGATTTTTAGGCTCTACTGTTAATGTTATCTGTATGCACCGGGGGTCTGAGAGTAAAGCTATTTCAATTCTCTGTATGTATGTGCTGTACATGTGGAAGAATTGACAATAGAGCAGACTTGACTTGACTTGACTGGAGTCTGAGATGTGTAGATTCTTGTGGATCATTGTGTGGATAAAGCACAGATAGGGTTAATGCTAGTAAAGCGACTCGTTTGTTTATTCCTGGCTCTCTCCTACCGGCACGAGCTCACAAACTGAAACAACGGCCTCTTGCAAGCAGGAAGCACGCACTTCCTGTGCCCCACCTCGCCCCCCAGCTGTGATGGGGGTTGAAACACCACGACCCTCATCCTAAATGTAGATTGTAATGTAAAAAGTTTTTGATTGTTTTACTAGGAAGGGATGAGCCAAAAATGCAGCGTTTAATTTGTTTCATCAAACTCATTTCAACACAGACCCTCTTCCCGAGGAAGAGCAGCTGCAGGTGTGGCATTTAAAGAGCTCAACCAAATCAAACCGTAGTGTTTGCAGCGGTACGAGAACAATGGCAGTGGATGAGGTGTGTGTGTGTGTGTGTGTTTGGATAGATCAACATCCAATAGATGAGAGGTTATGAGAACTGTAGGACTGCAGTTTTTACCACATGACATTAAACAGCCTGAAATAACCTTTCCCTTTCATAAAAACAGAATGTTTTTGTTGTTGGTGGTGTTTAAATAGTAACAATAATAAATGAGTTTTTATCATTAAGAATTTCATTTTACTGATATATGAGATACCGTTATGATAAAAGGATAGTTGTACCACCCTGACATTATTACATAATTACAAATTCTCCAAAATAAACAAAATGTAATTTTAATTCATACATTAAAAATATGATCATCACAGAAAAGGTTCGTACAAGTCATTGTAACAGCATCTTTATCATTAATTGAAGCTAAAACTAAAACCATTATTAATCATTTTTAAATATAAATATTAGTTGAAAAACTTAAACAAAAATTGGCAACTAACTGAAAAAAGTACTAAAGTACTAAAACTGAAATAAAAATATATATTACAATACAGATGATAAAGAAACACAAAAAGACAGTTGTACCACCCTGACATTTTTTTATTGAATCCCCCAATATATGAATTTTGATTCATAAATTAAAAATATGATAATCACAGAAGAGGTGTGTTCAAGACATTGTATAAGTGTAGTAACTAAAACCATTATTAATCTTTTTTTATTGTAAAAAATAAATTATATATATATATAATAAAAATAAATCAATAACAATAATAATAATAAAAAATGAACAATTTAAGGCAATTAACTGACATTAGTTTCAATACTGAATACAAAAATACTAAATATAATAGTAATAAAAAATAATATATAAACCAAAGCTAATACTAAAATTTAAATTAAAAACTGAAATATAAAAACAAAAGGTAATTCATAATATGAATATATTTAATATATTTAAATCTAAAACATATGACTTAAACAGTGCATAAATAATACTTACCGTATTTTTCGGACTATAAGTCGCACCTGAGTATAAGTCGCATCAGTCCAAAATTACGTCATGACGAGGAAAAAACATAAATAAGTCACACTGGACTATAAGTCGCATTTATTTAGACCCAAGAGAAAACATTACCGTCTACAGCTGTGAGAGGGCGCTCTATGTCCATCTCGTGGCTGGAGACGGTAATGTTTTCTCTTGGTTCATTTCTCTTGGTTCATGTCAAATGAATTTTGATAAATAGGTCGCAACTTGACTATAAGTCGCAGGACCAGCCAAACTATGAAAAAAAGTGCGACTTATAGTCCGGAAAATACGGTAAATAGCACCGCATTGTACATATGAATTGGATTTTTGTAATGTATTTTTGAAGCCCCCTGGCTCTATGTGAGTGACTGTAGCACTGTACACACTGTGTGTGGACTCACCGAGTGGCAAAAGCTGGTTTCACCTCATGTGGGTTCCGGCGATCTGACCAGAAAATGAGCAGACGGTCAAAGAAAGGCTCAATGTTGGCTACAACATTACGACCTTCAGGGAAGATCTGCAATAGACCTCCATGAACCTGGATAAACAGATCAAAAACAAATGCTAGAAAGGGACTCCCTTCCTCACTAATCAAGTAACACTAAGAGTAAACGCAGGGTGCATCCCAAACCTTAGCATCCCAGTCCTTGTTCAGATAGTAGATGCAGGTTATGCAGCGTCCGTCGCCGTTCGGATTGTCCACATGTCGCACATATCCTGCTCCATTTCCAGGATAGCATGCAACCATGGCCTGGTTTTGCAGAAGAGAGGGAGGTTTAGGATGATTAACAATCAAATGAACACATTTTGTGACACTGTTCATGAAGGGCCAGATATTAAAATCTGTTCTGGCTGCTATGGCCATATTATATCTATTACCTACTGTACTCACATCTCAAGTAATAACTGTACCAAAACAAAAGGGTTTTAATAGAAAAGCATGTTCTGTATGGTAGAGTATGTCTGCCTGACCGCACACAGACCGCCGTTATCATCCAGTGCTGTTTATGAAGGTTTATAACCACGAGCATGTGGCTCATACTCTGATATGATAAATGACATACCGAACGCTCATGGTAAGGTGAAATAATAAACACAAGGTTCTTTCATAACAGACGTGTGACAGATTAAAATAAACATTTCTGTTAGGGTCAATGATTAACTGTTTTTGTGTCTAGATCTCTTACTTCTTATAAAAAAAGAAGCCATACTAAGATAATTAAATACACTATTTTTTCCCCCAATTATTGAATTAAAATAAAATCAATTCAAAATCACATAAACGCAGCCTTCATAAACATATACAACAAACATTCTTTCAAAAGCATTTTTTTAAAAATCATACGGACCACAAACTTTAGAAAGGTAGTTTATATAAATAAGACTATATTTAGATTTATTAGTAGTAGTTTTTTTTAATATTCTTTTTGGAAAGAATATAGTTGTTTTTGAACTTGCAGTCATATGATTTTAATGGCAATATGGTATAGTGGTTAGTTTACATGCTCTGTGTTTATATGGGCAACATCAGTCTGAGTTTTCTTTTCTATTCATAGTAGTTGTATTTGCTTTACTCTACTAAGGAGTGTTCTTTCTTTATTAAATGTCTAATTAATGTGCTTAAGTTTGTCACGAGATGAGCTAGAACAGGAAATCGAAGTGTGACACAGGAAAATGTATAAATGTCAGCGTTCTTAGAAACGCATCTGGAGGGACATAGTTAGACACCTTAAATGGACATGTGTGTTTAATGTGCATTATGACTGGATGAGATCAAAGCATCCGGATTCGGTGAAGGTATAAATGTTGAGTTGGGGTTGTCACACACTGCAGCCAATCTCACCTTTTCTTGCAAGAAAAAAAAATCTTCAAAAGACTTTTGTCTCATACCTTTATTGAAATAGAAAGTTGGGGTCAACCACCAAGAGCATATGGCTTGGCATAGAGCTCAGTTTTGGCACGGTTTCTGCTCTGGCTGATATGAGGCATTCCTGGGCTGGATGATGGTGGAGATGTTAAAAGGGGTCTGTTGCGGCAGGAATGTGAGGCATAAGGGTGCTCTCTAAAATATGGTCAGAGAGAGAAACTGCCTTTATCACTGGATCACAGCATAGTGGTAACGTGTGTCACATGGGTTAAACAGCAGCACATGGCCAGACAGTGGCACATCAGCCCACCTCTCTTTCACAGCCAGCATGTGCTCCGGCAAAAGGTCTGTTTGAAGATCAACAGAAGTGATTGTGCACTATTTTCTTAAAGGGACAGTTCACCCAAAATGAAAATTCTGTCATCATTTACTGACTCTCTTGTCGTTCCAAACCTGATTGACTTTCTTTCTTCTGCGGAGCATGACGATATTTTCAAGTATGTTGGCAACCACGGTTTTAGCGACCATTGCATCGATAAGTACAAGTTAACATGTTTCACATAAGAAAGAAAATCAAACAACTGGGGAAGACAGAAGTGTTTGTTATGATAACAGAAATGTTACGTTTTCAGAAAGTTACGTTTTTCTTTGTTTCTTTCTCTTTTTTTTGGGGCAGGAGTGCAATGGCCAAGGTTCAATCTACATCCACATTGCTAAACCAACACCCCCCACGTGATTATGCGGAGTATGACTGCTTTAAACTAACATTACCAACCAAATAAGTACATCTTTCACTGTCACTGTCAACATAATGCATTAAACACGGCCCCATTCGTTAACATTAGTTAGTAGTATTAACTAGCAATGAGAGATACATGTATTAGAGTATTAAAATATTAATCTTTGATAACATTAGTTAATAACTTCAACCATTCATTGTTAGTTCATGTTAGTGCAGATGCATTAAATAATATTAACAGGTAACTTTTGATTTGAATTATGTGTTAGTAAACATAATTGAATAAAAGGCTTATTCATCGGATTACACATTTCTAAAGAAGTTTCTAAATCTGATGAGCACAGATAACAGTCTGGAGCTGCTTTGACTGGATCTGTACTTGGCTTCTCTCATAACTAGATTAGAGGACATCACCTTCTTTGGCAGACCGAAGGCTTTTCACAGGAAGCCAACTATGACACCCAAACTGAACAGATATTGTACGACTGAGCAGAGAAAAGCTCAATTATCCAATTAGAAAGAACAAAAAAGTGGGCACACACACACACACACACACACACAGCTAAAAGCCTCATTGCAGTTATCAGTGTCTTTACAACCAATAATCAAACACAACACACTCACCCAAAATGTCTGTCTCTCAAGTAAAGATTCTGGAAATCTGATCTATTCTAGTCAAATGGTTCATGCAATGCAAGATAATCCATGACGAATAGTCTGTCAAATACAACCCGAATTCCGGAAAAGTTGGGACGTTTTTTAAATTTTAATAAAATGAAAACTAAAGGAATTTCAAATCACATGAGCCAATATTTTATTCACAATAGAACATAGATAATGTAGCAAATGTTTAAACTGAGAAATTTTACACTTTTATCCACTTAATTAGCTCATTTAAAATTTAATGCCTGCTACAGGTCTCAAAAAAGTTGGCACAGGGGCAACAAATGGCTAAAAAAGCAAGCAGTTTTGAAAAGATTCAGCTGGGAGAACATCTAGTGATTAATTAAGTTAATTGATATCAGGTCTGTAACATGATTAGCTATAAAAGCTTTGTCTTAGAGAAGCAGAGTCTCTCAGAAGTAAAGATGGGCAGAGGCTCTCCAATCTGTGAAAGACTGCGTAAAAAAATTGTGGAAAACTTTAAAAACAATGTTCCTCAACGTCAAATTTCAAAGGCTTTGCAAATTTCACCATCTACAGTGCATAACATCATCAAAAGAGAAACTGGAGAAATCTCTGTGCGTAAGGGACAAGGCCGGAGACCTTTATTGGATGCCCGTGGTCTTCGGGCTCTCAGACGACACTGCATCACTCATTGGCATGATTGTGTCAATGACATTACTAAATGGGCCCAGGAATACTTTCAGAAACCACTGTCGGTAAACACAATCCGCCGTGCCATCAGCAGATGCCAACTAAAGCTCTATCATGCAAAAAGGAAGCCATATGTGAACATGGTCCAGAAGCGCCGTCGTGTCCTGTGGGCCAAGGCTCATTTAAAATGGACTATTTCAAAGTGGAATAGTGTTTTATGGTCAGACGAGTCCAAATTTGACATTCTTGTTGGAAATCACGGACGCCGTGTCTTCCCGGCTAAAGAGGAGGGAGACCTTCCAGCATGTTATCAGCGTTCAGTTCAAAAGCCAGCATCTCTGATGGTATGGGGGTGCATAAGTGCATACGGTATGGGCAGCTTGCATGTTTTGGAAGGCTCTGTGAATGCTGAAAGGTATATAAAGGTTTTAGAGCAACATATGCTTCCCTCCAAACAACGTCTATTTCAGGGAAGGCCTTGTTTATTTCAGCAGGACAATGCAAAACCACATACTTCAGCTATAACAACAGCATGGCTTCGTCGTAGAAGAGTCCGGGTGCTAACCTGGCCTGCCTGCAGTCCAGATCTTTCACCTATAGAGAACATTTGGCGCATCATTAAACGAAAAATACGTCAAAGACGACCACAAACTCTTCAGCAGCTGGAAATCTATATAAGGCAAGAATGGGACCAAATTCCAACAGCAAAACTCCAGCAACTCATAGCCTCAATGCCCAGACGTCTTCAAACTGTTTTGAAAAGAAAAGGAGATGCTACACCATGGTAAACATGCCCCTGTCCCAACTATTTTGAGACCTGTAGCAGAAATCAAAATTGAAATGAGCTCATTTTGTGCATAAAATTGTAAACTTTCTCAGTTTAAACATTTGCTATGTTATCTATGTTCTATGGTGAATAAAATATTGGTTCATGTGATTTGAAAGTCTTTTAGTTTTCATTTTATTAAAATTTAAAAAACGTCCCAACTTTTCCGGAATTCGGGTTGTATAAGTGATGCTGTGACGATGTCATTAATGAGCTATTTGATATTCTTTGGTTGTTTATGGTTAACATGCGCAGTTCCTTAAAACAACATTGTTTTGATCATGTAAGAACCTTTCAAGCCTTGATAGTCAGATGGATATTGAGCACAGGCTGTGCTGAGGTGAGATAAAAGAGTGTTAACCTGATGATGAGAGTGCACAGGATTAGTAGGACATAAGGGTTAGATAAGGACACACACACACACACACACACACACACACACATTGAGACATCAGGACTACAAAAACACTCATTCAGAGTAGAAGAAAAGTGGAATTTACCTTTGAACTAATTGATATTTACATGCATGACATTCGATTCAGGTCCATATTCTAACGTTTACTGCAATTTTATTTATTGCCATTTTTACACCACACCATTAGTTTTGTAACTTCAAATTAAATAAATAACATGCATCATTTAAGTTTCTCATTTATGATGCATGCTTCATTATATTGTCCCACAGAAACTGAAAAAAACCTAATTAAATTATTATTTTTTTTATGAATGATTTATAAATTCCTCCTGCTTGCTATTGAAACAGCGTTCCTTTAATATATCTTTATATTTAATATGGCCCATAATAATTTTTGTACATGTGTAGAGTATGTGTAACCTTGTGAAAAAGTAGTGCACTTAACTGTATTGAATGTGCACTTCAAATCAAAAATAGATTTCTTAAAACAACTATATTTGTAGATGATAAATTTCAACATCATCATTGCATATGCGTAACTAATTAGTGACATAGTTTCATAGTGACATTCAGCCAAGTATGGTGACCCATACTCAGAATTCGTGCTCTGCATTTATCACATCCAAAGTGTGCACACACACCGTGAACACACACACACACCGTGAACACACACCCGGAGCAGTGGGCAGCCAGTTATGCCAGTTAAAAAAGTAAAGCTAATTGCATTTTATAGAAAGTATAATCCATGCAATTAGGGTACATTATGTTCAGTTCACACATATGTTTATTCTTTTAAAGTATATTATTTCTGTGAACTTTTTTAAAAGTATGCTCATTTTATAAAAGTGTACTTCTTTTTCACCATTTTGGTGGATTATCTAAGATGTTTATATGAAAGTGAAGTGACATTCAGCCAAGTATGGTTACCCATATTCAGAATTTGTGCTCTGCATTTAACCCATCCGAAATGCACACACACAGAGCAGTGAACACACACACACACACACACACACACACACACACACACACACTGTGAGCACACACCCGGAGCAGTGGCCAGCCATTTATGCTGCGGCGCCCGGGGAGCAGTTGGGGGTTTGATGCCTTGCTCAAGGGAACCTCAGTCGTGGTATTGAAGGTGGAGAGAGAACTGTACATGCACTCCCCCCACCCACAATTCCTGCCAGCCCGGGACTCGAACTCACAACCTTTCAATTGGGAGTCCGACTCTCTAACCATTAGCCCACGACTTCCCCGACCACAATTGTGATTAATAGAGTAATATGGCAGCTGTCAAATTCAGATTTCTAGAAACCAGAATATTAAATGAATCAATGGGTTGAAAGGTATGCTTACATAATCAAAATATGAACAAATCCTTCTTATTATGCACATGCCATTTTTGGAAACCCCTTGCTTCATCTAGAACCCAACAGTTCCTAAAAATTTCCATCTATGTCACTGGGTTGTGGTCGGAAACGTTGGAATATTTGGCCAGTCAAAACTGTCTCCCGTTCAATCCCACAGTACCACTTAACTTCTTCACTGCAGAGGAAAAGACTGAGTTGAAGCGTTGAGATACTCGATTTCCTCTCTACACCTTTCTACTATTGTATATCTTAATCTAAGATATACAATATTTTAATTCTAATTAATCCTATTACTTTTAAGTGGACGAATGCAAATAAAGTAATGCTTGTGATGTTTTGTTTGGCTGGTTCCTCTCTCTCTGGGAGGGGCATGTGAAGTCTGCCATGTGGCTGATGCTGGTACTCACTGTTCCCTCCTTTTTATCCTTTCCCCTGCCACGTCTTCCCAAAATCAAATGGTTTCTATGCATACTAGAATGAAACCAGGATCTTTCTCTGAAAGCACTGGATTAGAGAGAAAGGAGCACCCACACTCATTCTCCTGCAGCATACAACGTGCTACGTGTCTTGTTTCAAGGGTAATGGTGAGAAATATTTTGGCTGGTTCAAAAGTAAGGGGTCTGATAAGGCTCGGAAGAGGAGACGGAGAGGAAAAAAGAGAACTAATGGGAGGGTTGATTAAGGACAATCAGCGCACTGGAGAGAAAACAAAGGAGTTATATGGCCCCGGAGAAACAGATGCTCTAATGCAATGGGAAAAGCTGCAGCCTTTTTGATGTGGCTTTATCACTGAAATGTTCTTTACTCTCTGGGACAATTTACATAGCCTTGATTTAACCGGTTCAACATATTTCTATAATCAAATAGTGCTATCAGCACTCCAAAATGATGAGGCTTTCGACAACTAATTAATAATGAAAATGAAAACAGCAGACGATGTGGCATTCAAATAAACAGCAACACACTGATAACCATCAGCCTTTGATAAACAGCCGACAATTCAAGTAAACTGTGTTTACAGGCATTCTTAAAATCACTTGGGCTTTGTCCGGTTTTGATATCAAACCTAAACAAACATGTAGACAATGAATTAGCTGCTAGAATGAAGTTTGTTTTCGAGGTTTCGGCTTAAAAGATATTTGTGCCAGTTGTGACCTTTACACAATTAAAGATCAGTGTTTAAGGCATTTATTGTGATCTAAAATATTGTGAAGTTATTGAGCATAAATCCTGCCAAACTATAAACACCCTCGTTGATTAGATGACCTTGTGCTTGGGGTTTATATGTATAGTTAACATATTACTTGCACAAAATGTACACTATATATTTACATGTTTTGTTTTTATATCCATGTTTGAAGGATAATGTAAATGTGGAACAACATGCTAGAAATAGCTTGGTCTATTTACGCAACCAGGACAGTAAGATTTATTAAATGAAATTAATCATTTTATTCAGCAAGGTTGCTGAAAATTCAGCTTTGCCACCATGTTATATTGTTGATACTAGGTACTAGAGTTGTATCGTACTTCCCCGTGTCTAATTTCATCTGCATAAGACATAAAATTGGCGACGAGGATGCTGAACGCCTGCACACAGAATTGATGAAGGATGTCTATGGTAAACACTCACATTTCCAGGCCCCTTCCTCCCATGCCCGGGAGAGTTAGTGGTGGCAAGTCTAAACTGATTTGACCTTATCTAAGTCAATTACAATCGTTACTCAGATTGAGGCTGTAAGTGAACAAGCAAAGAGTATCACAGGGGACCAGGCTATATCTGTGCAAGCCATATAGTCACAGTCAAATAATGCTGCGGGTCGGAGGCGGCATAAATGCATCACGCAAACACCACAAGCCTTCTTACTCTGGCTCTTTACTGTCAACATAGTCTTCCTGCACATGCTACCGCTGTGTGTCTGGTAAACATGTGAGCAATGCACAACACTGCCCTGCTATTTGTAGAAAATGTAAAAATTGCCAGAAAATGGGACATTTTGCCCATGTGTGTCGATCGACCGACACACGTTCAGTGCATGAGATCCAACAGCCTGAGTACTGTTCTTCACATGCATGACAAGCAACAACAATTAAGATTGCTTGCCCTGTTTCCACAACAGCTTCTGATACTGTAGAGGTTGAGTTGATGGTGGATACCGGCTCATCCGTCTCCAGCCTATATCACGGTAACTTTAATTCTGTGCCTCTTCAGACACCTTTAGACACTAACTTGCACTGATCCCTGTATTGGGTTGTTTACTCCTCACTGTGTCTAGAGATACTGCTGTTTCCAAAAGAGGGGTAATTAAATAAAAACTGATGCGTCTCCCTGGGTTTCCCCGATCGTTGTCACGCAAAAGAAAATGGGTGGCATCCGCTTGTATCAATTTAGAGAACCCAAATAAGCTATCATGACTGAGAGTTATCCATTGCAACTACCACATATGAGTTGCTCTAACTACTCACTACGCGTACCATCAGGTTATATTACACCCTGATAGTAGAGACTTAACTGCTTTCATCACGCCCAAAGGATTGTTCTGTATTTGCTGAGTCTCGTACGGATTGGCCTTGGCTCCGTCGGCGTTCTAGAAAATGATGCACATTTTATTGGAAGATCTACCAAACGTGTCTGATTACAGCCTCAGCGCCATTTTCTCACAAATACATCCAGATAATTCTGAATGCACAGTGGTCTTTGAGTCAAAAACACTTACTCCAACTGAATGCAAACATTCGGCCATAGAAAAAGAGGAGCTTGCGTGAGCTTGGGCAGTCAAGAAGTGTAGCACATGAGTGCAGGGTCGAACATTAAAATTGCATACAGACCATCAGGCCAACCACTTTACTCACAACTAAACGGAGGACTGCGCAGCAATGCGTATTGTGTACTGTCATAACTTCACTGCCGACTATCTGTCACGTCTTCCTCTGCCTCTGCTCTGACTGCTGTGACTAAGAAAGACTTTACAGCTGCTTTTTGCTCCTGTCCCGAGATGTGTTAGCTGTGCACACAGATTCAGATACACTCGTCTTCACACGTTGACCCCCTCTTGCTCCCATTCCACAAACAGAGACATGAATGATCTGCAACGGATGACTTCATCCTGAGGGGATCACGTCTCTTGCACCTGTATCCTTACATCATTAGTGTCAGTGATGCTTGCACATGAGGGGCACCAGGGCATCATATGCAGTAAGCAGCGGCTACATGATCTATACTGGTGACTCGGTCGCACGTGTTATCTCCTCTTGTCAACTGTGTCAAGTGTCAGACAAAACCGCAAAAAGTAAACCCTGCCCCACTGCAGCCAGACTGATCCGACCCACTGAACAGAAGACTCATGCCTCTCCTCCCTCAATCGCTCTGATGAAAGAGCTGCAGTGGACATGCTGACACTATCTGAAAATTCATTAAAAGGTCATCCAGATCAGGTTTCTAATGGCAACAGCAATGGACGGGCTGTGATTACAACAGGCATGTCCACATGGTCCTGAGCTGCATTCATAACACTCCCGCAGCCATAAAAATTACTCTAATGCATTGAAGCTACACTAGTAGTCAGAATATTTAAGATTAAGAATGATTCAGGTTTTTGAAAGAAGTCTCTTATGCTCACTCTGCATTCATTTGATCAAAAATACAGTATCTTTTATATTTTAACATTTTAAAGTTAAAGTTGAATTTTCAGCATCATTGCCACGTGATCCTTTAGGAATCATTCTAGTATGCTAATTTGGTGCTCCGTTATTATCAATTATTATTAGTGCTAAGTTGTAAAAAATTATTCTTATTATTTTCATCATTGAAAACCATTGTTGCTGCTTAATATTTTTGAGGATTTCTTTTTTTTGATGAATAGAAAGTAAAAAAAAATATATTAAATGCAGTTACTTTTTTTGTGTTTACTGTCACATTATTTTGTTTAATTTAATTTAATGCATCCTTGTTGAATAAAATACATAATTTCAATCAAACTTTTGAATGATAGTGTAGCATGGTTTCTTCAAAAATATTAATCAGCAGAGCTGTTTTCAACATGTAATGTTTCTTGAGCAGTAAATTATGATTTCATTAAATGATTAAAATTATTTCTGAAGGATCATGTGGCTGATGCTTTGCATCACATGGATAAATTACATTTTAAAATATATTCAAATAACAAACAGTTATTTTTAATAAACTTCCACAATATTGCCATTTAACTGTATTTTGCATTAAATAAATGCTAGCTTGGCTTGAACATTTACGGCGACAGAACCGATGCTGCACTTTGAGCACACACAGGTCCGTGATGTTCAGTCAACTTGTTTTCTCAACTGTTTGTGATGTCAGAAAGTCTCAATTTCAACCTGACCAAAAATGTAATTCTCATTTTCAGATCCAGGGTTTGTTTTTGCGATTTTTATCTGATAAGCTCTGATACGTCTCACATGTACAATAAGGATACTGTATATACAAGCACACACACACACCTTACACGCAAGCAATGCACTTTAGTGGCAGTAAGAAATGTTGTTTGTATATGGGGTAGAGATAGAGACTGACAGAGGAGTCTTCAAAGCCAGAGAAACACTGATCTGGGATCAGATAGGACTGCATTTCTCAGACTGGTAGTTGAGGACAGTGGAACAGTGAGAAGAAACACAACACAGACAGTCAATATCTTGTCTGATACACTCAACCGCAACTTCCTGAATGCAGTTTTGCACCACTGACAGTGTGTTCCAGTTTTAGCCATAAAGTAATAGCTAAACTAGCATCTACTGAAACATACTTAATAAAGGGGAAAGTTGTCACACATAATGTTGGCTAGATCTCTGAAAGTATAAAAGCGAGGTAAAATTTGTGAATTTTCAGCTAAATTTTGTACTTCAAAAGATTTCCATTGACCATTGTCAATAGTGTAGTGACAGACAAAGTAAAACTCACACAAAATCGTTTTCAGATCAAGCAGCTTTCTGTTGGCCGACGCAGTGAACTTGTGTGAAAAAACTTCAACCTGATATGAAACGTTGTGTCGGAAACTTCTTCACCCTTAAAATAAATTTCAGATTACATTGATTCCTATTGAAATGACTAGATACTGCCTGCAAAATTTTATTATCAATGGTAAATGTGACCGCAACTTAGGTTACGTTCACACTGCGAGCCTTAGTGCTCAATTATTTTTTTGGTATAGCTGTTCACATTGTTGTTTTAAATGTGGCCAATATCAGATTTCAAGTGTGAACAGATCATGGTTCTGAATTGCGCAAAAGAACAATACAAAGTGGGATTGTTGTACTTGGGAGTTCTGACAATTGAGTATACTTCCACTGACTACCATTCACAACTGTCTTGATAACTTTGGATACGTAAAATCGTCAAAAAATTGACTGCCATGAGTGCAGAATCGTGAAGATTCGGGTAAGATTTTAGATCTTAAATGGAAATTTGGTCATCATTGACTCATGATGATGAGTCATGTTGCTCCAAACCTGCATGTGTTTCTTTTTTCTTTTGAACAGATAATAAGACATTCTGAAGAATGTTTGTATACACAGTTGCTATTAGTAGCTGCTAACTTAAAAAACTATGGAAGTTAATGGCCACCAGCAACTGTTCGGTTACCAACATGCTTCAAAATATCTTCTTTCGTGTTCCACAGAAGGGAGAAATTCTTTCAGGTTTGGAACAACTTAGGGTTAGTAAATAATAAAACAAAATTCATTTTTTGGTGAACTATCCCTTTAACAAGAATGTTTTCAGCACTTTCACTTTGTCACATTTAAGATGTTCGCTTTCTACCATTGTTTGCTGAAAAGCCTGTTTTATGGTTAGTCATTTATAGTTATGGATAGTTTCATTGTGACAACTTACCCAATATAGTTTGTAAATAAACTATATATTATTTATATCAATAATAGTTGAAATTTTAAATAGGCCTTTTTTTTTTTGCTGCAAAGACTTTCTTTGGTGCCTATACAGATATTGACTTTCACAAAGTAAAACTACCCAAGACAAATCAAGTGTCACCATACTGGTCCAAATAAAAATAATATTTCACCCAAAAATTATAATTCTGGCATCACTTCCTCAACCCTCATGTCATTTCTGTGACTTTCTTTGTACTGCTAGAAGGCATATTTTTAAATATCAGCATATTTTTAACAGTTTTGTTACACCATTGACTTCCATTGCTTTTCAGAATATCTTCTTTTAAGTTCCACAGAAAAAAAGAAAGCTATAGTTTTGGAGCGACATGAGTAAATGCAAACAGAATTGTAATTTGTAAGCACAGATATGCCACCTCATCGCCTCTCGCTCACCTTGGTGCGGCCATTTATGACATAATTCCCCAGCTGTCCATTGGCTGCACTGCGCATGATGGCCTCATCAAAGTGGGCCATGAGGGTCCCGATGTTCTCGCAGCCGGGCTCGTTGCCTTCGACCCAGGCTATCTGGTCTCCACGGATGTTCTTAGATGGGATGTTTTTTTGGCTGACCAACTGGCCTCCTCTAAACTTCCCGCTGTGATTTAGAGTCTCCACTTCCTCCAGAACCTTACTGCCTAGTCGATCGCCCAAGAAGCCATCTTTGACACAAATGCCATAAAACTTCATACAAGAAACTATATACTGCTCAGCCATGTGCTCTGGAGACCAGCCTGCACTGGTGGTCACCGCGGGCGACGTGGACCGCACCTCGGCCTGTCCAGGGGATGCATGGTTCCCTGTAACTTTGTGCCCATTGTGATGGACCCAACTGGGGGATGACATGGAGCTGGGAACGCCACCGTTTTTGTGTTGGCAATTGGTTGCGAGGGGTGTAACAGCCCGTGTGCTTTTACTAGAGTCTGTTTTGGAGTCTGTTTCAAGCCTCCTCCTTTTGCATTCAAGCGGAGGATACGGAGGGTGGGGTCCATGGGACGTTTCTGAAGAACCGCTAGATCCAGATCCCGTTGTGGGTAAACCACCATGGGCCCCGAAGTCACTGTTTTCCTCATCTTTTCTCCTCTGGTGGAGGAGTTGTCTGAATCGCACATCTCCACAAGGCTTCTTCAAAGGCCTGTCCCCATTACCCGTGAGGCCCCCATTGGGGGTCTCCACTAGTCTATTAAGATTTAAACACCCACTTTGCGTCTGCGCAGGCGCATCATGATAACTTTCTTCTGCAGTAGGTGAAAGGGACACCATTCCTCCGCCATTATACAAAGGCAAGCCACTCTTGGACTCCTCCAAAAGCTTGATCCCGGGTCCAGATCTAGACGCATGTCCTGCCAGCAGCTCCTCTGCTGTGGTGGCGTTCAGAACCATTGAACTCACCGCGTGAGACTCACAACAGCCACTGGTGACTCTCTCTTGCGGTGAACAGATCCTCTGGCGTCCGTGTGTGTTTAAAAGGTCCGTGTTTTGCAGTCTCTCCATGTCATGTCGTCTGCTCCTGGATGCGCACGTAGCTCACGTCCAATCCTCATTTTCTGCAGAATGGGCTCTGCTCATGTCTGCCTGGCGGCGCTGTTATCACGGAGCTCCTCGGTAAACTTTCCCAGCACACCATAAATACTTTTCTTCGGTTATTACAGAATTATCGATTAACTGTTTTCCATGGCTGTTTATTTCCTGGACAAGGGTTTATGAGCGTCTAAAGACAGAGTCACATCGGTTAAATCACTAAAACATTGTGAAACTAACGCACATCTGCCCAGTCATACTCTCTGTCATTTTAATAACGTCATATAGGTGAAATGTAGTGTAATGAAACAACAACAACAACAATAAACTTTTGGCTTATAATGAAATAAATAAAGTTTTCTTCAGAAAAAAGTCCAGACCGTCATAAACCTAACTGACATAGGCTACGATAAAACGATCAATTAAAAAATTACGCGTAGCCTATATATAGGCTACTGAAAATGAACAAATATTAAAATAATTTGCCTATATTGAATTCATATGAGATAGGCATGTAGACAAAATATGAATACAACGTGTGCAATAAAATATATTTGTAGATGCATATATTTTTAATATAGAAAAGCTTAATGCATAACGTTCTCTAATATATTTTAACAAAAAAATAACGGTATACGTGTTATGAAACATAATTAAACCAGTGAAATTATCCGGTACCCAATCCATTATTCAAAGACATATTGCTTTTAATATTTAGGCTATTTCTATAATAATATGCATCATGGTAAACTGGTAATATTACTTGTCTGTTTATAAAGTTAAATCAAAATCTTAACTACGAGGAGAGAAATATTGCCGTATTTGGCTTAAGTTACAGTAGCTACTTACCTTTGTATGGTACACCCGCTAGAAAAGACCAGCAGCGATTATAAAGAATTTACAGTGTTTTCTCGCTCATTTCAGATGGTACAAAATAAATGAAACAACGTTTGAACACAGGCAACACTGTGATTTCTGTCCATACAATCCTTGGTGAACAAAGAGTAAGTACGCTTCGTTTCAGATAAAACAATATGCGGGTGGTTGAAATTACATATCCTACTATGGCAAGACCTAGCTCATTAATATTAATCTAGCATGCTCTTGAAGCGTCCAATCAAGCAACCACATTAATATTAACGACTCGGGTTTTACCCATAGTAGGATTAGTAACCTCGCTTCCGGGTGTGACGCCGCCCCTCCCTCATCTTCTCTCTCTCCATGAGCGGCTCTGTCACTTACACGTGCGCACCTTCGCATCACGTGACCCTTAACGCCACAATAACAACAGCGGCTCACCAGAATCAGAACGTCACACAAAATGTAGACATAAGTATGAAATAATTCGTTCAAATCTCTCTCTCCCTCTCTCTCTCTCTCTCTCTCTCTCTCTCTCTATATATATATATATTTATTCTACCATTCTGTTATTTGAAGGTAACAGTAAAACTGTACTGAAAACATTTAATAATGCCTTCATCATTTATTTTTGTGACTTTCATTATGACTTTTATGTATATATTTTATTGCCCCAGTCCCCCCCAAAAAATTAAAATAGTAATAATAATAATATATTTATTATATAATAAATATATCTATGAATGGTATAATATTAATGATAAATGATCTGTATTTATAATCTAAATAAATAATCTCAAATAATATTCTACTTAATATAAACATTCATTTAATTTAAAACAACAACATATTTGTATTATTTTAATTTGGACATTTTTTTGTTTAATTATTATCTCGCGCACACACACAAACACACACATTAAATTGTACTTAACTCTAGAAGCATTTGAAGAGCTCAGTTTAGCAGGCTCTAGTACTGGAACAACTCCCACACAATCCCTCAGCACACACACACACACACACACACACTTTTCTCATGTCATTCCAAGTAACTGAATGACTCATTCTTCTCTATCCACCAGTCGGCTTAATACTAATGCAATCTAGCTATGAGTCACTGACTTTCCTGGTAATGCAATACAGGTCAATCAGTTTCTAGAGTGTATGAAATCTGACAACTAGAAGAAGGATTCCTTTTGTAATCAAATTTTGTGACGTTATTGGTCAATATTGGTCAACAGTTAAAGCACAGAATACATAAAGAGTCTGAAAGCAATGAATGAAGACTAAGTAGGTTGTGTGGAAACAAAGGTTGTGCGATTTTTCAAAGCTTCCTAGTGTTTAACTTCTATAAGCTAAAAATGTCATAACTTAATGTCATAATTTGTAAATAAACTACAGCATGTGGGCGTTTCCTGACATCACATATCAGGAAGCCTTAAGTTAACTGCTTTTTATAGTGGTTTGGATAACTGTCTTAATGCCTTTATTGGTTATGATTTAGTGTGTTGGGCAAAGTATCTGTGTGTTATAAACAGTGTGGTTTTTTTTTACGCTTGTTAATTTTAATAACTGAAATGGCTATGGTAAAGCAAAAAGATATGAAGGCAATGACATTAATATCACATAGTAACATAGATAACAGTAACCAATGCCAAGGTCATGGCTCTCTAGCAGCTGGGCTGAAGTTTCTCAGCAAGCTCAAGAGTGCCAGACTGCACAGATACATGTTCTACTCAACTTATAGTATGTATAATCATATTAATATTTTAGTTATTAATGATCTTTTAGAGTATGAAACAGTTTGATAATCTGAAAGTGTAGTCCTTTTCCCAGTATAAAAATGTAATCAATATAAAAATGGTTAATAAAGGTTTTGTCACGTTGTCTGGTCTCTGTTTCCCTGAGTCTCCACTAGTGGTCTCACTTCCCCATAGGCACCTCACGGTAAGCACTACAATTCCCACATAGCCTTGTCCCTTCATCACAGTAATTGCACTCCTGTTAATTGCACTCAGGTGTCTTTACTTGATAGTCATTACCCTCCCTATATTAACCAGTCTTTTTCTATTTGTCTGCATGGAGTCCTTACTTTCCGTCACCTAGTTTCCTCGCGTTCCTAGTCTTCGAGTTCCTGTTCTTGTTCCTGTTTGTTTGTTTCTGTTTGGATTGATGTTTGGTTACGACCCTGGCTTGTTTTTGACTCTGATTTGGATTACCCAATAAATCTCACACTGCACTTGGATCTCCCGTCCCCTGTGTTCCCGTACGTGACAGGTTTAAGTAATTTTAAGGCCAGTGGTTTTACAGTAACAGAGAAAGCACATATTAGCAACATTTCATCAACAGTTGGAAAAATCCAGAAGAGGGCAGTATTAAGTATTAAATCTAACAGATGCAGATGGCATGATGCTTTTAGCTGAATTACACTATACTATGCCTTACTGATTTTCATATGTAATTTTTATACACATAAATGTTATGCACATTCATGACAGTACACGTAAAGAAATGAACAATATGCATTTACTTTTAAATGTTAACATGTGCAGGATGATGATGCATCAGCTGTTATTAAGGGGAATAAACAAAATCATATTAATGTTAAATAAAAAAATCTGAAATTTTTCAGTCAAATTACATGAGTGATGGTGCTGCCACATTAATACTCTTTATATTTTCATATTTTTGACCATATATTCATTCAAATTTTTTATATTTTTTTCAAATAATCTTCTGCCTCAAAGTCTGTCAAGTATTCGGTGGATTAAATAAATCTGAAGACACAAACATGAAGGATGATTGACATGTCACAGTTTATACCCTCACTCAGCTCCTGCGGCTTTAGTTTGTTTTTAGGGCACTACTTCCCTTCACTTAATTCCAGACTGCAAATTCTTGTTACTATAGATTTGTTCGTAGCTCAGTTGCAGCTCTGCAGTTGTCTGGGGAATCTTGTCCCATGGAGCATTTGCCAAGCCCTGCTACTTCGCCCCATGGAATTACTTGGAGATTTTAGATATCTGTTCTTGTGCATATCAGTACACATTCTGTTATTATGAAGTAAAAACTTATATCCGTTCGAAAGCACAAAATCATCTCTCTTTGGCAGCAGAGGACAGCAAAAAGCTATATTTTAAAATGGAATTTGAATGACTCTTTGGTTTAAATCTTTTGAACTCTGAAGATTTTTTGCATCGCATTTGCATTGCATTTTCCAGCAATTAAAGGGCTTCTTATTTCACGGTTCTGGCCGAGTCATTGCATTCAGGAAGACATTGTGGTGACCTTGGCAACAGAGCAAGGATGTTTAGTTATGCAACTGTTGTCATGATGAGCACACATGATGCACAGGGGAGCTCCTGTGTCAACAGAATATTCCTTACACTAGTAACTTGAAAACAAGTGTGTCACTGTTAAAACCCAATTTATGTGACCGGTGAAAATGCTGCACAGCATTGCACACAGAGTATAAATAACGACATTCAAAATGACCTGAATTTCACCACTTTAAGGTGAAGCAATTGTGAATATTCCTTTTGCTCAGTGATTTCATGTTGACTTTAATAAAAATGTTGATTGTGGGAAACAAAAGTTTGTAAGTGTCTGATTTTTTTATTCAAGTAAATGCTGTACTTTTGAACTTTTTATTCATCAAAAAAAAAAGAAAACCTTTCACAGTTTCTACAAAAATATCTTTTCAGCATGGATTAATAAATAGTTCTCGAGCAGCAAATCAGCATATTAGAATAGTTTCTGTATCATTTGACACTGAAAACTGAAAATTTTGCTTTGCATCACAGGAATAAATTACATTTTAAAATGTATTCAATTAGAAACTGCCCATTTTATCTGTAATAATATTTCACAATATTACTGTTTTACAGTACTTCAAATCAAATAAATATGGCCTCTCTATTTAGTAATACTTTTTTCCTGAGAAAACAATAAAGACTTATTTAAAATCTACCTTCATAAAAAGATGACTCATGTCTGAGTATACATTAGTGTGGTTTTATTATGTCCAGTTGTTACCCAACATTAGTACTGTACAAAAATATTGGACTTTTTACTCAAAATCAATTTTTTTCCTTAACGTTTATCACATTCACTGTATTAACATCCCAGACAAGAACGTTTATGCCAAACGTGCAGTAGCGGTATTAACATTAAGTGTTTTCCATTCATACTGTGGTACTGTATATGGCCCAGATGACAGCACACAACTGAGAACCACATGTGGCTTAGCTTTGGCACACCATGGAGTATGTTATTCTCGTTTTAATTTTCTTTATATTAGCATAACTGTAACCCACTATAGTGACACTTGCGCCTTTTAGCATATTAATTGAATGACAGGATGCTATTAAATGCAGGACAGGTTCATTTCTGTTATTTCCATCTTTATGGTCTCTCTATATAGCTTGGCATTGGCTGTGAACATGATCTGTTTAACAAAACCTGACGGTTACTTTCAGTTTGTGAAAACTAGGTCCAGTCTCCCGTATGTTGCAGCCTACTGCCTATAGCTAAATATAGTAGGATGGATATAATGTAAACCATGCATTAAATAGTATTTACGCTAAATTGATGTGTATTTAAGTTATTGTCAATTGTATTTTGTAATTATCTTAAATGACCAGCAGAGGGCCACCAGTACTAGTACATCTTTGAACATGAGAAGTGCTACATCATTTAATTGAACATCCATTACGTCCAGTCAAAAAATAAATAAATAAATTCCACAAGCTTATTTTTTCTTTATTTTTTTTCTTAAAACGCTTTTGCTTATTTATTTAAATAAATGCCACTGGTTTGGTATTCTGTTGTCTAACTCAATTGCATTTTTTTTCTGGAGCCAGTGAATGCAAGAGAATAGATTTCAAGAATCGAACTCGATGTGAAAGGTTTCCTCTGCTCGCAGATATTCCAGCCAATCGCTGCTCGCCTGGTGACGTCACTTTATAAAAGGGAATTCTGCATCAAACACGCGCAGCAGATCAGATCACATCACACCAGACCGAGCCGTTCCCGCATCGGGATCGTGCAGTTAGACCGTTCTTGTTTCCATATCGGAGTTTGTGCATGTGCAGATATTCGGATTAACAGATGGAGGGCTGTAAGTGAATGAACAGGCTCGTTTAAAGCGCTTCATCCAGGACGTGTCTGGAGCTTTGATGTGCATGCTGATGCGAGATCAGATTACAGGCATCAGACCGCAGGCTTTCATCTGAGCTTTTACTTCAGGGCTGGACACGGGACGGGTTCAGACCTCAGCAGCGAGCGCACTGGATCAGTTTACCGCAGGAGACGGCGATCTCACGAGCGACTCGTTATCGGTAAGAAAGTTTTGCACACAGTTGCAGCGCTGCTTTGATCGTCCGCTCATAATATGAATCCAAAAATCCAAAAAGATATATTTTTTTCAATCGTCCAGCAGGTTACACTCTTTTTATATATATATATACGTCAGGTCAAAAAGTACAAATCCATATTTTATACTATGCAATACAGTCATATAGAAGGATTTTTATTATGAACATTTAAAAAAGGCACAAAAGGGTATTCATTTATAATAATCACTGTTTGTTTGGAGTTCACACTGTTTTGAAAGATAATGCAAATAGTGTCCTCCATTAATCATTCATCAAAGGATTTGTGCTTTCACAGTGTATGTGAGAAAGACCTTTCACAATGCCCCGGGCTCTGATCCTCTCCAGTTTTCCTCTTCAGAGGATACTCGTCCTTCCACTGTGTGTTATGGTATGTTTCATTCATATTAACAGCTTTTGCTAACTTTTAAATTTTAAGAGGGGAAAAAAAAGATTTGATTTAAATGACTGTACACTTCCATTTATACTATCTTTTACTTGCACTTCAATTTGGTAAACCTCCAATGATATTATGGAATAAGTGATCATCTTTGTTTCATGTTCCTCACAGTTTGCAGTTATGGCAGAGGAGAGAAGAGATTGCAGGGAGCAGGAATACCAGGATAAGTCTGGAAACTGTATTCCCTGCCGGCAGTGTGATGCTGGACAAGAGCTTTCCAAGGTTTGCCAACTCTGCACTAGGTTATTTTTTTGTTTTGTTTTAGCCTAATTTGAAATATTGGTGCACGTATAAAACTTGTATCTTTAATTTCCTAAAAAGATTACATCTTAAATCAAGAAAAAAATATCTGAAGCACTCAGTTCCCTTGAATTGGTTCCTATTGAGCTTAATTCTGGAATTATTTCCGTACAGCACCTACCACAGATTAATATGCAGATATATTTAGACCCTTATACTTTGAGTTGTTAAAAAAAAAAAAAAAGACCAAGTATGCGATTAAATCTGGGACTGTGAGATGCGTTCCCATCAGAGTTCATGAAAGACTTCCAGACCAAACTGGCCAAAAGCAAAGAGTTCACCAATAAAGAGGGGATGCCAATGTTTTGAATAGCTTGTCCCGACCGATTATTTATTGCTTCCTCCTTTTCATAAAGAGAGAGGGTAAACCGCTGTTCTCCTTTGTAGAGCGCTGGTCACGCTTTAATCAGTTACACCCACACTTCTTTTCCTCTCCTGCTCACAATCTTCTGTTTTTCCTTCAAGCCTTTTAATGTCATTGCCACCCCTGAGGATTTCAAGGCCTTGTAAACATGGCATGTTAAGAAATTAAGTGGTTTTGTACTACAAACTTAATCTAATCAGAGGTCTGGGGTATTTTTTAAGTGTGGAAATCATTACAGAGTTTATGCCTGCGTAAATGCAGATACATCAGGCTGCTGGATGTATACAAATGTAGTGCACATGCTACTTTTAACTGCACGACTTTCATGTCGGTACACATGAACACACACTTATTGGTTATGCGCTTCAATGCTTCAGATGTTTTTGGCTAATTAATGCTTTGGGGCCTGAGGGGGTAGTGAATGATTGCCTACTTTTTCCATTAAAGCACTTGTGGTTTACCCTATTCTTTGGAGCCAAGGACAATATTGTATGGTGTTTGAGTTAGTTTCGATGTTAAAATACTTTCTCTTATCCCAGTTTAATATGCAAATACTAGTAGGCGTTGGTTTGTTTTCCGAAAAAAGTATAAACACTTTGTCTATGTTGTGCTATCAAAACATTGCTTTGTTTGTTTGAACCTCCCGACCTGCCCAGCAACAGGGTCAATGGCTCAACCAATGGCGTAGGTTTGGGGGTGGGGCTATCTGATTGTTGTGACCAATGGCAGATGGGAGGAGTGCTGAGGAAACCTGTTTAAAAAGAGTCATTATCTTTATGATAGATATCACACTTAACCTTAGAATAGCTGTGGTACTGACAGCAACACCTTAAGATTTTTGTTGTTTTAGTGTCTGACACTTCAGAAGCTCTTCCAGATGATTTGTTTTGTAAGAGCAGAAGAAAAGTTCACATTACGCCCTTTTGCTTGTTTTTCAGAGATCCATGACCAGTCAAACAGCTTGTAAAACCCCACCTACACACTGTTTTTCACCTAAAAAGACGATAACAGCCAAAGATAAAGTTGTGTTGATAGGCATTTTGTAATTGTTAAAGCATTCATGCATGAAATTTAGCATGCAGATACATCTAGTAGGCTGTTAACCACTGCACCTGGATCATTGGATCTCAGGAACTGAATCAGTTTGATTTGATAACGAATCAGTCACATAAATCAGCACTTTTTATGAATTATCACCTCAGCCCGTCAACAAATTCATCCTTATGCAGATGTGCAGTTTCTTCAAAACAGACCTCATAAACATTTCTCTTGCAATCCTGACTGCTAAGCGTCATGGAGGATTGCATCTCAGTTTTTTGAGCAACTAAATGAAACCCGTCTTGTTTTTTTTTTGAATAGACACACTAAAGTCTGTTTTAGGATCATTGATTTTTTGCATTGTTACATTATTTTTATGACAATTAAGCACATATAACGTTTAGATATCGAACAAATAAAGTTAACATATTGTTGGAAATGCAGTGATTATTTTTTGATACTATAATATTCCCAAGCTGAATTTATTTTAGCAAAATATGATTTTCTTTTGATTTTGGGGTGAAAGTTTTCATGAGATTTACCCTTAAAGCTTACCTGTTCGGGGAAGTAAGCAGTTCGCCCATTGTTTTGATAGGAAGTACAGATACTTCACCATAATTTAGTAGAATAGAGTGGTTTTGGGGTTTGAATTTGATGACTTGAAAACTTGTGTGTCTGAACTTGCTTTACTCCGTGCAGCTTTCTCCACTATTACACAGCCATCCTGCTGTTTTGCTTGGCATTCTCACCCAAATCTGATGCGGAGATAGTGGAAAAATGTTACTTGCAGGTACTGGTTTGGTGAGTCCTCTTAGACAAGATTGTTCCTGGGTGATTCTGGAATGTGAAAAGAGGCGTTTGAAAATAATAGAAGTGACATTCTTAACTTTTCATTTTAAAGCTAAATCATACATATCTGTTATTCGAGGCTATATAAAATTTAAACTATATTTAATTTAGGTTGTACTGTACCGCTCAACTGTCTGTACATGGACAGTAATTTGGCCTGGTCTTATTGTAACATGCCTGTTTGGGCTTTATAGTGTGTATTGCCCTCTTTTGACCTCTTGGCTTTTTTAAAAACCACAGCAGGAAGCAGGCAGGAAATGATGTAGGAAACAGGACTAGGAAATGTTGCAAGTTGGATTTAAACTCAGATTGCCCTCATGAGCACTACAGATCAGTTTAAGCACGTGTGCGAACATGGCTCTGCCAAAAATTATTTTTATAGATTATATTGGAGAAGTTCTGCCTTTTTGTCTGACCAATGGGTGATGGGAGTTGTGTTGGGGGGAAACCATTAGTTTTTGTTGTGACTAGGACAGGAAATGATGGGAGAAACACTATTAGGAAATGTTGCGAGCCAGATTTGAACCATTATGAGAACCTAAGCCACAGCTCTGACACATAGACACATTCTAAACAATATAATTGGGAGCCTGAATCCTCATTGTCTGTTTTCTTACGTCTAGCTAGGATTACGAAATGTTGCGAGCCAGATTCAAAATCATTTTGCCTTTATGAGTACCACAGATTATGGTGATAACTACTAAGCCAAAGCTCTGACACACATTCTGAGCTATATTAGGGAGCCTGAATACTCATTTACTTTGATCTGATGTCCAGCTAGGATTGTGACATGTTGCAAGCCAGATTCGAACTGCCTCTGCTTTTTATGGGCATCACAGCTCATAGTAATAACTACTAAGCAATGGCTGTGACACAAAGACACATTCTGCTTTTGATATTTGTTTACTGAAATGATAACAGAGCGTATAGGAAATTATGGGGAAAACAGGAATAGGACATGTTGCGAGCAAAATTCAAACTCCAGTTGCCCTTTTGAGCACACAGCTCACAGCAGTAACTGCTTAGCCATGTATCTGACACACATACAGATTTTGCTTATTGTTTATGAAATGATAACATGGAAAGGACAGAAAATGTTGGAGGAAACAGGATTAGGAAATGTTGAGAGCCAGACTCAAACTCTAATTGTATTTGTTTTTTGAGTACTACAGCTTACAGAAATAACTACTAAACCACAGCTCTGACACATACACACATTCTGAGTCATATTCAGAAGCCTGAATCCTTTTATCTGGCTTTTATCTGATGCTAGGATTATGGATTCAGATTCAAACAGATTCAAACTCATGTTGCCCTTATGTGCACTGCTGCTCACAGTGAATAACTACATAGCTTTGACACATAGAAACATTCTGCTTATGAGATTTTTTATCGAAATAACATAGAGAGAGGACAGAAAATGTTGGAGGAAACAGGATTTAGGAAATGTTGCGAGCCAGATTCGATCTCCCTTTGCTGTTATGAGCACCACAGCTCACAGTGAAAACGGCTAAGCCATGGCCCCTGACACATAGACACTTTCAGTTATGACATTTTTTACTGAAATGATAACACAGAGATGACGGAAAATGTTGGGGGAAACAGGATTAGGAAATGTTGCGAGCCAGATTCGATCTCCCTTTGCTGTTATGAGCACCGCAGCTCACAGTGAGCAACTACACAGCTTTGACATGTATAGAAACATTCTGCTTATGAGATTCTTTTATCGAAATAATAACACAGAGAGAGGACAGAAAATGTTGGAGGAAACAGGATTAGGAAATGTTGCGAGCCAGATTCGATCTCCCTTTGCTGTTATGAGCACCTCAGCTCACAGTGATAATGACTAAGCCACGGCCCTGACATGTAGACACTTTCAGTTATGACATTTTTTGCTGAAATTATAACACCGTGATGATGGAAAATGTTGGGGAAAACAGGATTAGGAAATGTTGCGAGCCAGATTCGAACTCTCATCGCCATTATTAGCACCACAGCTCACAGTGAAAACTAATAAGCCACATCTCTGACACATAGACACACTCTGAGCTGTTTTTGGGAGTCTGAATAGCTTTTATCTCCGGTTCAGCTGTCTGTTTGAACTTCGAAACACTGGAAGATCCCAGCAGCACACTCCAACAGACAAACCACAGGGGTTTACAGAGCTCCTTAGATTTCTCTTTCCCCCTTCGCTCTCTTGTTGATTATCTCTCCGGGAATGGCATCATGCCTTCAAAGAGAGCGACCATACCTCTTTAATTCACCATCCCCCCGATTCTTCATGCCCTGCTGGAGAGGAAGGTCTTAAATGGGCTGCGGCCAGGCAACAACAGCTGTCTTTCTGTTCAGGCACCCTATATGCAGTCTTTGGAGGGCCTGTGTTGAGAGAGCCTTCTCTAACTGTCTGATCCCAGGCTTTGTGGAGAGCTCTTGTCATTGGCTCTCTCATGCAGGCCAGTAATCCATGTGTGCCCAAGCTGGGAAACTGGATCGAGGTGTAGAAAGAAGGCCCCTGTTTGTAGCCCATCTCCACGTTAACGAAATACGAGCCTCTTCTCTAATCCAGCTCAGTGTGGTGGAAATGCAGGCGGGTCAAGGTGACCTGACTTGGGAAGGGGCAGCTGGGAAGAAACAATAGTGCAGGGTGATATCAAACCACAAAGGTCCTCTCACTTTTCTCCGCATGACGCTTCTCTGCTGGAATGCGACTGGTGGGAACGTGATTGTTTGAGGAGATGTGTTTGTTTAATGGATCACGGTTACAGATTGTGCTGTTTATAAAGCTCAAGATGCATTTTAGGATTAGATTTCTAAGATGTCACAAAGTCAAAAAAAAAGTTCATAAAGATTTTTTTGTGTTTTTGACAGAAGTGTCTTTTGCTAACCAAGGCTGCATTTATTTGTTCAAAAATAAAGTGAACATTTTCATATTATTATTATTACAATTTAAAATACAGTTTTTATTGTAATATATTGTATAATGTCATTTATATTTGGTTCACAAGAACAGTTCTTATTATAAATGTTGAAAACAGATGTGCTGTTTATGGAAACCGTGATACTATACCATCCAAAAGTAAAAAAAAAAAAAAAAAAAAAAAAAAATACTTTTATTCCACAAGGACACATTAAATTGACCCAAAAGTCACAGTAAGGACATTTATAATGTTAGAAAAGATTTAAATTACAAATAAATGCTGTTTTTAACTTTATAGTCACTAGAATCCGGGGGGAAAATGTATCATGGTTTTCACAAAAATATTAAGCAGCAAAAACTGATAATAACTGATTATAACTGAGCGTGTGATGAAAATTCAGCTCTGCCATCACTGGAATAAATGACATTTTAAAATAGATATTCAAACTGAGACTTTTTATTTTTTATTTTTACAATATTTTACAATATTACCATTTACAGTATTGTTATTATTAATATTCTTATAAATACTAAATTATTTTATTATCATTATTTTATTATATAATTTTTTTTACTATTGTATTTTTATATTATTATTATTATTATTATATTATTTTACAATATGACATATTTTCTAGCCTTTGTCCGGTAGTTTATATTCAAAGAGAAAATGGTCATTTTAAATTGTATAAATATTTCACAATATCGTTATTTCATTGTTTCGATCAAATAAAAATAAACTTGTGTAAAATAAATGTGCATTTTTAAAGCAATACTTTATACAAAATAAATATTGTTTAATCTATGTTGTTCCAGTTTCAAATCTGTATGACTTTATTTCTTCTGTGGGATCCAGAAAAGAGACGTTGGCAATGTCCTAGTCTTCTGATGCCACACAATAGCTTTGTGTGAGAAACATCCCCCAGAGATCTTGCTGCTCCCTGTATGTCAGAACTCATTTGACTCAGTTGGCTCCAGATATTCTGCATCGGTTCTCATAATTAAGTTTGTAAATATTTTTGCATGAACTATTGTTCCTCTAGCTGACACGTATCAAGGGAACACAAGATCTTTTAGTCAGAACTAGACTGAAAACGCAAAACTCTGTGTTTTGAATCAGTGTCACATTGCTGGTGGGTTTCATTAATACTTGCATTGATCTTGATTGATGAATTCTGTTGCATGGTTGCGTAATGCATTATTTGAATTCCATCCAAACTTATGGTTTGAGAAATCTGGCTCAGTGAAAGCTGAATATATGCCCACAAGATTCCCAAGAATTATATCAATGTGGAAAGGATTAAAAACAAACAAGCCTATTCCAGATTGATTACTGTCTGTAGAGTTTTGAAAAGACTCTGGTGTTGTTTATTGAAGTGGGTGGACCGAAGTGGGAAAGCTGTTCTGAGTAATGCTAATTAAGCGGCACTTTAGATTTCAGTTTAGATTCTGGAGCCTGGAAAAAATAACATTCACTTCTTAATGTCAAACTCAATGTGGCAAAACGTCAAAGTCCAACATGCTGTACAGAAACATGCCCAGCAAATGTTGTTTGAGGAAAGACCATTCAAGACCCATTAGAACATCTTCCCAGATCTCACTTGTGTGCATAATAGTCTACTAGTGTTTCGTTGCTAGTCACTAAGCTAAAGGCAACTGAATTCTGTTCTGTTCTTGTAATCTCAGTCAGTGAGCTTGCTCATTTTGCTTTCCCTGTGGTCTCTTTGTAACGTTTTGCTTAAACTTTGCATGTGTACGGTACAATTTGCCTCATATAATTACACAAGCTGCACCGTTTTAGATCTTTCTTTGAAAGGAAATAGGCCTGTATTGAGGGAACAATGTCTCGTATCATTCAAGAGCGCTGATAATTCTTCTCAAGCCCACAGCTAGACATTGAGTCCTCTCCTCACGTTTCTTTCATCTTCTGGATTTGTGTACTTACTCAACGTGAATCTTGGTCTGTCTTGGTTGTATTTCACCCCCCCCCCCCCCTTAAATACATTTTGAGGACCTGACATCTATACTTGATTTCTTCACAGTGCAGTAATCTTCATTTTACATATTTATTTTTAACAATTACAGTTATCTATAAGAAGTCTGTTATACTCATGTTTGGTTGATGAAAGTATAGTAAAAAACAGTAATATTGTGAAATATTATTACAATTTAAAACAACTTATATATAAAACAAATATATATAATTTATTCCTGCGATCTTTTATTCTAATTTAGTCCAGCCATTACTTCAGTCTTCAGAGTCACATGATCCTTTAGAAATTATTATAATATGGTAATTTGCTGCTTAAGAAACATTTTCTTATTGTTAGTATCAACGTCGAAAACCGCTGCTTAATGTTTTTGTGGAACTTTTTTTTCTTTTATTAGATTTTTTTTTTGTAATTTCTAAAATTCTTTATACTTTCTTTTTTCATCAGTTTAATGCATCAAATGTAATTTCTAAAAAAAAAAAAAAAAAAACTTACTAACCCTACTAACTACTAAACCAATTTGTTCTAGATTTTTTTTTATTATTGAGCTTTTATCTTAATTTTATATATTTTTACATTTTAACCGTATATTTAAATCATAATTGTTTCGCAATGTATAATTTATTTATAAAACTTAAAAATTATAAAATAAACTATAAAATTGAATGGAAAAAAAAAAAAATATATATATATATGTAATATTTGAATGAATTCTTTTTTTTATTTAATTTAAAATTGTGGTTGCATTGCTGATTCTGTGGTTAGAAACTCTGTGTTTGCATAATTAAATCTTTAAAAAAAAAATCTTTTATTTTAAGGGCTTTCGCTTTCTGCGTTACTCTTACCACAACCTCTTAATATCAATATCTCTCGCACACACTTGAACTGAAGAGAGGCCTGACAAAACCTCTGCAATAAACTCCCAATAAACCAACAATGGGCGTCCCTGTGGGCCTTTCTGATTCAAATGCGGAGCCCTTCGGGGACCCGGAGCCAAGGCTGTTCATTGATCCCGTGAGAGTCAGGGAGATTATTGCCTGTGTAAGATAGACCCTCTCAAAAGAAGCTTGGCCTTTGTTCAGCGGGGGGTCACACACACACACACACACACACACACACACACACACACACACACACTGTGATCATTATTTCATCTCGGTCTCTTGTTAGTCACATTGGTGCTTTTCTTTAGCGTGGCTCTCCCTCGCCCTTCCCTTCCTCGGCAGTGAGATATCTTGCGTTAATCCTCGCAGGAATGTGGCTTTGGCTTTGGGGAGGATGCCCAGTGTGTGCCCTGCAGAGCCAGTCGCTTCAAAGAGGACCGCAGCCTGCAGAAATGCAAGCCCTGTCTGGACTGTTCCCTCCTCAACCGCTTCCAGAAGGGGAACTGCTCCACCACCAGCAACGCCGTGTGCGGAGACTGTCTGCCCGGGTGAGTCAGACATAGGAACGCAATTATATAGAATAAAGGACGATGGGCGTTTTCCCAGACCACATGCTTAAGTTGGTGTGTATTACACTCTTAAGAATAAAGATTCGAAAGGGAGTTTTCACAGTGATGCTGTAGAAGAAGCATTTTAGGTTTCTCAAAGAAACTTTTAGTGAGCAGTTCTTGCCAGTTTTTTTTTTGTGTGAATTTACACTCTTAAAAATAAGGGTTCTTTTTGGAATTAATGGTTCCTCGAAGAACCATTTCACTTTCCATTCCAGAAAAGATTCTTTATAGAGTTAAAAAGTTCTTTAGATTATTCAAATGTTCTTTACAGCAAGAAAAATATGGTTCTTTTAGGAACTATAACTGAAAGGTTCTTTAGAGTACCAAAAATGATTTATTCTGTGGCATCGCTGTGAAAACCTCCTTTTGGAGCTTTATTTTTAAAAGTTTAAAGAACGTTTTCTACTTTTGGGGAATGAAAAGATTCCATGGATGTTAATGAAGCAGTAAGTCCCAAAAAGTTGTGGTTTACAGTCGATTTATAACAACTAAGGAGTTTAGCATCCCCTTAGCTGTTATAAAATCACTGTAAACCGTGGCTTCACGGGGCTTACTGCTTTTATAAAACGGTTACTCCATATTACGTAGTAAGGTTCCACAAAATTAAACAGAGCAAATAAGGTGTAATGATATTAATAGAAACAGTATTCTTCCACCAGCACCACACAGAAGTAAACAAAGGTGTATGTTTACAACAGCTCCGAACGTGGCTCAACCAATCAGAATCAAGGACCGGAACCCAATGGCAAACGAATAACTTTTATTTGCTCGGCTCTCTGCAAGAAAGCTTTTTAAACCTGACTGACGAGTTACACGCACGTTCACCCTCCAGCCACAAGTGAAGCTGAAGACTTCTCCGTTTAAAGTCCAGGTCAGGGAAATAAACTCAAGGCCCAGACACGCTATCGCTGCAAGAGTGACTAGTTTCCCCACAGAAGCAGATAGGATTTTTAATAACTTTTGATTACCCATAATTAAGTGCTTTGGCACAGTACGACATGCTGAAGGCAACTCTTCACATGACCTTCAAAGTTCATCTGCATCATTTTAGAAAAAAAAAATGTTCTTAAGGCTGTTATTGTAACTAACACTGGAATATTTCTCCCATTGAAAAAGCATAGTTTTACAGTCAATGCTGTTTCATTAATGAGTGCTGTGAAAAATGATTTGCCCCTGATCCATGTGTACATTTTCAAAGGGATTTGCTGCTATCAGAGAAATTCAATTGAACAAGATGAAATGGATTTGTACGTAAACCAACAAATCGAAAATATCACAGGCAATAAAGTGTCATTTGTAAACACCCTGCAGTTCGATTGTAAAGTGGATTGCTGTAGACTTTAAATTGTGTTTGACTTCTAAAGCCACTTTTTGTCTAACCACTTTGAATGGTCGGGTATGCAGTATTATTTAAATAACTAATTGTTATGTGATGCAGTTAATTTCATTTACATTTTGAACTGATTGTCGTCCCCAAAATTAAATGATGCATTATCTATAATATTAATAAGCATATAAAAACTAATTAATATGCATTTTTATTCTTTCAGATTTTACAGAAAGGCGAAGTTGAGAGGATTCCAGGACATGGAGTGTATCCCGTGCGGAGATCCGCCGCCAGCATATGAACCAAACTGTGAGCACATTTATACATTACTGCTGAATGCAAGCATCGTGGATTCATTTCAGTCAGATCACAGTTATAGCTGATTTGGTAAACCTGGTAAACGTCATTTATAATATCCTTAAAAGGTTTGTTTAGTGAATGCATGCGTTATTATTTCAGTATCACTGAGATACTATTTCATTTTTTTAATATGACTATAATAATTCCCCTCTCAACCGTTCTAACCCATGGAACATAAAAGAAAATATTTTGATGAATGTCCTAGCCACTTTTTTCCATATCATTAACAGCCATTGACTTTCTATATTTCATGTGTCGTCACTGAATGCTGCGAATACATGTGAGTGCGAGCTATTGCGGAGGGCAAGATTATCAATGAATGATGATTTTTATAGTGTTTTTTTGTCAATTTTATTGGAGGTCTGTAGCCTCAGTTCTCTCTCACTTAGAATGAGAAACGTACGATCAGAAACATACATAATAAAGTACTTGATGACAGATATTTTTAGTGTAATCCTTTAAAAGGGGTCATCATACAAACAGTTGCATTAATAATATTCTGTGAGATGATGACCCACTCAGTCTTGGTGATTCATACAGCAGTGTTTTACAATCAAATAAATGGCTCTTTTTACAAGTTAGAACACAGGCATGGGTATGAAACATCTCTCTGTGTGACTGTTGGAGACTGCATGGCTTTCTTCTGCAAACACACACACTGGGTTTGTTAAACACGGAGCGTTTCACAAAGCAGCGCATTGTTCTCCAATTGGGCTCTTTTACCCACCGTTGAGTGCCGCTGAGTCTTTCGGGATCTTATACCTTCAGAATTAAGTGAGACTTCCAGAAGTTGTTTCAGAGGTTTGCAGCTGCTGCATGTGGAGATGAGCAGAGTTTGAGCCAGGTCTAACACTCCTGCGCCAGATGCATGAGAAGACGTCCTGTCACACAAGTCAGCTCCACTTCTGGATGTGAAGAATTCAATCTCTGTGAAAACTCTGGATTATTATTTAATCAGGCCCTACTTTTTGTCTTTAGAGGAGAGGACACCAATATGTTCTTTAGCAATAAAGTGTCCTTTTTTAAGCATTTTTAAAATGTCCATTTGAACTTTTATTGTTGTTGTTGTTGTTTTTGCAACAACAACAACAACTAATTTTAAATGTACATTAAAAATGGCAAAAAAAAGAGACACTTTATATCAACACAACAAATGGACACTTTTTACAACAAGTAATAATCTGAAAACAATATAGTTTTAAATAATAATAAAATTAAATTATATATATATATATATATATATAATAAAATAAAGGGAATTATATGAAATTTAAAATGATTTATTGGTAACCACACTGGGTATTTCTTTTATTAACTGCCATAAAAATAAAAATAAAATAAATAAAGCCTTAAAAGAATTAAAGATTTTAAAATTAAAAATGAAATTTCTTTGTTACTACATAGAGTAAGTAAAATAAATAATAAAGTAACTCAATTACAATTAGTAGTTATTTTAATGTATACCATAAATTTATATGTATGCGTGTGTGTGTATATATATATACACAAACACACACACACACACACACACACACACATATATATGTATATAATGATTTCTCTGGTTTTCTTTTAATAATGGCCACAAATTATAAAATTCAATAAAATATAATAATACAGACTTCAAATAAAATACATTAAAATAAACTTAAATAAGTTGTGGCTTCATACAGAAGATAAAAGGATTTCTTGGTTACTACGTTAAACATTTCTTTTAATAACTGTTGTTAAAAGATCAAATAATTAATAATAACATTATAAAATTGTGAGTTTGCTATTGGGAATTATAGTGCATTTTAGCACGCAACAAGTGTCTGAATGCCAAATAGTTGACGTGTAATTGTTGGTTGTCATTTGTTAGGAAAGTAAAAGAAAAAGTTGCAGATATCAGAATGAGAAATTTTGCAGCCAAGTTTAAATACATGTTCTTTTTGGACTGGGGGAAGAAGGTTTTGTTTTGTTTGTGATGCACTAAGATGAGAATTTACTTCAGGACCAGCACTGGTGTAAGTGCTCAAAGCTGCTCTGACCCATTGTGTGTGCAAACGGCTGGAAAGACTCCCGAACTTTCATCTCCTCCGGGATTATCTGACAGAGAGTGGTGAAAACTCAAAGGCCTGATGGTTTTAATGGCCCCTACGTCGGCCCGGGGCGAACATGCAGGAAGTCTGTCTTTAGAGAGGACCATAAATCCAGAAACACTCTGGTCTCTTTGGCCCATCCTGAGAGCGAAAGGAGGAAAACAGCATTTAGTGGGTTCCTCTAGCTGCTTTAATGTGTTTCATCTGCTGCCTTTCTTGTCATGGGATAGCTCTAAATATTTGGCAAAGCCCCACACAGCTGTCCCTTCTAAGCATCTGAACTGATGTGAAGCCAGTTTGTGAAGGGGTCACACGAGAGCCGGGCGGCTGCTGGGTCGCTAATGGGTGAGAGTAATATAAGCTGGCATTTTTTCTTTTGCAAACACCTTTGTTTTCACTTTAACTCGGATACAAGCCCAAAGCTACTGAATTTAGAAGCAGCCCCCAGCATGAAAAGGGACTTGAACTTGTTGAACTTGGATGTATTTTTCATTGTGGTACTCTTCAGTCGTGGGAAGATCTTTTATGTAGTGTATCTCTGTTACATATTGAAGAAAGTTTGAACCGCAAGAGTATGAAAGCAAATGAGTGCTTTGGTATTTGACCTGAAGGGGATTACATCACATTGGATCAGCCCATAGATCATAATTAGTGATTTTTTGATTAGTCTGGGGTAAAAAAAAGACAATCATCTGATTAAAAGCAAACAATTGAATTCATATAATAGTGCACATGAAACCAGCTCTGATTTAAAACCTGCATTGAGTTATTGGTAAAACCTGTAAATAATTTTTAAAATAATAATAATAATAATAATGTCAAATCTGCCAGTTAGGCCGGTTTTTACAATAATAATCATTAGTAATAATATTTCTCTAAAAAGTATATAATATAATATTATAATTATTAATACATGCTTTATACACAAGTATATTAAGTATAAATATAGAATACTAGATTATTATACTGGACTATTATTATTATCATTAAGTATTGTCAAATTGTTTAAATTGCATATAATAATAATAATAGATAAACATATAAGTGTAAATATAAACATAAAAGTAGTTTATATAAAATGCTGCATAATTATACTGTGATACATGTTAAATATACACAAATACTGTATATTGTACATTATTATATAAAACTGATTATTATTATTATTATTAATATTTTTATGAGCAGGCCTGTCACAATTATTGATTATTTGTCTCTGGATGGTTATTTGTTCTAATTTTCAAAAATGTATTTGTTTACACAGTTGAACTTCCAATCACATTTTGCCATCTGAAAAAGTAGAAATATATTCTTTATTTTACATTATATTATAAATAATACATAAAATAAATATCATAAATATTATGCATTTATAAATTAGTAATTGTATTACTGTATTTGATATGATTACAAAAATAAACAAATAATAACGTATTAGGTTTATACTGTAGGTGGCATGAACAGTATTGTTATATGCAGTGTTGGGAAGGTTACTTTGGAAATGTAATAGGTTACAGATTACAAGTTACCCTGTTTAAAATGTAATAGTAGTGTAACTTTTTCAATTACTTTATTAAAGTAATGTAACTAATTACTTTTGAGTACGTTTTGATTACTTTTCTAAATTTGTGAAAATTAAAGAATAATGAATAAAAGCATATACATCAACTCAAATACAGTTATCTAATAAGCATGTGTCATATTCTGTGTAATAAACTCCTGAAACATTGGTGTTTTTTTTAAACTGCTGTCTCTTTGTATATGATATGATGATAGTTTTCTCAAAATAAGTAAAATGCAAATGAAGTGACACAGAACAGTTCTAGAAATTATGTTTATGTGCTCATGTACTCCTATATTGAGGCGGCAGGGGTTGAAAACACTGCGAGCTTCAGTAGGCCTATGTGTAGTAAATGAAGCCATGTCTTTGCCATTAATTTACAGGAGGGGCGGACTGGTAAAAAATTCAGACTGGAAAATTCAAAATCATACAAACATATTCATGGACAAAACTATTTTTTGTATGGACCTGACATAAAAAAGGTTTAAATCTTTAATTTGGGGACATGCTAAATAATTAAAAGTTCTCTCCTGAACTGCACCTTCACTTCCATTTTTCTCTTCAGTCTCTTTATTATGCCCTGTTATCCATCTCTCTCATGACATTAATACTCAAGATTGAACAAAACTATAATTTACAATACAATACTCTACAATACTACAATATCTTTATAGAAAAATCCTAATACTGTACACAAGTCATGTTTTCCTTACAAAAATTGACCATGCTTTTTTTAGCCTATATACAATAACCTTTTTTTTTGTTTTGTTTTTTGCAAATGGATTTGTATTTATTTTTAAATAACTCAATTTGTAAAATCATTTTAAATTTTTGGTTACCACAGTTAAACAATAGTAACTATTTTCTCTGGATTTATAGAAATATATTAAAACATTAATTTTCGTAAGGGTTGTGTTGTTGTCTGTCCGTAGCTCCCCCTAAACCTATAAAAAAAATCGGATTGTTTTTCAGCTAAATTACTACTGTAACATTACAACTGATAATAATGATGTCCTTTATATAGTATTTTGAGTGATGACTGATGAGCAACGTGCTGCTGCTTGATTAATTGAATAAAAAAACAAAGAAAAAAAAGCATCTTTACAGATGAAACTGACCTGAAACCCTGAACAGTATAGTTCTGCTTCTCTGCTCCAGCTGTGCGCTTCTAAAGTCCACTCTCTCTCTCTCTCTCTCTCTCTCTCTCTCTCTCTCTCTCTCTCTCTCTCTCTCTCTCTCTCTCTCTCGAATTGATTACTCTGAGTCTGATCCAAACCGTTTGGCGGAGGCGCGGAGAGCGAGTCATGACTAACACTTCCTGATTTATTAGAGATTTAATTATCAAACGGCGGATTCGCAAATGATCGCTTTAGTACATTCGGCAGGCAATTATACAATAATGATATTAAAATAGCGGGCAAAATCGGCTGCCAGGCCACCGGGAATTGTCCCGGTTCTCCCGGTGTCCTGTCCGCGCCTGATTTCCACAGACACGCAGAACGTGCAGGAGATATATATTGCATATTTGGGGCTTAATATTCACAGACACTAGTCCATGTCATGTTTTGATTCAAGCGTACTGACCTACTTTTGATTTAGTCATCCAAAATGTGGCATATTCCGTCCGTGTTAGGCATTCCGTTTTTATGACTGGATTCTACGAACCAGACTGTATTTCCGCATCCCGGAAATTATTAGGGCGGTATGTCTCAGAATAGTCAGTGCAATTTGGGAAAGAAATCAGTTAAATCTGTATGTGGATGTGTGTAAATATTCAAATGTAATCCCCTTTGTAATCGTTAAAAACTTCATAAGTAACTGTAATTTAATTACTAATTTTTTCTTAGTAACTGTAACTAATTACAGTTACATTAATTTTGTAATTAAATTACGTAACGCCGTTACATGTAACTAGTTACTCCCCAACACTGGTTATATGCTATTATTTGTAAACACAAAATTTATGATTGTGACAGGCCGAATTGTAAGTGAATAATAATAGTAATACATTAATAATAATATTAAATATACACAAGCATATTATACAATAGTATACACTATTATTATCATAGCCCATAAATCAATAAAAATGTATCATGAGGATTATTAATAATAATTAATATGTGTATGGTTTGGCTGTTTGGCTAGTGTGCTGTAGCATACCAGCATGCTAACTTTAAAGCAACACTGTGTAACTTTTTCTGTGTTCAAATTCAAAATTTCCTGAATGTATATAATGAGTGAGAGCATCATAAATTCATCTACCTTTTGTTTTGTCCCAAATCACTACGTTACATTTTTAATGAGTGATTTATTTTTGGACTATTGTAGCCTGGTCGGGTCGTCACCGCTGCGGAGTAACACATACCTGCGTGAATCACCTAGACATAAACTTGGAGAAGTAGTTCCGGTTAGAATGTTCTTCCGCCGGATGCGTGCAGTTGTGTTCATTTACCGCTAGAGTGCCAAAAATTACACAATGTTGCTTTAAATTCTACTCAACTGTAAATCGAGTGTCCTGTGCATTTTGCATGAGAAGCGCTTTGGTGCGACATGCAGAGTTGACGCTTATGTAAAGCGTTTCAGTTCAGTCACTTCGGCTTTAATGCTGCCTATGTTGTAAACAGCAAGGAAGTTCAGAACAGAGCTAAAATTTACCCTGCCGGAATAAAAGCCCCAACCTTGGCAGCTAATGAAGTGAATAATAGTTGCTCTTATATGGAGCGTTTAATCAGCAAACCGCTTGGAATCTCGGGATCTAGATCAGCACAATTCTTTATGCTACACACCCCACAGTTGTTTTCGAGCTCAAGGCCATGTGTCTGAGTGTGGCATTCTCTAAAGTCAACAGGCACACATATCAAAGAGAACAGGCTTTTGGCTCATGGATCTCAAAGCAGTGATAGTATCAGCAGGTGAATTCAAGGGCCACCCTTTGTCTGTGTTTGCTGCAGCTGATAAGAGGAAAACGCTTTGGTTTTGGGGCGAGGTGAAGGGAAGGAGGACAGCACACAGCTGGGCCAGAGACAAGACAGTGTAGATAGAAGTGCCACTCTGTGAAATACATGCAAAGAATTCTGGTACTTTATGTTAATCTGCTAATCATTCATACATTGTATCTCAGGCTCTTTCAGGTTTCTTGCATATACACATTTGCAATTTATCATCTCAAAACAGGAAATTATTTGAGAAAAAGAATGGAAATGGGTTCAGGGCGTGATGCAGGTTGGACTCACTTATATGAGCACCAAAACACAATGCATGCTAACCATTGCTCCATGGCTTTCAAATCTACAGAGCCCCTAAGGCAGGGTTCCTCAAATCCTCAAATGTCCTCCAACCCTGACCAAACTGTCAAATCAAGTCACCTTTATTTACATAGCACCTTTAACAATACAGATTGTATCAAAGCAACATTACAGTATTAAACAGGAAAATAGTGTGTCAATAATGCAAAATGACAATAATAAACACTCAATTTTCAGTTAAAGGCAGTTCATCATTGAATTCAGTGATGTCATCATCCAGCTCATTTCAGTTTAAATAGTATCTGTGCAATCAAGTCAATGATATCGCTGGAAATTAAGTGTCCCCAACTAAGCAAACCAGAGGCAACAGCGGCAAGGAACCGAAACTCCATCGGTGACAGAATGGAGAAAAAAATCTTGGGAGAAACCAGGCTCAGTTGGGGGGCCAGTTCTCCTCTGACCAGACGAAACCAGTAGTTCAATTTCAGGCTGCAGCAAAGTCAGATTGTGCAGAAGAATCATCTGTTTCCTCTGGTTTTGTTCCGGTGGCCATGTAGGAGACATGGTCTTCACTTGGGATCCATCTCTGGGGTTCATCTAGTTGTCCTGGTCTCCGCTGACATTCAGGGCTGACGAGGTCATTTCTAGGAAAGTGCAGGGAAGGGGATCTTGTGGGCCAGATTTGAGGATCCCTGCCCTTAGGGGACATTGCAATGAATAAAATTATGAAATTGGAGTAAAAATTATATTTCAGCTAGCCTGACTAATTCAGACTTCGAACTTCCGCTTAATTTCAGTTCGCTTCTGTACTCAGTCTGAGATAGCAAACCAGCTCCCAGATTTCCTCCGGCTCCGCACCAGCCGTCCAATCAACGAACAGAGGGGCGGGCTGAGAGCCGTGACGTAGACACTAAGCTAAGCGTAAGCCAGCATTTGCCAACTCAAGCCCAAACAAGAAGAGTGTTTGTTTCACATTTTGAATGGAGGTGATGTTGTGGCCCTACTCCCGACAGGTTTTGCGGAGGCCAAAGTCCAGCAAGATGGTAATTGTGATTGTGTCCCCCTTGGTTGCTCTCATTGAGGATCATAGGATCAGATCAGATTGTGCTCGATTGGTTTTGTTTTCGGAGCATACCTGTGTTTACAGCAGAAGTTCAAGGCAGCTGAGCAGGCACATAACACACATCATAACCAATCGTTGTGATTGGCTTATGGGTTTGGCTTATACTGTACCAATGATTTTAAACTTCAGACAAGTCCCCCCAACAACACCCAACGCCTCCCTTAGAAAGTAATTAAATTTATTATTATGCATAAAATTAAAATTATGCACTTCCAGACTGTCTACGAAGCAAAGTGAAGTAGTGGAGTTTGGTATTACCAGGCTATATATCAGCACTTTTCACACAATTATTTCATTTTCTTCACTTGCAAAACATTTGCATTCTTTGGCAAAACTATTGTGTTCCATCATGAAACTTTTCATCACAAAGGTTTTGTGTGCTAACATTTTCCAAGAGAATGCAAAGCATTGAAATGTAATGTTTTCTCCCATTTCAATTTTTTTTATATAACCATGTCCCTTTATACGCTCTGTACAAATCCCCTAGCCCTAAGTACTACACTTTGGCAAGCGAATCGTCCTGAATAATACCTCAAAACATGTGGATTGATGCTGAGTATTAAGCTATTACTCTTCTAAGCAAATAATTTTCCTGGCAGACAAGAAATTGGTAAAAAGATCCCATTGATTTTGATGTGAACGCATAAACATACAGCCAAATACATATACACATTTATACATCCAACTAATCCAAATACATCCAACATATGTGCACACAAAAGTTTTTTCAGAGTCTGCACTATTTCTCTTCAGAAGTTATGAGTGATCAAAATCTCTTTTTAACTACAGTTGCGAGTATCTCTTAACTCACATATGCGTGGTTAGAAAAACTGGGCTGTGAGCGTATAATATGTGCATACTATGCTGATGACGAAATATGCATCATGAGCACAGTACAAATAGGGCCAGGGCCAGTCGCGTTTCCACTGTCACTTCCGGTGCTTGAGCTGGGGCTAGAGGAGTGGTTATGAACAAAGGCAGAGTTTCTCCGCGTCTGGAGAGCGTCAGCGCTGCAGATCAGTTAAAAAATACAGCTATAACACCAGCATTAAAGATTTTTAAAATAAGCTGAGCTCAACACTCACATGACGTTGTTCCTGAGAGGCGTGGAGAGGACGTGTTTTAGTGAAGCGCAGCGGAGCTTCTGGCCCTGACTGTGGAAACGCATCGCTATTTTATATTATTAGCTCCGCCTGGCCCGTTTTAAGCCCTGGCTCGCACTTGCCCGACAGTGGAAAAGCGGCTAATGATTAAGATTAAATTCAGGGTTGGGACAGGATGGTTTTTTGATTTATCTGGGATTTTCTGGGAACTTTGAATAAGAAATATGACTTTACAGCTGGCAAAGGACAAATAAGGATTAGTCCTGTCAAATCTACTGGAATATTTTATGTTGCGCAAACTAGACTTTGCGTATGCTGGTGTAACCCCAACTACACATCTCCATGGAAAGATCTAGAATTCGCCAACTGGGGTTTAACTATACAGTGTCTTTCAGGTGATAAAGAAAAAAAATCTTTGGTCTTAGAATTAATCTAAATCAAATATCAGTAGCTACGATTGAAATATGGTTCAAATTAGATCAACACAACGCTGCATAACCTAAAAATCTGATGAAACTGCTGAGATGGGTGGCCTTTCATATTGCTGGTATTGAAAAGAAAAACAATGCAAAACTCTTTTGCATTAAATTAGATGTATGCTTTTTTTGAAGAAGAAGTCTTCTAAGTGTGAAAAACTCGTCACTGCAATTCCAGTGAGATGCCTTGAAGTTGCTAGTCTATCCAAGCTGGGCTAGTTTTAGAGGGGTCCAAAAACCTTTGAGCACCTTTTCTGTTTTAAGAGTGTTTTACCCAAAAGATGTGTAGTTTGTGTTTTTGAATGTTGTGTTATTTCAAAATGGCAAAAAAGGTGCGTCAGAGACTATACATTATGTACTTAACAGTTTCGATAACTACTGTCACATGAAGCATTGTAAATTACATAAACGTATTTTTGTATTTTGAGAGAGTAGGGACTCGTCATTCACAGTCCATGAAAGTGGGTGGCCACTAAAGAGTTATTTTAGGATTTGCTTTCTAATTGGTGGAGATTTCTTTGCAGAATCATGGGCAATGTAGTTTTTCACCAGCAATCTCACTATTAAACATGCTTCAACAAAAGCATATACCATTCATTGATTAACAACCTCACCTCTGTGAGATATCATTCAAAATCAGTTTCCCTATGGAGAAAATGAGTTTTTAAGTTCAAAACAGTGGTTCCTGAGTGAACCAGGTAGTGAAGTGATCAACTGTTACTATCGAAAGAACCATTTATGTGAACGTACACACTTTACAGCTTGCAACGCAACAGTTTTTCCAGTCCTAAGTGATGGATACATTGATATACACACCAGATAACATGATAACCCTAATTATCTCAATGACTTAATAGTGGGTGTCAGAAGAACACGGACTGTAAAACCCCTTCTTCAGGCTAGATCAGTCACTTGATAGTCCCTCACTTTTCTCAGATGGCTGTTGTCTTCAGGGTAGGGAAGGCTCTGTAGACGGTGACATCAGAGTTCCTGTGGTGCCTTCAGACTATGGCAGCTGTTTTCTCAGGCTGATTACACATTCCCAATCCGACTTCAAACATATAGTAGTGACCGCCCTCGGCCTTGATCGGCCTCTTAATAATGGGCTTGCTAGACTGGCAAGTGGAGGCCCGACTGGCCCGGGGTGAAGGGGTGAAAAAGTGTCGGCAGGCCGGGAATGTGCCCTTCACCTTCAGGAGTTTTCTGCTATTTAAACCATGTTTTCTTTGGAGCAGATTCCCAGCCGCAACCGCAGCGAGAGGATATTTGACACACACACACACACACACACACACACACACACACAGGCGGCTAGGCACGAATTTAGATATTCATTTATCTAATTAATCTATATGCACAAAGACCATACGACCTTTTTGTCCCCTTTTTGTTTTAAAGCTTGATGAAGAGAGCACAAGTTGCTGCAGCTGCGAGGAGGACAGCGATGCACGCGTACAGGAGTGATGGACAGTTCGCAGCACTGTATACAAAAAATACATTTAAGCTCATTAGCGTTAGCGTTACAGAAAGGTCTGATGTACGCGCTGTTACAACAGTCATTGTTTTTTTTTTCTTTTTACAATGACATTTGAGTTCATGAATTTAATGTTGTTGTATCATGTGGCAGACTAAAGTGTAATGAAAGACGGTTGATCTTTGAATAAAAATGTGTTTAGTTAAGGTTTGAAATTCATTATCTTTTATTATAGGCTACGAAGTCTAATATCATAAGCCCCCCATCCCGTCACCCAAGACCGCAGACACCCCCCTTACCCCCCCAGACCCCCCCCACCCCCGTCCCGAATTTAAGCCAATCTCATCTGGTCACCCTATTCTAAGGGTATTTTTTCAAAATGCTTTTGCACATTTTATTTATGTTCAGTAGCTCTTTCTAGCTCAAGCAAATCCACAAACTAATAAAAGGATTTATTATTTTTTATAAGGTCGTCTGTTGACTGCTGTATATAATACCCCTTCAATATAGTTGTTTGTTACCTCAGGGGATGAGGGGATGAGGGGAGTCATCAAAAAAAAAAAAACTATAAATATATATAGGCTATAATAGAGTACCGGCACCTCTTTTGGGCCACTTAAAGCACTGACACTATGATAAAAATCTATAGGAAAATTTTGAGGGATATTTTGGTGAATTAAACAGTTGCCAAAGGTTTACTGTTTCTTATTTCTGATATCTTTACTGTTTTTAATCTTTAGTTTTGCGCTTGCAAGCTGTTTCAACCCACCGAAACAAACTATTTATTATTTATTATTTAATATAATAGTTTTTATTAATTTTTGAATTAACATCTATTTTTTATATTTTCAGTTTAATTCAGTTACATTTTTTTTTTGCAATTTTGTTACATGCTTTTGTCATTTTTATTAGTTTTTTGTTTGCATATTGCTATTTGTATTCCAGTTATTTTAGTAAATTTAGTACTTCAATTTGACAAGTCATAATTTCTAATTTTTGTAAAAAAAAAATTATTTGATTTACTGAACAAAAATAGCTTGTTTTGGTTAACGATAATTGCCCTTTTTAAGATTTTTCTACAATAAGAACTTAAAGGTTCGATATTTGCAGTAAAATATCCAAAAACCACTAGGTTAGTGTTATATATTTTGTCCAGCTGATTACTAACAACTACTTGTAAATCATGAGAAAATTCCCATTCTAAACAGTGACACGGGGCAGTGCAGTCGCCTGTCAATTACGTTAGTTACCCTTTGTTACCGCCTTTACTGATGTAGAAACCACATGACAACAGTGTCATGGACAAATGCGGAAGTAACTAGAAAGAGATGCCGATCTCGCTTGTGTTTTACTCGACAGGTGAGTTGTTTTGATTCGTATCTTTTCAGAAAACGATTGCTATTAAAATGATCAACAAGATTAGTATTATGGGCCATACACGCCAAACGCGGGGCATCGCGTCTCTAGACCCGCGCGAGGACGTGTTTGATCCATAGTCTGATCGCGTCTTTGCATTGACTTTGTATGTAATCTACTCACACAAATCGTTGAACTCGCGTTAAATCCATGATTTATCTTTCCGTCTGATTGATGGCCGTCAGCGGTTGGGTAAAAAGACAACAAATCCCATCATTCCACGCTCCTTCTTAGCGTCATCAAACCACGCGATTGTTATTGTTTATAATAGGTGTTCACAACACTTTTTGATCTTTTTTTGCAGCTTGACAGGTCCTGGTCACTATTTGTTTTTGTATGTAAAAGCACATTTCACACATTCTGTCTGAAATCTCCTTTTGTGTTGCACAGAAGGAAGAAACTCTTACTCTATTAGAGTGAGTAATGGAGTAAAACCTGAACTGGAGCCTCTTAGTGACATCACTTCCTCTCTGCTGTGTATCTGTCAGGTATGGGGCGAGTAGATTTTGTACCTGTCCAGCCTGCGGTGACCAGCCCCAGAGACATGGCTCTAGCTGCGGTCATCTGCAGCGCGCTGGCCACCGTCCTGCTCGCCCTCTTCATCCTGTGCGTCATCTACTGTAAGAGACAACTGCTGGAGAAGAAACCAGGTGAGTCACATCTGCTTTCTCCCGATTACTTATCAGTTTTATAGTTTAAACAACATGGTTTATGATTATAAATCTTATTGAATAATTGTATAAATGTATAATTTGTGCTATTGAATGATCTATATTTGTGCTATTAAAGTATATCTAATAACGCCTTATAAATATTTACAGTACCATGGTACTAATCATTTTGTAGTTACATACATCCATAATTACTACAATTCTTTGTATATGTGTAAAATCATAATTCATGTGGGAGCTTCTTTAAACAGTTAAAGAAAGCATAAGAGTCTTTCTATCATTTTGCTTATGCATTTATTTGATGGCAGTGGCACAACTGTTTTTAAATATTAGTGTAAACTGTAGTAAATGGTAAAATTTTACATTTTTTCACAATTTTGCCATCAACTTATAATGATACTGACAGATCTGACTTAATTTCCAACGATAAAATTTGTTTAAAGCAGCCTACAGAAAATAAACTGTATTTCTTGGTGGATAGTTTAGATTATTAATATTGATAATTACACTTACACGTTTGAGTTCAATGTTTTTAAAAGAAGTTGCATACTCATAAAGGTTGCATTTATTTGATATGTTCTGAAATGTTGTGAAAATGCTACAATATCTAAAAAAAGCATTCCTGTTATGCAAAAAAAAAAAAAAATAAAAAAATAAAAAAACAGAGCATTTGTTTGAAATGTTTTGAAACAATGTAAAGGTTGTACGGTCATATATGATCAATTTATTATATCCTTGCTGAATAAAAATCTAAACATTTGTAAAATATAATATTTATATAAATAATTTATTATACCGTTTTCTTTTATTATGCTACTGTTGCTGCTAGGTCATGCATTACTAGAATTTTATGATTTAGGGCATAACAGTTGTTTCCTGTTGTTTCGTGTGTCATTGTCTCAGTTTCACCGAGGTCCCACGAGGCTCCTTATGTGGGGTCCGAGTTGTCTTGTCTGGAGTTTTCCCAGCGGCCTTGTTGTCAGTGTCGTCCCGGATCAGGACAGGCCTGCGGTGAGTTCATCACACCTTTCAGAAGTCTTACTGTGTGTTCTCTTGGACGAGTCCAAACACGTCAATTAGCCAGTAATTATCTAAATCACACACAGTTCTGGAGTGTCACAGGAATGATGATCGTCATGGCATTAGATTGATGTGTGCTTTGTTTTCCAGGTCCTGTGCACCTGATCCAGAGCCGTCCCTTTCACTCTCACAGCAGTCTCAATGAAGGGTGGGTCCTTCGTTCACATTTAAATGAAGTTAAAGGATCAGGTTTGGATCTGATTTTACACGACAGCATTTTCAGCCAAAAACGGGAACGTTTTTATGCATTTTGCCTGTTTGTTTACACGACAAAGGCGTTTTGGGGCTGAAAATGCATATTTTTGAAAACGGGTTTCAAAGTGCAAGTTTTCGAAAAATGCACCGTTGTGGTTTCCGTGTAAACACCCAAAACATGAATCTTTGAAAACGGTGACATCATGCGCGTGCGTAGTACATGTTAGGCATGTAGACATGCACAGTACGTGTTGATTTTAAAGGCAAGTGCAAACAAACATACACAACAATGGCGGAGTACATGGTACTGTTGTTGCTGCTCAAGAGTTTGCTAACGCTTCTTCAGCAAAGTGTGGATTTACTTCACCAATATTACAACCAACAGCAGAGACGCATCTTATACAACATATAATCTTCATTTCCCTACAGGTACTGTTTACTAACTAGGTGACAGCGCCAGTTACATACGTAATACGGCGTTTTTAGCCATTTTTGCGGATATGTGTAAGTGCAAAACATTTTGAAACTGTTGTCGTGTATACGTAAAACTTTTAAAAAACGCAAGGGAAAAACTTTTCCGTTTTCAACTACATTGTTGTTGTGCAAAGGTAACCTTAGTCTGTCAGATCTAATTTACAATTAATTTACAATTGCTGACAAAATTCAGTTGACTTTTTATATGCTCTACCGTTCAAAATATTAGTACGTTTAAAAAAAAAAAACATTTTTTTAAAAATAAGTCACTTACCAAAGATGTGCGTATTAAATCAAAAGTACAGTAAAACAGTCTTTTTTTTTAAAAGATTTAGAATTTTCAGCATCATTACTCCAGTCTTAAGTGTCACACGATTCTACAGAAATCATTAGAATATGCTGGTTTGCTGCTCAATAAACATTTATGATTATTATCAATGTTGAAAAAGGTTTCATATTTTTTTGATCATTTTATTTGAAATATATATTTTTTGTAACATATGTTTTACTGTCACTGTTGCACTCAATGTATCTCTTTAAATGTATCCCTGTTGAATAAAACATTCATTTTAAATATTTAAAAAATATTAAAAAAAAAACAGTAGGTATCATTTTTAATTTAATTAAAAAGTATTTTCTTTTTTTTTTAGAAAGTAACATGGTAGTTGGCTTATGTTACATTTTCTCTGTTCTGCTTGGCTTGCTTGTGATTGATTGATTTTATTCAGAGTGGTATCATTATTTAAATCAATTAATGTGGGTATTGTGTAAATTGGAAAAATAAAAGGACACATTCTTATTTTTTGATATCATATTTTTGCACATTCTTTCCAGTTTGGTGAATCTGTCACTGGGAAGCAGCCAGGCAGATGTGGGATGTGCACCTGATGAGGCCTGGCCTCTCGTTCAGAGCGGCGCGATCTTAGACGCCCCCCAGAGCGGCTCCTCGTGTGATGAGGATGAGGAAGGAGCCCCGCAGAGCTCAGGTCTGAGCCCAGTCAAACACTCGGCTCCTACAGCCACAGCTGTCTGCGACTGAAGGTGAGTGAAGCTACAGGTCAAACACAACTTATCCCGCCAAAGCGAGTGACGGAAAACTCACTACAGGGACAAACTCCTCCTGGGAACTTCATGTAGAAGAGATTAGAAGTTCAAATAATGATGGTTTTTGGATAAAATATACAATTCATATAATATTTTCATCCTGAAACAGAAAATGATGGGAAATGTAGTTGTGCATCAAATCAATTTACTAACTTAATTAGCAGTACACAAAATGCTATCGATCTTACTTGTCAATAGCCATGCAATGTATTATAAATGACAACGTTTTTGGTACGATTTTTATTTAAGAATTAAGATTAATAATTTTATTAATCGTAATTCTTAAAATAAAAATAAAATGTAAGATTGATTTTATTCAGCAAGGATGCATTAAATTGATCAAATGTGACAGTAAAGGGATTTATGTTACAAAATGTTATTTTAAACATTCTTTTCAAAAACTTGAATTGTAAAAAAATATATATATATATTTCCACAAAAACATTGAATGGCATAACTGTTTTTAACATTGATATACATGTTTTTTTGAGCACTAAATCAGCATAATATGAATGATTTCTGAAGGATCATGTGACACTGAAGACTGAAGTAATGAGGCTGAAAATCGGCTTTGGATTACAGGAATAAATTATATAATAAATTATATTACAATAGAAAAAAGTTATTTTAAATCTGAATAAATCCAAACTTAACTCTTCACATTAAACAAGATGTATAGCTAAATGTTGTGAAAGTATTGTTCACTGTTAGTTCATGAAGCTTAATAAATTAACAAATGTTAACAAGTTTAACCTTATCGTGGTGTTAAAAACAAAACAAAAAATCAAGGGAATTCTCCAATTGAGGGATTATCATTATTACGCTTTATAAACTGAACTGTTAACATACTCATAATTTCAGAAGAGAATCAAGCCATGAGCTGAACTGAAGCTGAGATGATGAAACACTGCACTTCTGTGCTCGTTTATGAGAGCCAAAGCAAATGAGCAACTGTCGATGCCATCAAGATCACAGGAAACAAAAGCCTTACGGTGAAAAAACAAAGGAACAAATTATTCAGTTTCCTTGAAACACATAAAAGGGCCCTTTGTCAGACAATATCACACAACGAGCTGGAGGGAAACACAAGTGAAGTCTTACTCTGATACCCTTCGATGATATGGTGATGTAGATTTCTGTATTTAACCTTGATTTGTGGGATAATAAACCAGAAAGATAGCTGACAGTAGTATTTAAAAACAAACAAACAAACAAAAAAATCTTGACTGTATAATGAAAATAACTGGGGAAAGCTTGAAAATGACAAATAAATAAACATAAAAGCAGTTCAGACGTACATGGCATGGAGGAAAAGTATTCACAATTAAGAATTTGTTTCAACTTCTGTTCTTGTGGCTTAGTGGTAGAGCATTGCGTTAGCAGCGCAAGGTTGTGGGTTTGATTCCCAGGGAACACGTGTTAGCCTGAAAGCACTGTAAGTCACTTTGGATAAAAGCGTATGCTAAATGCATGAATTGAATTGAACTTGACTTTTTCATCCGTTACAATGTTTTATTAGTTTAATTAACTTTACTACTGTTAGTTTATGGTCACATTGCACTATTATTACTATAATTGTTAATATACCGTATTTTCCGGACTATAAGTCGCACTTTTTTTCATAGTTTGGTGGTCCTGCGACTTATAGTCAGGTGCGACTTATTCATCAAAATTAATTTGACATGAACCGAGAGAAATGAACCAAGAGAAAACATTACCTTCTCCAGCCGCGAGAGAGCTCTCTATGCTGCTCAATGCTCCTGTAGTCTACACTGAAAACATAGAGCGCCCTCTCGCAGCTGGAGACGGTAATGTTTTCTCTTGGTGCTTGGTTCTAAATAAATGCGTCTTATAGTCCAGTGCGACTTATATATGTTTTTTTTTCCTCGTCATGACGTATTTTTGGACTGATGCGACTTATACTCACATTTTAAAATCAGGAAAGGAACAAACTTTCTTCTGCTGAGCACAAAAGACCACACATCTTGAAGGATGATTTGGTTCCCATCGACTTCCGGTGTATTTCTGGTCCATACAACGGGAATACCATCGTGAATAGCTACCAGCAACTGTCTGGTTACCAACATTCACCAAAATATCTTTTGTGCTCCATGAAAGAAAGATATTTATACAGGTTTGGGTGAACTTTAAACAAGGGAATGAATATGTAAGTCATAGAAACAAATTCTTGATTTTGTGGTGCTTGAGTGTCCCAATTCCCATTCTTTCCCATTGTATAAAAAGGGTGATCTATCCCTTTAAGAGGATAATAAATTAAAAGACGCCACGAGACCCGATTTAATTGACTTTGACTGATTCAGTGCCAGTAGTTAACGAGTTTGTTCTTGCGCTCTTTTTGTCTCGTTTCAGGATGACTTGCTCTTATCTCACCTGTTGCAGATCTCCGGGAGCCACTCTGGATGTAGAAAGAGCAAAGGAAGATCCCACCTCAGATTACATCAGGCCACACACACTGAAAACGTGTGTTTTGCTCCTCATTCTCCAGTCGTGTGTGACACTCGCCAACAGTGGCCTAAAGACTTGCTGTCTTTAGTAAAGAAAGCAGTAGATGTTTAGTTCTGTCTACCTGTTGAGGTGGATGAAGTTAAGGTTCAGCTGCAGGTGTTCGTTGCAGTCGACCTGAATTGGTTTGAATTGCCCTTTACATTGCAGTTCCATTGATCAGCCTGTGTGTGTGTGTATGTGTGTGTGTGCTGAACTGTAGATATTGTATTATAGTAAATAGAAGGACAATATTTTTATAATATACTGTAGATGCCCATCTTGTGTCTTCACTCTTGTTTTTCGTAATGATGCATTGCGAATTCATACAAAAGTTATGAATTTTGCTGCTCATCAGATTTGTAAATAAAACTTGATAAGCTTTGCTGGAGTATTGAATGAAAATGTCATGCACAAATGATCTAAAAATGATACAAACTTTAATATACAAAGCACTGTATTTTTATATATACACTAGGAGTAAATTAACATCACTCCTTTTTTGAGGACCAAAAAAATATGTTTACTAACAATATTAAACCACTTTTTTATCTCTCTCACGCACACAGATATATAATTTTTTAGAATTATTAAATGAATTATATATACATTTATAGCCTGCACTCACAAACATTTCCCCTTGCAAATTCAGTAAAAATATAAATTTTTGGTAATAATGTTAAATAAACGAAAGGAATGATACCAGTGTTGTACTAAATTATTAAACATTTTATTAATAATTCAATTTCATACTTAAATGATTACATTTAGTAATTATCTCATGTAGTCCCACCAATATTGTGTGATGTATAAAACACTTAATATTTATTCTGCATTTATGACTATTTTTATTGATTTATTTTGGTTAAAGAGCAAACAAATAGAACACATGCATTTCTATTTCCTCCTTCTGATTTTTTATGTGAAACATGACCTGGACAAGTTCTTGACATGTTTTCTGAGATTCACTGAGATATATATATATATATCCCACAATGCACTGCTGTGAGATCGTTCAGCTTTGGTTCATGAATACAGTCCTTTCTCTAAACGTGAATACTAACTGTGTTGAGTACAGCGAGGAAGATAAAGTTATCCTGCTATGAAAAATCGCTCAGCTCTCGGAGTCCATGATGAAGGTTTCAAAGTCAGGCTCCAGATCAGACACGAGGGCGTTGACGAAGTCCTCGATGGAGGGTCTTTTCTGCAACATGCCTGGACACGAAACAAGAGGCACAGCTTCCAGTTACATACACCCTCTCAAGCTTTAGCAGGAGCATTTTCCTCTGTTAATGACTTGTTTAGATATACTTTGCATCAAATAATGTTAACTTCAGAATCACTGTAAATCTAAGCAGCATTTACACTGGCAGAGACATTTAAAAATGACAATATGGTCTTCCACAGGTTGACAGATATCTACTGTCTACAGTGCAGCTCATATCTGTGTGTGTCGTCCTGCTAAACTGTGCACACTCGATTTACAATTCCTCTATGCTCTGAAGTCTGCTCATTTCCCCTTGTATAGCTGCCAATGTAAATAAGCCCTCCCCCCTCGGGTCTCCTCTAAAACACACACACACACACACACACACACACACACACACACACACACACACACACACACACACACCTTTCCCAATAAATAAATCATACAATGAAACAAATTTAACAAGATCGGTATAAATGGCAAAACGTATTGCGTCTACGGTGTGCCCTAGAGAAATTTTGCATTACCTTGCAAGAAAGCAAAAGGTTTTGCGAGACAATGCAAAAGCACTGAAATATAATTTTTCCTCCCATCACACTTTTTTTTCCATCATCATGTCCCCTTTATATTCTCTGCAGATTTGGGCTCTGGATTGAAGCTTCTGACCTACTTGACATGAGTTGGGCATGAACCATAAGACGGAGCTAGTATTAAAACCTGCCGCTTATATAATCACCTGTCTGTCTTCGACTGCCGGCATCATGTCGGTAAAAGTAAGCATTAGCACCTCCAGCTGAACAGGTTTGTTTTTAAACTGAATGCTACAGCCACAGATGCTGTTCAGAGAGCTGAAGACGTAAACCGGACTATTGCTTTAATCTCAGAGTGGATCACACAGGGACTAGACGTCTCCTGCTTCAACAGCACTTTCTATAATGATGCCAATTTCCTGAGCTCGCTCTAGAGAGGATTCAGAAGACAACCCAATCCAGACTCACTTCTTTATTTTCCTTTTCCAAAACCAAAAATAGACAAATTAAATTAAGGCCATATCCAGTGAGAATAAAGATATCAGATAAATGTTCAGGATGATGCTCTTATGCTCATCAAGGCTGCATTTATTTGATCAAAAATACAGAAAACAAATAATAATGTTTATACAATATAAAATAATGGTTTCTATTTTAATATCGTTTAAAATATAATTTATTTCTGTGATGCAAAGCTGAATTTCCATCAGATATTACTCCAGTATAAAGTGTCACATGATCCTTAAAGAAATCATTTTAATATGCTAATTTATTATTAGAATGATCAATCTTGGCAATAGTTGGCTGCCAAATATTTTTTATGGAAACTGCTATACTTTTATCAGGAAAAGAACAGCATTTATTCAAAATATTAATCTTTTCTAACAATATGAATCTTTGCGATCACTTCTTGACAATTTAACATCCTTGCTGAATTAAAGTTTTCATTTTGTTAAAAAAAAAAAAAAAAAAGTTCTGACCCCACTTTTAAACTCTAGTGTATATTGTTAGAAAAAATGTATATTTTAAATCAATGCTCTTCTTTTTAACTTTTTTATTCATCAAAGAATCCTAAAAAAAATATTAAGCAGCACAACAGTTTCCAGCACTGATAATAAATCATCATATCAGAAAGATTTCTGAAGGATCATGTGACACTGAAGGCTGGAGGAATGATGCTGAAAATTCAGCTTTGCATCACAGGAATAAATTAGATTTGAATGTATATAATAAAATAGAAAAAAAATATTTTACATCATCATAATATTTCACAATATAATTTTTCCCCTGTATTTTTGATCAAATAAATGCAGCCTTGATGACCATAAGCAACTCCTGTAAAAAAAAAAAAAACATTACAAACATTGTTCTGATTTTGAAGTGTAGTGTATATATTTATATTTATTTAGACCATTTTTCAAATACATAATTTAAGTATTCTAAAATTATATGTGTATATATATATACATATATATATATATATCCCCAAAAAACGTAATCTTATCAAACCCCAACATTTTGAACAATATATATATATATATATATATATATATATATATATATATATATATATATATATATATATATATATATATATATATATATATATGCATGAGGAGGCTCTCTGTGATTGGTCAGAAGAGCTCCTGACTGGGATTGGAGGGCACATCAAAGCCAGACAGGCTCATCTCTCTTCAATGAATCCCTGTTGGCTCCTGTGAGCCACCACACCTTGAGCTTGTGCAGTTACGTGGGCACACAGACATGGTGGAACATGACTTCATGTGAAACAGGACAGGATTATCAAGAGGTCAAACGAGGTCTTGACATAAACACTATATGAAGTCTTATGACCGGAGTTCAATGTTATGTGCTCTGAAAAATCCACAGACTGAGGTCCAGCGATCCTGCTCTCTAATGAACACTGCTTCAACTCCAGTTGAGCAATGTTTAAAGACTAAGAAGATAATTACAGCCTCCCTCCCAGCTGATCAAGAGATTTGCCTGCGTTTCTAACTGTTTGAAACATGTCACGAGTTGAAAGCACTAAGCTCATGATCTACCTGAAGGCTGGAATTACTTCATCACTGACTCTGTAATTAAAACTGGAGGTCTCAACACTCTGTCCAAAAAAGACAATTTATAAAAATTCAAAGAAAGCTCAAGTTTCAGGATTATGCCATGAGGCTTTAGATCTGTTCAGATATGAACTTGGAAAAAAGATTGTTCATGTAGATATAATAATATATCTACATGAACATCATTTATATGGTTTATAACATAGTTTATATCACATAACTATTGTTTCACAGATTTCTGGGTGTGCGTCTCGCAATTTTGACTTCTTGTAATTCTAAATACAAATTATGTTATGAGGGTATGAATTTGTATGGAAGCATATTTTTTCTAAAAATATAAAGTAATTGCAAATTGATAATCTTACAGCTCTGACTTTTTTTCTTGCAATTTTATAAATAAAGATTTTTCCCCCTCAAAATTGCAGGAGAAAAAGTCTGAATTGTGAGACAAGTCGTCGATTACTTTTTTAAATTGGTTTATACTACGAAAGAAATAAGCTTCCATAAATCTGAGTAAAGAGTATATATGTTCTGAAGCATGATTTGAGATAATAATAATAATAATGCAGAATCTGAAATATTCCATAGTTTCTTTACTTTTTTTTTATGTGTTTGCTCAAATATACAACAGAAAATAGTAATATTGTGTAATCATTTCACAATTATATATATATATACACATTTGAATACATTTGAAAATGTTTTTTATATATATTTCCAGGATACACTGTTCTAGAATTCGGTCACATGATCCTTCAGAAGTCATTTAAAATACTGTAAATAATTGTAGACTGAGATTTTTATCCTCATTATATTTCATTACTACATAATAATATTATTTAATATATTAAATATAAAAGTGGATAGTGCTTTTTATTTTATTTTTATGTACTTTAAGTATATACACCTCCTATTGATTCACACTAATAGAATGCTCAGCATTCAAAACCAAGCAGCAGTGATGTCATTATGAAATTTGCATATATATCATTTGAGGAGGCGGGGTTTAACCACAGTATTACGTCATGAAGTGGCACATTCCGCAAGCTGTCAATTTTGGCAGATTGACTTCAATAGAAGCTGTTTTCAGACTAAGAGACTTACATGATATTTTTTTTATAGCACAATGACCTTTTATACGTCAAAACATCAAGAGATTTTTGATTTCTCAGTTCATGACCCCTTTAACAATTTATAGCTGCCTTTACACAGTACTATGTGTCAACATGTTGATTCCTGTGTGCAGCTGACTGAAAACAAGACACGTACTAAGTAGCATGGCAACGATTAAGCTCCTCTCAGGCATTTATGCCAAACATAACATAAATATATAAAAAAAAAAATTTGCTACCCTTTCTACCTTTCTATTTTCAGGAAATGCAAATCTAACATTTGTGATGTTATTTATAGGATCTGATTTTCTTTTTGATACATTATCGATGAATATAAATGCTATTTTTTTCCTATTAAGGAATGTTTGAAACTAAGGTGAACCTGACCCTCCTGTGATCCTCGGTCTAAAACTCATGCATGCAACCATCTGTGTGCCATAGTTTTAAAACACATCCCAGCCCAGGTGCTCCAGTCAGCTATTGTTCTTTCAGTCTGTCCTTCGCCACTAAAATAGAGGTCCCTGGGAAAGCTGAGGGCCATGAAAGACAGCTCTGTGCCGCCCATGGCTGGAGAACACAGGGCTTCAGTCAGTGTGGCCGTCAGTCCGTCACTTTCCTCTCTCTCCTCTCTGCAATCCCATCTAATCCAGCCTGGACCTTTCAGCACCAGAGGACTGGGTTCTGGCCAGCGAGGAGCAGGAGCCCGGCAGATAAAAACAGCCCAGGCTACAGGCTCTCTCTGGGGGTGGCTCTTGTTCCACTGAGATCCAGGACACTTAACAGTGACAAATACAAGTAGCTAAGGAATCCGAAAATAAGGACGTGAACACACTAATGTAGAAATGTCAGTGGATACCAATATGCAATTATTTTTATTATTTTTATTTTTATTGTGCTCAATAACTGAATTATAATAGTAAATATTATAATTGTGTCATTTAAAATGAAATTTTGAAAATAAAATTCAAATGGTAAATTTAAAAAAAAAAGTTAATTAAAAAAGTACGATTAAATTAAATACCATAAACACCATACCAGCTACTAAAGAAACAAGTGAAAAATAAGAAAACGTAAATAACTAAACTATATTTGAACAACAAATAAAAATAATTTGAAAGTTTTTTTTTTAAGTTTAAATTGGATAAATAAATAAATAAATCTGGCCTCACTTGTAATATATTCAAAAAGAAATTATAGAGTTATAGAGGAGTTAAAACTATCACAGTCCATCAAAAATGTGCTTCAAAGGTATTACACTCTGTATTGTACAGATATGAACTAAAAAAAAAAAAATTATATATATATATATATATATGAATGAATAAATGAATGAATATATATTATAATAATTATAATTATTATATATATTAGGGCTGAAACGATTCCTCGAGTAACTCGATTACAAAAAAATCCTCTGCCTCGAAGCCTCTTTTAATTTATTTTAAATCTCACGTCGGGTTCTTTCGCAATGATTTTTTTAATGTGACACAACGCGTTTACGTCACCCAGAAAGCGGAAGGAGACACAAGCGCTGCGTCCGAAATCACATACTGCAAGGAGTCAGCAGTGTTTTGATTTGAGGGCGCGGGCAAAGGTAAAGAAAACGTCGTGTCGTGTGTCCATTGCAAGATAGAGCTGGCATACCACAACTACAGCCCTATGATTTCAGCGATGCAGAAAACGCGGAGGGAATCGCGGAATCCAGTCATAAAAACGGAATTTACAGCGAAACGCGGAATGGCAAGGAATTTGCCAAATTTTGAATAAATGAATCAAAAATAGGTCATTGCACTTAAATCAAATCACGATATGGACTAATATCTGTAAATATTAAGCCGGAACAGTCGGTTTAAATATGAATCCTGCATGTTCTGCGTGTCTCTGTTAATGAATGACGCAGAAGCGCGTCTCCGTTTATTAACACACACTGAAGCGCGCGTGACGCTCCGGTGATTTCAGCGTCTGCTGTCTCACTAAATAAGGACGTGAACACATGAACAACATCTCCAGAACTGCTCTGACAGTCACTTCATGAGCATTTGACCGTTTGATTTGAGTAAAACTAGCGTCACATCACATACACAGAAATTTGTCAACCCATCAAAATAAAAGTCCTGTATTACTATTGTTCAGCAGAATGTACATAGCCTACCACTAAAAAAAAAAATCTAACATTTTTTTAAGATTTAATCACACAACATTTCTTCCATGTTTTATATTTAATAGTAAATCCCCTTTGTTTACCAAAAAGTTAAGTTAATTTTCAATAATTAAAAGATAAATTAAATTAATGTTTTATGTGTTTAATGTTTAATGTGCATCTCAGAAAATGCTTTATTTAAAACCCCAACTGAATGGCACTTAAATGCATTTAATTCATCTGTCAACTTTATTGTCATTGTTCACAGTACAAGTACAGACAGAGAAACAATGGGTAATATTTAAAGGAACACTCCACCGTTTTTTGAAATAGGGCTTATTCACATTATTTCCTACATTTAGATAGGTGGGCAAATGCATTTTTGTGTCAGTGCATGCATTGTTTTAGTTTGACTGGGTCTGCGTTAGCTTAGCTTAGCACAATGAATGGAATCCTTTGTTGCCAGCTAGCATGGCCTGAGTAAAAGTGATCAAAAAAAAATAAAAAAAAACCCACCTAATTACTTCTTGTGGCCTGCGTATTTACAACGAGTACAAATAGCGATCCAGATTAACACTAGGCGATTTCCTAGGCAGATATTGACTTGGGACTATATTATGGGGAAGCACAGGCGAAGCACTGCTGCTTAGGCGAAGCACTGCTACTTCGGAGCAGAGATATCACGCAGCACATGAAATCCCACGAATTCCGTCAACATAGCGGCGTGCAACGCGTCAAAAAAACAGAAGAAGAAGAACATACCGGCGTGACCTGCACCGAGTGTCTTCGCTTTTGGATGATTTATTTTGAGAAGTTACAGCAAACATGGTTATTACCTGCATAGCAAAAGGTTGTGAGAACAAGCAAAGGACATACACGAATGTAATGTTTCACAGAATTCCATCTAATGTGGAACTGAGAAATAAATGGCTAGCAGCTCTGGAGATCTGTAGTTCAACGCCTCTCAACAAAATAAAGCAGTATCGTGTTTGCGAAGAACATTTTGCACCAGAGGACTACTTTGAAAAAATGGATATGGGTCCAGAAAGACGGTACTACGTCTGAAAGATACGGACGTCCCATCTATTTTCAAAGCACAGGAAGAACAAAGTGCACATGTAAGTTGTCTTTTATTTCTCTTCCTATATAACCTATATTGCCTGTGAAAACATCAACTCTATGTGAATACAGGTATAATATGGGTCGATCTATACATGCATCATGATTAAAATAATCACTTACTCTGTGGACAGCTGTCCATTTGGTCCATTCGGCGTGGGGCGTTTTTTCCAGTTCACTTTGTCACACCGGAAAAAAAAATCGAGTACTGCAGAATGGATCAGCGCCGTGAAATCCTCTGTAGATGTGACACAACTTCGGGCACGCTCAGCTTGATCTGACGTGTTGAGCCTGGTCATCAATGGCAAAAACATGTCCCACTCTCTACAGCACAGACACTCTATTTCCGTCGGCATATTCCCCCACATTCACACCAGTTCATGTTGGCTCTCATTCTCACGTCCTCAGGCAGTTGAGCAATCGCAACCTCCTCCTCCTGTCGTTCTATTTCCAAAGCACGCAGCTCGTCTTCTGTAAACTCTGGTTCAAATAGGTATGGTTCTGGTTCTTGACTGTCTGAGAAGTCACCCTCTTCGTCTCTCTCAAAATCAGCCATGTTCATCGCCATTCGTGTACTGTAAGGAAAATAGCCAGGCAGCTACTATTCAGTCGTGGGATTTCATGTGTTGCGTGATATCTCTGCGCCGAAGTAGCAGTGGTTCGCCTGTGCTTCCCCACAATATAGTCCCAAGTCAATATCTGCCTAGGAAATCGCCTAGTGTTAATCTGGATTGCTATTTGTACTCGTTGTGAATACGCAGGCCACAAGAAGTAATTAGGTGGGTTTTTTTAATTTTTTTGATCACTTTTACTCAGGCCATGCTAGCTGGCAACAAAGGATTCCATTCATTGTGCTAAGCTAAGCTAACGCCGACCCAGTCAAACTAAAACAATGCATGCACTGACACAAAAATGCATTTGCCCACCTATCTAAATGTAGGAAATAATGTGAATAAGCCCTATTTCAAAAAACGGTGGAGTGTTCCTTTAAATGTTTATTTTTGATGTATGCATTGCATTCTTTGCATTTAAAAAAAAAAAATATTTTTTTTCTAAAAAAGGAAACTTAGTTGTTCATTTTAAGAGGCCTGTGACGGTCACGGAGGAACCGCACGTTCAACATGGGCGTTAATACGCACAAACACACACCGAGACTGTTTGGTGTTACAAGAGTTTATTGTAATGATTGATCAGAGAGTGAATAAAATACCTGCAAACCTCAGGCCACACTCTCCACTGCAGAAACAAACACAGACTACCTTCCATTACAAAGACATTCACATTTATACTGGTGGCCAGCACCATCACCACATGTGGAGGGAAAAACTAACAGAAAACACTTTACACATGTTCCCTTAAATATACAGAGTCTGAAAGAAACTTATTGGCATGATGTTCTACTTAATAAATCTAATTTGATGTTATTAATTCGTTCACATTAAACATGAAATAACAGCAACAACAGGGGCCACGTTGCCCCTGAAACCCCCACGCTCAATTAATACATGGTAGATTCCCACCCTAAGCGGAACCAATAATTCCTGCCATTGTTTCTTACCAGGACTCTAAAAATCACGGGACAAACGCTACACAGGAACAATACACATAGTTTACAGGTATTTCATTCACTCTCTGATCAATAATTACAATAAACTCTTGTATCACCAAACAGTCTCGGTGTGTGTTTGTGCGTATGTGTGCGTATTAACATCCATGTTGTACGCGCGGTCCCTCCGTGACCGTCACAAGACCCAGGAGTCTTATTTTCTCTTGCATAATTAATATTGCACTTTAATTAAGCAAAAACACATTTTATCCGATTACTCGATTAAGCGATGGAATTTTTGGTAGAATACTCGATTACTAAAATATTCGATAGCTACAGCCCTATATATATTAAAAAAAATTTTTTTTTTCTCCAACAATACCAGGGCTGGTAAATTTGTCTTTCAGAGAGCATCTTCACTTATCCCAATAGTAATCTATTCTTAGTTTCTATTATTGCTGTAATATAAATAGCCTCTTGGCAATTTATTGTAAGTTAATACATTTTGACATTACTGGGGCACTTTTCTAGTTATAAGCATGCACTGATGAATCATTCAATATAAGACCAAGGACATGTACTAAGAAAGAGAACAAGTTGAGTCTGGTGAACTGACACTGTGCTCATTCTCTCTTCTTACCTTCCACCATCAGCATGGGCTCCTTCCCTCCCCCATGAGCCAGCATCTCTCTGCGGTAACGCTCTCCGGTTTCCCTGCAACAGCGTGATCAGACAGAGGTTTACTTCACACTACCAGCATCATTCCCACAAACCAAGCCCATAAACCCTTATGTTCCCTCTCTAACTGCCTGACATGTCCAAAACTGTCCAAACAAAAGGAAGTGCTAAAGAACAAAACCACAGCGCAGTAGTTAAGATATCCTGGTATTTTTAAAGACCCCATGAAATGAAATCAGGAGTTTTGTGGTTTTCAGTCTGTGCATGTTAACTTCGTGGCCATCTTTAAGTTAGTACACTTTTAAATCCTAATAATAATAATAATAATAATAATAATCCACTTGATATGGACATTTATAATGTACAGTTTATCTGTTTTGGGGGAAACTAAACAAATATATCAAGTAATTTAATGCAGTATGGCATACAGATCTCATTCATTAGATGAATTTCATGGTTGCATGCACTATTTAAAATAAAGGTTCTTTACTGGCATCTATGGTTTTAAAATCCATGGATAAAATATATTGTAAAACCTTTATTTTTTCTTTTATACATACATATACATACATGTATATATATATATATATGTGTATATACATATATGTGTATATACATATACATATATATATATATATATATATATATATATATATATATATATATATATATATATACACACACACACACACACATACATATATATATATAATTTTTTTTATATAATATGTATTTTTAGGGGACTTTATGGTACTAAATTATATTTGTAGAATGGTCACAATCCATTTTTTTTACCTGTTAACCACCTTCTGAGCATATTATTTTGAATATAAACTAGAATTATTTTTTCAAGTTTGGTCTCTCTTTAAAGGAGGCAATTGGCAGATTTTTGCTGAAGTGAAAACAAAGTAAAAAAAAGAAAAGAAACAAGTTTATTGATATGAAAATGGTCAAAAAAAAAAAAAAAAAATACATTTTAAATAAATAAAACATTTGGTATAATAAGGTTCCATTAGTTCATGATTTACTCTAAAACTGACATAAAATCAAAGCCATAAATCTAAACAAGTTGTGTTTGATATCCCAAAAAATGAGCTTTCAGTAAGATTTCGTTTGGGTGCAGTTACGTTTCTACTACACGAAATTAGCTTTCCATTCATTTCCAATCAGGACATTTTTGAACAGTAGAAGTGTGATTTCTATTCAGGTCCAATCAACCTTTTCCAATCATGTCCATGATTTTGTGTGTGTGTGTGTGTGTGTGTGAGAGTGTGTGTTCAGATATCAAGTGCCAAAACCTGTACCAAGTATCATACCATTGACTGAACAACACCAGAGGGTTAAGAGTGTATAAACTTTAGGGAAAAACTGAGAGGGAGAGAAAAAAAAAGTTATAGTGGCATTACAACTAATGCATGTGTCTTTCACGAACCTGTTGAGGGGATCTTTATAGAAACACTGCTTCCACACCATGGAGGCCACTGCTCGTGACATCAGGTACGAGTAGTACTTCGCCCCATAGCCGACGAGATGACTGAACCTCAGCTGCCAGGCCTGCAGAGACAGATGCAGCTGAAATAATCACAAGCTGCCATAGGAATACTCCTGTTACATCGCTGTAAACCCTTGCCAAGTTATTTCCTAACCTGGAAACATGCTGATGCTAACAACATTCAATATCTCAGCTGCAGAAGTGACCCAACTAAATGAAAGAGTCAGGTTATTGCCACACAATGCCTTCAGGACCATATTCATCACTAAATATTTACATTCCCAGAGCACAAATGGTGCAAAGGCTATTCCCGTTGCTACTTTACTCTGAGCTAAATGAAAGAGACTGATAATGTTTTGGGTGGGTGCAAGTATTTTTGCTATTAAAACACAGACTAGAGTTATGTTGAAAGAGCTTATTAGCTCAAACGCATCGCTGAGGGATGGAGAAGTGCTTAGACACCCGCTGTTACCATTATCCCTGCAGGAAATGAAACGAGCATACTATTCTAGATATGACAGTAAATAGGGGCAATAAACCTGTTGGTATATGATAATATCAGTTTATACGGCTAATCTAACTGGATGTCTGGGTTCATAAAATCAGCAAGTAAGATGGTTGGAGAGAGACTGAACGAAGAAAGACATTCATCATCACTGTCATTACAGGTGTGGTGGAGCCAGTGAATGTTAAGTGGACCACACTCAAATCTCTTTCTGTTCTGTGGCTCTCACATGCCGTCTCGACACAGCCCTGGTGCTCATGCAAGTGATCTAAAACCCCATCCCCTAAAATCACGTGACTCTCTACTGTATCTGATCAATTAAATTTTAATATCTTCATATCAATGTTATTTTAATTCAAAACAAACCAAAACCCTCCCCCAAAACAAAACACAACAAACCCAAAACAAACAACTGACATCCAAGTGAAAGAATTAACATTTCAAAGAAGAACAAAACAAAACAACAAACCGAGAAAAACAAAACAACAACACAAAAAAAAAAAGAAAAACACACACACACAAACAAAAATAAATCGAAGAAACAAAACAGTACACAGAGAAACAAAGAAAACAAACAAACAAAAAAAAACAACAACAAATGAACCAAACCAAGAATCCAAACATAAAAGCTAACGCCTGTTTCACACTGCAAGCGTGAGCTTCACTTCAGCATCACTGCAGCTGCAGACTCGTGAGAGTATTCACACTTGAAGCTAAAAACTATCATTTTGTTTTAAGAAGTTGGCCAGTTATCAACTTGCAAGTCTTGAAAGTTTGTCAACAAGGGGATTCATATGTAAATGGTTAACCACAAAAAACTGTTCCGATCATGTTGTTCCAGTCATTATTCGATTATAGGATCTGCCGTTTTTAAAGTTTTTTCTTTTCTTTTATTTTTTATAATACACCATACACTAACCCAAAGTGAATAATTAAAAACTAGTTTAGTTTAGCTAGTTTAGCGCAAATCTTCCGTTTTTTTTTTTTATTCTTCATTTTCTTTTCTGACATACTCCAATTCTTATTAAAACACACTAGACATGCTTGTTCTGTGCATTTTTAGCACTTTTTGTGTAAAATATTTAGTCAATCACAGGTGTGCTGTGCTTTAATTGAGCGTGAGCAATTCTCACGAGACGCTCCTGCTCCCGGTTTGAATGCATTCATTTGAATCGAACCAAATTAAGAAAAAAAAACAAAGTCACAAAACAAATCAACCAACAAAACAAAAAAAAGCAATACAAGAAACAAAGAAAAACAAACCAGGAAACAAAGAGAACAAAAAACAAACCAAGAAAACAAACAAAATACAATAAAAATAAACTAAAAAAACAATAAACCAAGAAACAAACAAAACAAAGCTCAATGAGTCGTCTATACATTAGAGACCATTTGCTCTCATCACAGGACCTGGGTGCAAGTGACATGATGTTAGGCTTATTTAAAGTCCGCTAAATACACAATTTACATTAAAACCATCTGTGCAGAAGAATTTTACAGATACACGTGTTATATAACTATGTACTGTTGTAGTAACTACATTATAAATGCACTGCTAGCATGCTACATGATATTAAGGACTAAAGACATCTGGCTCTAATGATTACTAAGGGACATGCTGGACAGTCTGTTCTGACGCAGAATGAGTGTGTTAAGTGTTCCTCTGAAAGATGTTGAAGAGAGCCAGGGTTGTGTAAACAGCACTATGAGAGACACGTTATGGTTGGAGAAGGTGAAACTGCTGTATAACACAGAGTTAAGCCCCAGAGTCTCAGTGAGACATATCCCATATGGCCCCTAATGACTTCAGTAAGCTCAAATGCACTCCTCCAGTACTGAAACATCTGAAAGCTAGACATTAGTAAAGGCAGAACAGCTACTTGACTATCAACACCCGCCTAAAATCTGTATTGCATTATGGAAATATTTCCACTGCAGATGGGTCCTGTCAGGCTGCTGGCCATCAGATCATTAAAAATGTACATTTATAAGATTCTCACATTCCCAGAACTTTAGATAAGGGCCTTGAACGAACAAAAAGGACCAAATCTGACATGGTATTACCCTGCTTTTTGGACTTGCCCCTTGCATCCCGTGATGCATCTCAGCAGCCAGAGGAATGTAACTCCGTGTGTGAATATTCCCAAATATTAGCAACAGGACAAGAACTTCCATCCGGTCCACGTTTCTAACAGCTGAAATTATCTTCCAGAACACTATCAATGCCCTGGTATCAGTCGAATCAATGTCAACAAAAGTCAAACAACTGTAAATACAGCTCTCTCTGTGAATCTTAATAAGTCATTGGCCGCAATCTTTTAATATCTCATATTAGTATGAAACTCTTGTGCCATTTGTGGTAAGGTATGGTAATGTTCCCATGTGTGTCATGAAAAACTCTGGTTTTATATCTTTACCGCAACAAAATGATGCGTTTCAAAAGAGCTGTCATTCTTCAATAGAGTTACATGTGGAGGGTTTAACAGCCGTATGTGGACTGAGGAACGCTTTCAGTTGTTCTTTAGTAGTCAATAAAACATGCACCCTACAGGAACCAGAGACACACACACATACTATTAGCTGCGTTCCTGTGAGAGGCTGTCATAACGGATAAAAAGGGGGAAGCTGGGTGATTTAGAGGAAGGTAAAGACATTATGGCTGAAGCAATTAAAGAGAGAGGGGAATATTTAGAGTTGGGGGGGAGGCCTGATTCCCAGTGGCTCCACATAATTACAGGCCAGGATGAACGCTTTATGAAGGCCATTCTGAAATAAAATGTGTTTTAGATGGCTCCAGCTCTCAGGCGGCCTTCTCTGAGAGATGAGAAAAGCATTTCAAACGATGTTTTTTCCCTTCCAAAAAGACTCTGAAAGAAGAGTTTCAAATATTTCCCCCAGGGAGTGCTTCTTCAAGTTATATCTCTGCTTTGTTATTGCAGAAAAGCATTTTAATCCTTTAACCGTGCAGTGTCTGTGAAAGATGTAGAAAACCACACGGCAGGAAAGGGGCCACAACTCAACTACATAAACTGTGTTTATGTGTTTTTGTACTTCAGTAGCGGAAGTATAAGATGTTATTATGGATTAGTCAAGGAACGACTCCCAAACATTCATTAACTTCAGTAACGGCAATGGATCACTTCATCTCAGGGCAACAGACCACCTCCATACAGTATGGGAGATGTGCTTTTTGTGAAACACTGAGTTTTAGGAAGCATTTAATAACTAACAGATATATATAAGACCTTAAGACCATATGTAATGCTTAAGACAAGATTTCCAATACTGATTTTGAAAATTAAAAAAATTGGCAGAAAAAGAAACATTATTTGATTGAAATGAAACACGTACTGTATTGGTGACATATGGCAGGCCGTAATACTTCGTCTGCATGTCTATCATGATGTCTGTAGTTGATCGATTCTGGGGTTTTCCGTGATAAACTTGATCCATGATCGCATAGAAAACCTGAAGAGAAGCATTTACAGATTAGAAAGCATTCAAGAAACCATTCAACAAACCAATTATAAATCCATCGTCTGTTTATTAATTTAAGAAAATTTCTGCCATATGCACAGAAACTGACAGTCACCACTGACAAGCTACTACTAAATATCCTAGAACCTAGATTTTCTGTAAAGTTGCTTTGCAATGATTTGTATCGTTAAAAGCGCTAAACGAATAAACATGAATTTGTTGCATTATTTATTGTTCAATATTAGCGCTTTCATTTTGGAAAGCAGAAAATATCAGAGCGTATATTTTCCAAATCGATTCTTCCTAACAGTGTCTATTAAATGCTACATTTTAAAAGTACAGAATTATTACCTTCATTGATTCAAATTAATTGAATTGATTCAGTTAAAGGGGGGAGGGTACAGCGGTGTTTCGTGGATTCAGAGTTGTTCAGTGTTAAAGAGATGGATTCGAATAATAAACATGACCAACGTTTTAAAAAAATAATTGAGAAGAATGACTGAGAATTTTTGTTTCCGAAAATCTTACTTCCGGGTTGGAACAAGTTTCGGCTGTTTTTTTTTTCCGATCATGGATCTAATGACGTAGACGAGAGTGGAACTAATGCTTTTAAAACCAGTGAATACTTACAGTATGACCCTGTGCTCATCAATTTTAAAAAGAATAATTCTCTCTCCTACGAAACTTATGGTCATTTATGTTTTATTTCACTCTCCACAATTGTGGTGTGGTTATGTTGGAGTTGGTTCCCAGTTCTGAATGAGAACGTATGGTACCTGAAGTTGAGTGTCAGCTGCACCACAGACCTTCTTGGACTCACAAAGACGGGCCACCATGCTTTGAGGCAAAGGCTGTGAGAAACGATATAGAATCAAACTAGAAACATACATCACATTTTCATTTACATGAACGGTTCACCCCAAAATGAGCACAAAGTTACTTCAGAAAATAATATGAAGACATTCTGAAACATTTGAAGCGTCAGTTCCGATTTGTTGAAAAACGTGACATGCATTGAATTCAAAATGAGTTTTGAAATGATGCTCGTACTGATCACGACCGACATGAACAGAGCAGCGTAGAGTGTACCTGTCCGGTCTGATAGTGGCGAGCGAACTGACTGATCACACGATAGTCTGCAGCAAAATATTCCATTAGAATAGAAGGAACCTCTGCAAAATCAGTGACACACCGTGTTCCTAAAGACAGAAACAAGATCACTGTGATTATGCTGCTACAGGCACATTTCAAAGCTGAAGCAGAACCACAAATCTGGACAAAAAGAGCTTATTTTTGTAGTTATCATATCATACCCGTCACATGTTGGTAGCGGGTGCGTCCCAGCATGGAGTGCATGGCGTGGCCCATCTCATGGAAGAGATTTTCCATCATGCCCGGGCTGAGCAGTGTGGGAGCAGACCGAGTGGGGTGAGGCAGGTTCAGCATCAGGACAACTATCGGCAGCTGATACTGCCCATCTTCCAGCTGCCTTCCACCACGAATAGTGAAGTGGCAGTCCTGAGTGGCACACAAATGAAGCCGGGTTGATCAAAACTGATTGACTGCAATAAAAAAAAATTAATTCCTGAATAAATCAGTTTTACTCCTGAATGAATCAGTGTTTTTGAATAAATCACTTGAGTGAATCATTCAATGACTCCCGCATAATGACCGTATGTTTTTCCTTAAAGTCTCCCTATTATGGATTTTTGAACATGACCTTTCATGCAGTGTGTGACACAGCTCTAAGTGAATGAAAACATTATGCAAAGTTTTAAATCTGAAAGTACACCGTGTGTAAAGTTATTATATATACACTCAAAAGAAAGAGTTGACTCTGAAACATTACAAAATAAAGAAAAAAAAAAAGAAGTCGTTTTTAGAACTAATCCCAAGCTGTTTCATGTTGATGTCAACGTGAAAAATGAGCACATTGCTCGCCCACTTGTGCACGCAGACCTGGAAAACATTCATTCTTTGCCACTAGGTGCTGCTTTTGGAACGTTAAAAATAGCTGTTTCCTCCAGTAACGGCTGTACACAAAGCAGCACTGCGCTCACAAACACTGCTTTATCAGACATTACAGGTGTGATGAAATGGAAATGAAACCGAGCAATCAACGCAGATTAGCGTCACGCAAAGCAGGGGTTTGGAAAAATTAATGACTTACCCAGTAAGCAATTTTTTTCTAAAATGAATAAATGTTTTTGAATGAATTAGTTGAGTGAATGATTCAGTGACTCATAAAAATAGTAACTTGTCTCTTTCCTTAATAAATCAATGTTTCTTAATGAACTGGTTGAGTGAATGATTGTATAATGTTGTGTAACAAATACTTATTGAAGAAGGACAAACCAATGGCACTAGAAGTAGATTGGCTATCAAAATCCTTCTTTACCTGGTGAGGTTTGTCTGGTCTGTAAAAGAAGTCACAGTAGATGTATCCCAGCAGTCCCTCTGTTTCATGCACCACAGCCTGAAGGAACAATGCATAATGACAAGTGACATTAGAAACGAAGTTGCCTTGACCCGAAGATGAGCTCTTATTTAAGTCCACTAGGTTCAAGCACAAAAGTGTGAACTCACCAGCTTGCGCACATCTTCGCTCCAGACCTCCCCAACACTGGGCTGCTCAGCCAGCAGAGATACCCCATACAGCTGTGTGAAAAGAGCATTCAGACCTTCCATACACGCTCCCAGAGAGAAGTACGGACTGTACAGGCTTGGCTCGATGTTGAATCTGCAGAGATAAAACACAACATGCCATGTTAGGAAAGCCTTAACGTCAATGCACAGATTTTAAAATAAATTCATGCATTTAGCAGATGCATTTACCCAAAGCGACTTACAGCGCAACAGTTTTTATCTAACATGTGTTCCCTGGGAATCGAACCCACAACCTTTTGCGCTGCTAATGCAATGCTCTACCACTGAGCCACAGGAACACTTTTTTACAAAAATAAAAACTTATTTTTTTCTTTTTTACAGACTACAAAAGAGAAATTACAAGATGGTGAAAATAAACGTAGAAATCATGTAGCACAAAACCTTATTAATTAAAAACGTAAAGTAACTCAGATGTGCTGCTTAATATTTTTATGGAAACCTTGATACATTTTCTTTAGGGTTCTTTGATTAACATTTATTTGAATCAGAACACATCTGTAACATCATACGTCTTTCCTCTCACTTTTGATTCATGTAACTCCTACCTTTCTGCACGTATCACACCACTGAAATACGGATGGTCCCACGGCATTAGCTCCTACGGAGGAAGATTTAATCCTGGTTTAATCCTGGACTATTTCTCATTTAAACTCGCAGGTTATTAGTAAGTTTGCAAAATTGTCCATTTCTAACATTCTACATGCTGAAATCGGATAATATGAACATTCAAATATCGCAGATAAATGAGCAGTGCTTACGGGATTTCTGGGGTTGAGTTTCATCTTCATTTCCCTCATCATTTCAAATTCCTTTTTTGTCCTAAAGTTGACAGAAATTCCAGTCCACATATTATATAACATAATATACAATGCAATTTATATTATAAAAACATGTACCCTACGCAAAAGTTAAATGTGCATGTTTTTTCTATACATATAATTATGAACCAAAGCCACCAATACAATACAATGTTCAGACTTTATTATTGCCACAATGTTATCCATAAATAACGTAGTTGATGGTGACACCTACTGGCATCTGCTAGAATAAGATCAACTATTACACTTTCTAAAAAAACATGAAAACTTTTGCACATATTATATTCATTATTATGTACCAGCAGCTTAAAGCAATCGACAAAATACAGAAGAGAGAAAACTCAACCTGTCTGCGAGCTTGTCTGTGATCTGCTGTAAAAAACTCATAACTGCCTCTGTGGAGAAACAGACCTATAATATAATATAATATAATAACATTATTTGTACAATATTAACTAATTCTCACATTTCAAGTTTAAAGGTAGAAAATTAGTAAAGAAAGAGGCTATTTCAGAAGAATAAAGTCTACCTGGGCTTTTGGCCATGGTTCCTTTCAATGCTCTGTGTGCATACGATTCATAACCAACCAAGCGAGCCAGTTTATTTCTACAGGACAGCAGCTCCTCAAGTATGTGCATCACATTTTCATTTGGGTAGAGGAAAACTTTATACGCAACTTCCCTGACCTGAAAAACAAGTGCAGGGACCAAAAACACTAGTCACTCCACAACAGAGCAACCTGAACCTAATTTCAATCAATCTTTATGCAACTTTATTTCAACTAATGAAGGAAAGTGATCTACCAGATCATCAGGCGCATCTGCATTCAGGCCTCCGATCTGAATGTAATTCCCGTCTTTAGTGAAGTGCTGGTGAATGTGTTCAGGAAGAACTCTCTTCTCGATTCTGTTGGGCATGTGGCAGCTCATGAGAAACTGATTGCTCAAATCCAACAGCTTCACGTTCAGGTTCACAGCCTCTTTCCTCTGTGAAAAACAAACGTAATCTGTGAGATGCATAGCTGCGTCTCACACGGAGATCACTCGAGATTCAGAAGCATAAACAACAGTTCAGACCTTTTTTTTATCCAGATGGATTCCACTTATCTCGAAGTCAAACATGAACAGTTCAGCCACTCTTCTGCATGAATAAAACATTACATTGTGTTAATATTAAAACATTCTTTTTTTAGAAATAAAAATAAGATGCAACTTTTAAGTTTCATCTACTATGCCTGTGGTAAGAGCTTGTATGTGACCCTGGACCACAAAAGCAGTCTCGGGGTATATTTTTAGCAATAGCCAAAAAAAACCTTGTATGGGTCAAAATTATCCATTTTTCTTTCATGCCAAAAATCATTAGGATATTAGGAAAGGATCTTAGGATAAGAAAGGATGTTTCATGAAGATATTTTATAAATTTCCTACCGTAAATATAACAAAACGTAATTTTTGATTAGTAATATGCATTGAAAAGAATTCATTTGGACAATTTTAAAGGTGATTTTCTCAGGTTTTTTTTTTTTTTTTTTGCACCCTCTGATTCAATGTTTTTATTAGTTGTTTCTCGGCTAAATATCGTCCGATCCTAACAAATCATACATCGATGTAAAGCTTATTTAAATTGACACTTAAGACTGGTCTTGTGGTCCAAGTTCACATATATAGGTGCTGTAAGCAACAAAATAGTTTGTGCTTCAAACCAGTGTGTTTATAAATAAGAAAAAAACATTGAAATAATATAGTAAATAAAAACACCAGTTTGCAATATCAAGCAGCAAAACGAGTCGATTTGTACCGGGAAAATTAGCTGGAAGTGGATGACACCGGAAGCCAGACACATTCAATTTTACAAACGGTCGTGCACGCTCTAATGGGAAAAATAAGGTGGATATATTCAAATAAAATAAGAGGTCTGATTTATACCTGGTTTCTGGGTCCAGCTTGGAAACCATCTCTTCGTTATCCAGCAGGTCCTTTAAGCTCTTACACAAATCAACATTGGTATTGAGTCTATAAGAGAAATTAAAAATCGAACGATATCAGAAAATAAATAAATTAATTAATTAAGAGGATATAAATTCAATGCCCACCTCTCCACCATAGTGCCAATGTTTATACAAGTCTTTTCTGCAGCCTCCCGGTATGACGGGTCGGGATGTGCCACTTTAATGAAGTCTGCCTACAAAAAAGAAAGAAAGAAAAGATAAACATTTAAAAAATTATATTATATATATAATATATATATATATATATAATGAAAATATATATATACATTTTTTTATGTACTGTATTTAGATATACAGTACAGACCAAAAGTTTGGAAACATTACTATTTGTAATGTTTTTGAAAGAAGTTTCTTCTGCTCATCAAGCCTGCATTTATTTGATCAAAAATACAGAAAAAACTGTAATATTGTGAAATATTATTACAACTTAAAATAATAGTTTTCTATTTGAATATACTTTAAAAAAAATAATTTATTCCTGTGATGCAAAGCTGAATTTTCAGCATCATTACTCCAGCCTTCAGTGTCACATGTAACATCCAGGCTATCACATGATCCTTTAGAAATCATTCTAATATTCTGATTTATTATGAGTGATGGAAACAGTTCTGCTGTCTAATATATTTGATGAATAAAAGGTTAAAAAGAACTGCATTTATTCAAAATGAAAAAAAAATTCTAATATATATTCTAATAATATATTTTCTTTACTATCACTTTTTACCAATTTAACACATCCTTGCTGAATAAAAGTATTGATTTTATTTAAAAAAAAAAGAAAGAAAAAAAAATTACTGACCCCAAATTACTGACCATTAGTGTATATTGTTATTACAAAATATTTATATTTTAAAAAGACAGCTTCTTTTTTTTTTTTTTTTTTTTTACTTTTTATTCATCAAAGTATCCTAAAAAAGTATCACATGTTCTGAAAAAATATTAAGCAGCAGAACTGTTTCCAACTTTGATAATGAATCAACATTTTAGAATGATTTATAAAGGATCATGTGATAATGATCCTAAAAATTCAGCTTTGCATCACAGAAATAAATGATAATTTAAAGCATAATAAATTTAAAAACAATTATTTTAAATTGTAATAATATTTCACAATATTATTATTTTTTTCTGTATTTTTGATCAAATAAATGCATGCTTGATGAGCAGAAGAAACTTCTTTCAAAAACATTAAAAATAGTAATGTTTCCAAACTTTTGGTCTGTACTGTATACGTTATTAATGTTTTTGAAAGAGGTCTCTTTTGCTCATCAAAGCTGGATTTATTGATCAAAATACAGCAAGAAAATAATATTGCGAAATAGTTTTACAATTTAAATCGTTTTTAAACTGTATACTATTTGACTATTTTAAAATGTAACTTAGTCAGTCTTCACTGAAATCTTTCTAATTTGATGATTTAGTGATGAAGAAACATTTGTTATTATCATCAATGTTGAAATGTAACATGCTGCCATTCAAATGTTTTTTTGTTGTTGTTGTTGTTGTTTTTATTCAGCAAGGATGCATTAAATTGATTGACAGCAAAGCCATTTATAATGTTACAGATGAAATCTACTTCAAATAAATGCTTTTTTAAATTGTTTACTTAAATATTCATCAAAGAATTCTGAAAAAAAAAAAAACGTATCACAGTTTCCACAAAATGATTAAGCAGCGCAACTTTTATTTAATTAATCTTAGCCATCACACAAATAAATATTTTGAAATATATTCAAATAGAAAACAGCTATTTTAAACTGTAATAATAATTCACAATACTACTGTTTATATTGTATTTTGTAATACAAAAATGCAGCATTGGTGAGAATAAGAGACTTCTTTCAAAATAAATAAATGTCTCTATCATACAGTATATAAATCTATCTATCTATCTATCTATCTATCTATCTATCTGTACACACACCACATTTCCTTCAATCCGTCACAGCTTTGAATGTCAAATGAGAAGATCAGTCTGCTAAAGCTCTTGTTTTTCATCCCCTTCTATGACTGAATGAATGAATGAATGAATGAATGAGTGTAAATGCAGCATGTTGAACTGGTTTACCATGTCTGCCACTCTGCACAGGCTGTCTGACAGTTTGTCAAATATCTCCACGGTCTGGGCTCCAGGAGGACAGCGGCAGGCCTTCTCCAGCAGCTGCTGAGTCTCCTGCAGGGCTCTGTCCTGGACCAGCTCGAAGCCCCCCGCAGAGCTGAGCTCCGGGACTCCAAACAGCCCCTGATAGACACATGTGTGTATAATACTCTGATAACCATTACACTGACACAGATCCAGACAGGCACGTACCACGTTTTGGTGGAAGAGGTCTAGTCTCCTGTGGACTCTGGCATTGAAAGCAGCTCCTACAGGTGACCAGGTGGTGACTGTCCTCCAGGCGCGCGCTGCTGTCCCGTGCCGGAACACACACAACAGCGGTCTGTACACGGACATTACTGCACTGACCTCAACATTCACCGACTACTGAACTACCTAGACTGAACAACTGTTACAAACGGAGTAAAACGACTGCAACTTCACGGGGGTTTAAGAAAAGACGCACGCCATGCTCCTTCTAATGACAGTGAGAATATTGATTTTACAGCAGCACTTTCGACACGGAAATAAATTCGTGAGAATTTCTACAAATTATATTTCACTCTAAAACGCTAAAATGTGTTTAATTGAAATAGTACAGTTGATACAATTATTCACAAGATGTTCAAATATGTTACGGTGAGTTTATCGAAAGTGAATATAAGCGATTATGTATTTCAAAATAAAGGTTCAACTATTATCTGAACAATAATCTCCGCAATTATATGATTTAGCGAGAGTTTTCTGTATACTATTACTAATAATAAACAATCTGTCTGTTTTTTTTAGCTTAAACATTTACATTTTTGATTCCATAATATATATATATATATATATATATATATATATATATCAACAACAGTACTGTGTATATTAATATCATTAATTATTTTCTATTATTCAAATCATTAATAATTTCATTAATAGTTTCACATAACTACACATTAACTCAACACGTTTTTAAAAACAACATCATTCTGTTTCTGTCTATCTGTCTGTCTGTCTGTCTGTCTGTCTGTCTGTCTCTGTCTGTCCGTCTGTCTCGGCCTGTCTGTCTGTCTGTCTCTGTCTGTCTGTCTGTCTGTCTGTCTCGGCCTGTCTGTCTGTCTCTGTCTGTCTGTCTGTCTGTCTGTCTGTCTGTCTGTCTGTCTGTCTGTCTGTCTGTCTGTCTGTCTGTCTGTCTGTCTGTCTGTCTGTCTGTCTCGGCCTGTCTGTATGTCTGTCTCTGTCTGTCTGTCTGTCTGTCTGTCTGTCTGTCTCTGTCTGTATGTCTGTCTCTGTCTGTCTGTCTGTCTGTCTGTCTGTCTGTCTGTCTCGGCCTGTCTGTCTCTGTCTGTCTGTCTGTCTGTCTGTCTTGGCCTGTCTGTCTGTATGTCTGTCTGTCTGTCTGTCTGTCTGTCTCGGCCTGTCTGTCTGTGTCTGTCTGTCTGTCTGTCTGTCTCGGCCTGTCTGTCTGTCTATCTATCTATCTATCTAACTTTTTTTATTAGAGCAATATCAATTTACAAACTCAAATGTATATTGGTATTAACCAATCATGTGTAAATCGCCTACAAGTGGTGCAAAATGCAGCTGCCAGACTTTTGACTGGCACTCGCAGATACGAACATATTACTTCCATCCTACTCTCTTTGCACTGGCTGCCAGTCCATTTTAAAATAGAGTTTAAAATTTAACTTTTTGTTTTTAAGGTTTTAAATGGTATGGCACCTTCATACATGTACCTTTCTGATCTGTTGAGCTTACACAGTCCAGCTAGATGTCTAAGGTCATTGAATCAGAAACTCTTATTGGTCCCTAGATCTCGGCTGAAGAGAAAAGGTGACTGGGCTTTTGCCATAGCCGGCCCTAAATTGTGGAATAGTCTTCCAATCTCTATTAGAACAATTGCAACAGAATTTTTTTTTAAAACAAGCTTTAAAGCCTACCTCTTTGTGAAGGCTTTTAGTGTATGAGCCAACAGGAGTTTATTATGTCTAATTATTATTTGTTTGTCTTGTCTTTATCGTTTCTATGTATTTTTTATTCTTTTCAAGTTATATTGTTCAGCACAATGGACAACTATCGTTGTTTTATTGTGCTTTATAAATAAAGTAAAAGAAAAAAATGGGGAACAATAACTTGAAAATGACAAAATATACACTTTTACGATCACATCTCCATCATACATAAATGTCTGTGTATATATATATCACTACATACAATAATAACAAACAAAACAAACATTCTTTAAACATTTCAGGGGGTTGCAAGAAAAAAAGGCACATTTTTTTTTACCAGTCTTAAAAGGAAAGAGACTCATGCATGGTTTTATACAATTCCGCATGGGATTGATTATCTTTGGATAAGTGTTTCAAAGATTCCAAGTATTTTTTACATTCATTTTTAAAGCAGTTTAAAGAGGGTTTACTGTTATTCCACTTACTTTTGTGTATATGATATTTACCCATTGTAATAATAATATTTAACATCAATGACATATTTTTCGAAAGACCATCTACATCAGCAAAAACCAATACCTGAAACAAATTTATTGATGGAATATCAGTGTTGATATCAATATTTAGCCAGCTGTAAAGATCCTGCCACAAGAGAAAAATAAATGTCCAATGGTTTCAACCTCAAAACGGAATCTTTTCCGTAACATTTCAGCACCTATCTATCTATCTATCTATCTATCTATCTATCTATCTATCTATCTATCTATCTATCTATCTATCTATCTATCTATCTATCTATCTATCTATCTATCTATCTATCTATCTATCTATCTATCTATCTATCTATCTATCTATCTATCTATCTATCTATCTATCTATCTATCTATCTATCTATCTACCTACCTACCTACCTACCTACCTACCTACCTACCTACCTACCTACCTACCTACCTACCTACCTATCTATCTATCTATCTATCTATCTATCTATCTATCTATCTATCTATCTATCTATCTATCTATCTATCTATCTATCTATCTATCTATCTATCTATCTAGCCGACGACAGGGGTGGTGAGACGTGGTGTGGTGGGACGCGCCGGTTGGAGAGGACGGAAGTTTTTGGACGAAGCGAAGGCAGATTGCAACCGAACTGTATTGTGAGTGTAACGATGGGAGATAGCTCGGATGGTAGCGATAATTATGGAAGGGTTTCAGATATGGAGATTAGCCAAACAAAAAAGGCAAGGAAAAAATCTTGGTCTGAAGCGAGTAGTGGAGGGGAGGGTAGACAAGTTAACAAAAAGATTAAAGCTAAATCTAAGGGGAACAGTAGACCTGACTTAGATGATAAGCAGGAAGAGTGGAAAGTTATTATCACGCTCAGTAATGATAAAGGTCATTTTCACCCAGTTCAAGTGACCAAAGCAATTGAGAAGGATATGGGGAAAATTAAATACGCTAAACTACTGAATAACAGAAGAATTCTAATTTCAGCAATAAATAAGAAGCAGCAAGAAATGATTTTGAAAATGAGTAATCTTGGTGGTGGAAAGATTAAAGTGCATGTACCAGGAATGGCAGCAAAGCTAAGAGGAGTGATCTCAAATGTTCCACTGGAAATGTCTGTGGACGAGGTAAAGAGTGAGATTAAAGGTGGGAAAGTATTAGAGGTGAAAAGGCTCCAAAGCAATAAAAGTGGTATTAAATCAGACAGTCTATCTGTATTGCTTGTTTTTGAAAAATCCTTACCTTATGAAGTTCAAATAGGCTGGATCAATTACAAAGTTAGGGAGTATATCCCTCAACCATTGAGATGCTTTAAGTGCCAGAGAATGGGTCATACAGTACAACAATGTAAATGGAGACAAAGATGTGCGAAATGTGGAGGAGACCATGAATATGGAAAATGTAATAAGGATACCAAGCTAAAATGCTGCAACTGTGGAGGTGAGCATAGTGCTGCATATGCTGGATGTGTGGTCCAGAAACAAGCTAAAGAAGTACAAAGGTACAAGGTTGTGAATAAGATGTCATATGCAGAGGCTATTAAAAACATAGGCAACTATGAAACAAAGAAAAATAGTCAAATAGAGAGTCATGAAAACCTCAATGAAAATGTAATATATGGAGCAGCAGGCCTACCTCAGAGGTTAAACATAAAGAGATGTCAGCCAGGAAAAGTAGGCCCAATACCCATTGCCATACAGCAACCATGTAAACATAAGTGTTTAGTGGAGGAGAACACCTTGATGGTAGAAAAAAAGAGCTTTGTAGCTTTTATATGTAAAGTTGTGAATGTTGCCACACGACAAGAAAGGAAAAGTGACAGGATCAAGACAGTGGTAGAAGCTGCAGAGGAATTCTTGGGTATCAAAGATTTAAAAGCAGAAGATATACATGGCATGCTAAGCACTAATAATGATGGAGGGTCTCAGAGTATTACTTAAATTTATTATGGTATTTCATCTGTTACAATGGAATGCTAGGAGTCTGACTGCAAATGGACAAGAATTTAAGAAGTTTATAGTAGAGTCTGAAGTCAAACCTGATACTATTTGCATTCAAGAGACCTGGCTAAGGCCTCACCTTGATTTTATTATACCTGGTTATGAGTCTGTTAGGTTTGATAGAGGTGGGAATCAGGGTGGAGGATGTGCAACATTTGTAAGGAATGGGATACCATTTAGAAGAATAGAAACTACAACAGAAATAGAATGTGTAATTACTGAAATTTATAAATCAGATGGACACTTAGTAGTAATAAACTTATATAACCCTTGTAAATCATTAAACCTAGAAACATTAGAGGGAATAATAAGTAGACAAGGGAACCGGAAAGAAATATGGTGTGGAGACTTCAATGCACATAATAGTCTTTGGGGAAGTAAGCATACAGATAATAATGGAGAAGCAGTGGAGGAAATGATGGATGTTAGGCAATTAGTTTGTTTAAATAATGGGAATGGTACAAGAATTGATATACGTTCTAACACACTGTCTTGTATTGATCTCACTCTGGTCTCTAATAAAATGTCACACTCTTGTGAATGGAAGGTGATAGAAAGTACAAGTATTGGAAGTGACCATTTTCCAATATTTTGCTCTATAAATATTGAAATAGATCTCCAAGAAAGGCCTAATCATAAGAAATGGGAGTTTGAAAAAGCTGATTGGGAAAAATTTAAAAAAATATGTTGTATTTCAGCAGAGACAGTCTCAATGCAGGGTGATATTGAGGAATGTGCATCTGAGGTTACACATTTAATAATGAATGCAGCATTAAAAAGCATACCATTTAAGTCAGTTGGGGGGAATAGGAAAATGGTCCCATGGTGGAATGATACATGTACAAAAGCTATTAAAGAACGAAATCGGGCAATGAGAATGTTAAGAGGTAATTTGAACCAAGATAACTTAATTGATTATCAGAGGAAAAAGGCTCAGGCACGAAGAATAATTAAGAATAGTAAACAAAATGCATGGAAGAACTATTGTTCTACTATAGGGAGGGAAGTTAAAATAGGAGAAGTGTGGTCAATGATGAAGAAAATGAGTGGGAAAAAAGTGTATACTAAAATACCTGTATTAGAGGATGATGGAATACTGGCAATAACAGATAAAGAAAAGGCAAATGCATTGGGAAAGAAGTTTGCCAGTATTCATAGTGGGGATCATTTGGATGATATACATAGATTACATAAAGAGAAGGTTCTTAAAGAAAATAGAGATGTGTTTATTAAAAAAGATTGTGAGGAATGTACTATGGATGCAGAAATAAACTTGAATGAACTAGTGATAGTATTAAATGATATTAAGAATACTGCTACAGGAGAAGATCAACTAAGTTACATCATGTTCCAGAAAATACCTGGGAAAGTATTGCAGATAATATTACAATTATTTAATAAGATATGGGAAGACGGTAAAATACCAAAAAGCTGGAAAAGAGCATTAATATTGCCATTTAATAAACCTGGGAAAGACCCGAATAATGCTGGTAATTATAGACCTATTGCCCTTACGTCACATCTCTGCAAGTGGATGGAGAAGATACTAGTCAGAAGACTTAACTGGACCCTCGAATATAGAGGATTATTCGCACCATATCAAAGTGGATTCAGGAAAGGGCGTTCCACAATGGATGCGGTGGTGAAAGTAAGCAATGAAATAGAAAAAACTTTTAAAATGAAAGAAATAATGAGTATTGTGTTCTTTGATATTGAAAAAGCTTATGATTCCATGTGGAGGGAAGGGCTGTTAATTAAAATGAACCAAATGGGAATTAGAGGTAGGTTTTATAATTGGGTCTTAGACTTTCTGTCAGAAAGAAGATTTAGAGTTAGAGTGCGATCAGGAATTTCTGAGGAATTTGAAATTGGTAATGGAATTCCACAAGGTAGTGTTATTAGTCCAGTTTTATTTAATGTTATGATCAATGATATTTTTATGAATCTGGACAGAAGGATTGGATCAGCTTTGTATGCAGATGATGGGGCCATCTGGGCAAGAGGACGAGATCCTATAAGGGTAAGAAATAAAATCAAGGAAGCCATAGGAAAGGTAGAACAATGGTCGTATAGCTGGGGCTTTAAGCTTTCTCCAAGTAAGTCTTGCCATATGATATTTACAAGGAAGAAAGGGATAGAAAAACAGAACCTACAGTTATATGGACATAATATGGAAACAGTAGATCATTTTAAATATCTTGGTATGTGGTTAGACCAAAAGGGAACATGGAAAATACACATTGAAAAGGTGGAATCAAAATGCAAGAAAGTCATCAATTTAATGAGAGCAGTAGTGGGGAAAGACTGGGGAGCAAATAAACAATCACTAATATATATTTACAGGGCTTTAATGAGGTCAACAATCGATTATGGATGTTATGTATATGGAGCAGCAGCTAAAACACATTTACTGAAGCTAGATAGAATTAGTAACAAAGCATTGAGGATATGTGCAGGTGTAATGAGATCAACACCAATTAAAGCAATACAGGTTGAGTTAGGAGAAGTGCCGTCAGATCTGAGAAGAGATAAGCTCATGCTTACATATTGGAGTCGCTTAAGTGGATGTGGACATGAAAATCATGCAAAAAGTGTTATTCAAGAATGTTGGGAGTATAGGTCTTTTAAAGGTAATGGCTTTGGATGGGTAACAAAGACAAAATCAGAGGAATATAGAGTGAAAAATATATGGTTTAATTCACCTATACCTATTAGTAATATACCTATATGGTTATTTACCAAAACTGAGATAGACTTAAACATTTTGGAACTAAAAAATGAATGGGAAGAGAGTGAGAAAGGACACCTGGCAAGTCAATATATAAGGAACAAATATTATAGTTACTTAGAAATTTATACAGATGGATCTAAGGATGAGAAGGACAATGTAGGAATAGGAATGTATATACCAACAATGAACATAAGTATTGGAAAAAGATTACCTGATCAGGCTTCAGTGTATACGGCAGAGATGATGGCGATTATTGTAGGACTACAGTGGGTTGAGGAAGTAAAACCAGACAGAGTGGTGTGTTGTGTTGATTCTGTAGCAGCTTTATATAGTATTCAAAATATGAAATCTAGTAGAGAAGATCTAATGCTAGAAATCCAACAAAGTTTATTTAGATTACAGAGACTACAGATAGATGTGAGATTATGTTGGGTACCTGCTCATATAGGAATAAAAGGGAATGAGGGAGCAGATAAAATCGCAAAAAAATCAACCAGGACAAATGATAAAATAAATATACCCCTTGGAAAAGGAGAGGCTAAGGCAATAATCAAAAAAGAAATTATGAAAAAATGGCAGGACAGGTGGGATGTGGATAAAAGTGGAAGGAAATATTACAGATTGCAAAAATCTATTAATACACAGGGGGTGAATAGAAGTAACAGAAGAGAGGAGAGTGTTTTAACCAGGCTAAGGTTTGATCACACAGGATTAAATAAAACATTGTTTTTAATGGGTAAAAGCCAATCTGATGAATGTATAGAATGTAGGTCCAAGGAAGATGTTGAACACGTATTATTGCATTGTAAGAAATATAGGGATGAGAGGATGAGACTAAATCAAAAGATAAGTCAGGTAGGAAGAAAGTGGAATATTGAAGGTTTGTTAGGCACAACAGGAGATGGGGTAAAGGATGCACAGAAAGCAGTTGTACAATATTTGAAAAATATTGGAATATATAATAGGATTTAGGTAGGAAAATTTTTTTTTTTTTTTTTTTTTTTTTTTGATGATATAGTCATGATAATATCTTCTCATGTTACATACTCCTATACAGTAGGTGGCGGTATGCACCTTTATAGTCATGGTTGCAATCTGCCAAAAAACGAAGATCGAAGAAGAAGAAGAAGATCTATCTATCTATCTATCTAGTAGTAGTGGAAGCTATTAGCGTGGCTAGCAGACGCATGACGCAGCACGTTCTGTGCGTGCTGTGAGACGCACGCACTCACTGCCGCACTGGACAGTCACATGACGCGCAAACAGACGTTATGGAGCTCTCTCGCTGTCAAACTTTAACACGATTTCACTGTTAGTCTGCAAAAGCGATGGACGAAATGGGATTTTCGATGGCTTCTGATCTCCAGTGATATGTCAGGTCGGTGTTCTATTCCTCTACAAACATACAAACCCCACGTTTAAACACGACTGTGTTAAATGTACAATTTCAGTTTCACTGTCAACAACTAACGTAACGTTAACTTAGCTAGCTCCTGCTTTCGTTGTGTCATCTCAAAGGTTATGCCATATTGAGAAATGAGTAATTTCCAGGTATTATAGTTAAGCAATGTTTATTTATACCAAATTATAGTGTTTTAGTGTTGCTTAACACTCGTTTTGGCTAAGGTTGACATGTCCAGTCAGAACTAATTAATTAATTTTAAGCGAACAATATGATGGACAAACATACTGAAAGAATAATCTTTTTTTTCTAGCAGTTAGCTGAAAACATGTTTTTAATGTTTTGCAGAGTCATGCTCAGTCACTCTTATTTACTTATTCTAACAGTTACTTAAATGTTTTAACAATAAAACTTATTATTATTATACTGGTGCTTTTATTTGCACACACACACACACACGCACACACACACACACATATATATATATATATATTCCATGATGTAATTGTAAATGTATCTGAATACTGTATGTGTCATCATCATTATCATGTATTAAGCTGGACATCACTCCACCCGAGTGTAACTTGATGCATCTATTTCTGTGTTTCCACTTTTTGTTACACAGTTGCATCTATGTATCTGTTATTTTGTAGCTAAACCCCTGCGTCATGTCTGTGGATGGCCCCCGGACGTCTGTTTTCACCTTTCAGTCCGCTGTTCACAGCCATCACGTTCTGCGCTCGCTGGAGGAGCTGAGACAGAAGGAGCTCTTGTGCGATGTGACCGTTGAAGTGGAGCGCAGGAGCTTTCGGGCGCACTCTTCAGTGCTGGCTTCCTGCAGCGGCTATTTTTACACCAGACTGACAAACCACAGTCGAGCGAACCTCACCGTCAGGTTACCGGATGAGGTAATGCCTGATATGCTGGATGAGCTGAATCTGGAGGTTTTGAGAAAACAGTGGTTAAGCTTTCATCCGTGTATGATTTGTTGTTATTTTTAACACACATTTAACACCCATACACCCCCCACCACCAAAAAAGTATACATCATAGATTGAGCAAACAATATATGGTTCAACACAATTCTGTCTTCATAGTAAATCTGTCTGCATGAGTAAATCCATGAATGTTATTATGAGGATCAATGACTTAATATAATGTGATTGTGATTAAGCTATTCAGATATCATAATTAAGAAAAAGACATCAAATGAATAAAATGTTTGAAACTAAGCTTATTAGGGAATTACTTTATTATTATTATTAATATTATTTGTTCAGAAAAAAATATTTTTACTAAATTGTTTATGAATGTCTGGCAAGGATTTCTGCAAACCCACATAATTGTGTCACTGTCTAAGTTACTTGATAATTAGACTTTTCTATGTCATGGCAAGGTTAAATATCAACATTATGATATTTATGAATTAATAAGTTTCATATTTGTAAACACACACACACACACACACACACACACACACATATATATATATATATATATATATATATATATATATATATATATATACAAAAACACATGTATTCAGGGTGTAAGGATAATATGTTCTTTTTACTTGGTTACACCATATGATGTAATTGAGTAAATTATGAATATGAGTAAATAGTGACATTGTGTGAAGTATTCCTTTAAAAATTGTTTACATTGCAGTGCTGGCAAATTAAACCTTAAATATTAACTTGGGTAAACGAAGTTACAGCAATAACCCAGACATGCAATTTGCAAATGATTTATTCATTCGGTAATCCTGACTATATCATTAATGTCCCAAGGTCACGGTGGAAGGATTTGAGCCTCTCCTGCAGTTTGCCTACACTGCAAAACTTCACTTCACGAAAGAAAACATCCTCGAGATCCACAGATGTGCCGAATTCCTCGGATTTCAAAACCTCGATAAAGCCTGCTTTGAGTTCCTCGTCCCAAAGTTATCTGATGGCGGTGGAACCTCAAAAAAAGTGACGAGTAAAAGCAAGAGCCAAGCGTCCCATGAGGAATCACGAGCCATCTGCAGTCCAAATGGCCAAAACCCGGAAACTGATGAAGATTGTGTACCTCAAGATGCAAGCACTGTCATGCAAGCTGCATCTGTAACATCCTCTGCAGAAAGTCCTAAAAATTGTCCCCCGATCTCGAATGACAAAGAAATGCAGTTAGATTTGTCCCCGCTTTACACAAGAAGCACTTCATACCACATGGGTGATGGCCAGGATCAGTTTTGCCTGCAGAACTATGGCCCACAGTTGCCTTCGTCTTCCTTGGTGGCCGCTGAAGTTTGTCCTTTCCTGTCTATTTCGAGCACCAGTGACAATGAGAAACTGAATTCATCTGCAGCTGGCTGTGGTGGGGACATTTTAGCAATGGAGGACGAATTCCAGAAGGAACTAGCAGTGGATATGCATTGTGAACCGCCAACTGATAAAGACCTGAACATGGGCCACTTTGACCAATGTGAAGGGCCTGTAATGCCGTCCACCGACTGTACCCAACTATGTCCTCTGAATTCTGCGCAGTCAAGCGGGGTTTTGGACGGCATTTCTGGCACTCCAGATCTAAGCAAAATTGGCACTGAAGACAACCGGGTGTTTGATTCCAACGAACAAACGTTCTCTGAACTGACCCCCAAAGATTGCTCCACAGAACGAAGCATGGAGGAAAGGGAAGTGGCTGAGCATCTTGCAAAGGGTTTTTGGCCGGATTTGAGCTCCACGTTAAATGAGCCGCTACCTTTGGACTCCATCGACCAGTCATCTGCTGGAAATGGCTCAGACTTCCACTGGTTAAAGCATCTGGATTTGGGAGCTGCGCCTGATGATTGTCCCTTCCTGAGAGACCTGAGCTCCAATGATAGACAGACGTCTGGAAGGGACACTCTGTCCAAAGAGGACACCGGAGACAGTCCCTGCATGTCCCCCATTAACTCAAGGGAAAACTCTGAGTGTGAATCGGATGGAGACTGCACGCAGTGCAGTAACAGTGAACAAGTGCAAGAGGTGAGGATTGATTAGAGGTGAACTTCATGAACCTAGAGCTGAAGTTTTGTGCCAAATCGCACTTCTGCTTTATTTTGTACTTCATTGAGATTCCCTGGCATGCTTCAATTAAAAGTGTCAGTTCCTACTGAAAAATGTATCCAAACTTGATGCCGAACACGGCTGCAATCCTCCATAGTGCAGTGTTGACGTCTCTGTTTTCTTCCCAGGTGGATTTGCCATTCCCTGTGGAGCAAATTTCCAGCATGACCCGGAGAGCATTCCTGCAGATGTTAAAACGCGAGGAACTGACCCCAGAACAGCTGGAGTTTGTTCAGGATGTGAGACGGCGCAGTAAGAACCGCATGGCTGCACAGCGCTGCCGCAAGAGAAAGTTGGACTGCATCTACAGGTTGGAGGGAGAAATCAAGAAACTGGTATATCTGTTTGTCATATCTACTGATTCTAAAATAACATTTTGTATTTTACAGTGGTCCTGACATTTTAAGCCCCATTTAACCCATTAATTGCAATTGACTTAGCCGGCAAAGTTACTTGATTATTACGCCTCAATTAAAGTATAGTTCCTAGCCATATCGGCCTAGAAACTCACAACTTTTAATTTTCTTTCAGTTTAGTACACAATGTAACTACAGAAGAGTCAAGTTTTAACCCTTTGACGCGTACGATCACACCGGTGTGATTAAAACTTTCAGTGCTTCACGTCATCAACTGCTGAATTTAAATCTGCTTTCACGCTTTGACTGACGCAGAGTCAGATCAGACGCGCTGAGCGCTTGTCATATTATCACAAATATTCAGTATTTTCAACCATTTAATGCTTATTTAAAGTTTCAGACCTTTAAATACACATGAGTACTAGCAAAAACATACATTTACAGTTTGTAAAATATACGCTGATGACTGTGGAAACGGCAATAATGATCCTTACAAATATAATCTGACGACATGTTTTTATTGATATCATATACAGATTGTGTAGGTAACTAAAGTTTACTCTGCTCTTCTCCCAGTTTACCGGAGACTTACTTTAACGTGCTTCGGGAGGAGAGGATGAATGTGCGTGTTGTAAATCCCACAGCTCGGATTCAGTGAGAACTAACATGGCCGATATAAAAGTGTTTAAACTACCAAATATATTTACTTGCACATATTTCAGGATCGGAATATCAGATATTGCATAATATAGTGAGCATGTTTTGGGAACATTTTGAATAAAACAGGAAAAATTAAATAAAAGTGATCCATGTGTCATACAGATCTCTTGTGGCTGTGTTGTGTCACATGACAAGCATGACGCGTCGCCATGGAAACAATAAGGCGACACATTCTAAAATAACGGTCGTCTAAAAAAAACTCACGCCGAGGTCTCAGCTAGAATATTTTAAACTCACGTGCGAAAGGGTTAAATAGGAAAAATATCGAAACTATTTGGTCATTTTTTGAGCGAGATGCTCTATGGTCAAATCAGATTCAATTATCTATGCTAAGCTAAGCTAGAAGTGCTATCGCCAGACCCAGAGATCGGCTGAATGGATTCGAAAACAGTAAAACTCAACTGTTTAACTCTAGGAGAGCTGGAAAATGAGCCTATTTTCAAAAATAGTGGAGCGTTCCTTTAATAACTTGTATAAACATAAACATGTAGTGCAATCAAACAATATGCAGCACGATCACTGTACACTCATTTATGAAGGGATGATAAATGAGCCAGTTACTTTGAATGAATTTGAAATTACATGAAAAAAATTCAGTCTCAGACCGATTCAAACCATTAATTTGAATTCGAGAGTTTACCAACTCACTCACTGTGTTTCCTATACAATGACACATCTGTGCTTAACCACCATACATCTTTACCATAGGGTTGGTCGCACACTATGTTGCACATCTGTCGTTTGAACCACGTTCTTTCACCAATATAGAACTGTGGTTAATGACTTCACGCAGTTGACTTCATTAGAACGCAACGTCTGTTAAACACAAAATGAAATTGAATCTTAAAACGGATCTTCTTTTGTTTCCACGTTTATCAGAGGAGTGTGAAGGAGAAATTACTGCAAGATCACAACCAGCTGAAGCTCAGCATAGAGGATATACGTCAGAGCCTCTCAGGCCTTTGTCAGAGCCTCTGTATGGACGCCTCGTCACAGTCGGAACAGGTGCAAGCAATGGCCAGGTACGTCTCCTCCGACTGTCCCACCTCCGTCCTCCTCACCCCCATGGCCTCTCCTAGCCTGGCTGGCCCAGACCAGGACACCCATGGGAACTCCTCCCTGGACACCTTTCTTACAGACATATATCCTGAAGGAGACACAGTAGCACTCAGGTTGCCCGCTGCCTTCCTGCAGGACAGCGTTCAGAGCACTGTTACAGATCCAGCTCCATGATGTTCAACAGAGCAAAGCAGCTTGGGAATGGTCTGATATTTCATTTTTACTCAGGAGCTTACCTTTCTGCTTACACTTTTGAGCATGACTTTCTTATTAGGAGCACTTTCGTAATGTTTCCAAGTATAGACGTGACTAAATTTGCACTATTAATAGTAGTTTCATATGGAAATGCTATGTTGATGCATACGGATATGCCTTTTTTTATTGCTTGTTTGCTGTTGCGCCATAGAGGTCATTCCTGTTATGTCACACATTTTGAACTCTGAAACGTAAAAAAAAAAAAAAAAAAACGAATATGCTTGTGTTGTAATTAAGTATTCCAGAAATATGTTCTGCTAAGCTCTTAAAGTGTTAATTATATAATTGTAAATAATTGTTTAATTACAGACTGATAGTTAGCGCATTATTTTTGATATTTTTAACCATGTTTTGATATGTTGATTCTATCATACCCATTTTCTTTTTTAAATCTTGTCCAACAGGGATGAATATTTTAAAGACAAACAAACTAATAGCACAAGACATCAAATAATTATTTTTTTATTTATTAATTTTTTTTATTAATTATACTTTAACAGGTATATGATGATGTGTGATTTCCTACCAAAAATGTCACTTTCTGGACAGTCGTGCCATTAAGGAACTGGCTTTTGTTACTTTAAGGAATTTTTCAGCAGATTAATAGTGGAGACAAAGGAAATCGCTATAAAAAGATTAACAACGAAAACTATGTAACTAAGTTTGGTTGAAATATTTTGATTAAAGAAAGAAAAGCACTTGGAATATTTCTTAATAAATTCACTTTTTATGCTTTTTAGTGCATTCATTGTAATATTGTCAGAAAACTAATATGACTTTTAAATTTGCAGCAATTGTCAATTTTATATTTTTATTCAAATATAGACTTGTGGAAATGTACTACATAACAGGAATGACCCCTGGATTAATTTCCAGTCCTAGCATTAACTTAGTGTAAACTGCCACAAAGGACAATCATTGTAATTCTTTATTATGTCAAGGGATGATTTTGTTATGCTATGTAGAGCATATGAATAAGTACATTCCAGTGTAGCCTAATACGTCTTTGCATTACCGGCATGAAAATTGTGCATTGAATATGCATCTCTCTTTTTTTTTAAAGGGGTCATATGATGCTTTTTTAGCCACGGATGGTTAAGACAGCTGACTCCACTGTGTGACCCTGTCTCTCTCTCTCTCTCTCACACACACACACACACACATGACGTGATATGACATGCAAAAGTAAGCATTTGAACATTCAATAGCAAATACTTAAATAACAGAACATACTTACAGTGGCTGATTCAGAAACATCAGATTGTCATAGCAAAGTCAGAATGACCTCCTAGGTTCATGAAACAGTCGTCCATAAAATGCGTTGCTGTTCTGTTGTAAGTCGGGGGCGTGGCAGAGTCTTAACTTTGATAAAGAATATCTCTTTGGATTTGAGACTTCAGTCTTTGCAACTTTACAGATCTTCTTCATGCACCAAGAGCTTGGAGAGCACTCCAAAGAGAGAAGAAAAAAAATTGAAATCGCATCATATGACCCCTTTAAGTATTAATATATGCATAGGTCATAGTTATAGTGACATTTAAATAACTGCCAAGTAAGATTTCATGTAGTGTTAGGCGATATGGTCATTTTTCAAATCGTCATATCATGTATATCATTATGAAAAATACATAGAATCCATAGGCTTTCTTAGGTAAAACAAAAAATAAAATGTGAACATTTAGATACTGTTCACTTTTTGCTTGCGAATGTGGAATGTGTTTGGAAAAAGATCAATTTCAAGGTCAACATAAATCAGAATTGATCGTATTTCCATTCTTAAAACATGTTTCTGGTCTTATTGTGCATGATTCTTCATTACACTTTATTACAATGAAATGTTGTCTAGTATTATTTCATCAAAATGTAATGTAAAATGTAATCTGAAATGACTTTACTTTTCAACTGATGTCATTAAGGCCATGCAGTCTGTTGGCTATTGGAACACAAATAGAGATTAAGGCATTATTTTAACTCTTGTTGTGGTACTTTTCATCAGTTTCTAACCTACTTTTTTTCTAGCAAAATATCTCAGAAAATGCATCATATTATGGAAGTAAAATAGGCTGCAAATGCTTGGAGAAACTAACGTTTATTCCAGTACAATTTTCATAGCATCATTGTAGCATCAATGGAATGTTCTTTTCTTACCTTTTCCTGCCTTTTGTTGTTGTTGTTGTTTTTGTTTTGTTTTAACCCTGTAACCAAAATACTGTCATGTAGACATAGAATGCACTGTATAATTCACTATTTGATTCAGATTAATAGTAGCAAATAAAATGTCTATATATATATTTTTGCCACTCAATTTGTGAAGTGGTGCTTGCTAACAGGAATGTGCTACCACATAATAAACAAATAAATCAGTTCTTTTTTAATTTATGATAATACAAATTTAAGCACACAACATTGTCTAAGGTGTCCTAAGTGTAAGGCAACAAATTTTTATTAATTTTTTTATTGGGCATCTGGTGAAGAGGTCAGTAATTTGGTGAGAATAGACATTTATTATTCATATAGCGCGTTCACGCACGCATGCACGCACATACTAAGTTATTTTATAGGCTACACTCTTCACTCAAAAACGTTATTCTGTACATTTAATATGCGCATATAGTATAAGCATGCTCAAAACATGCACAACAGGAGAAAGAGACTTTTATATTCTTAGGTAGTATCTGCAATTTATTTGTTTTCAAACATAACATGCAAATTATTATGATGGCCTATTTATCATTCAGAATAGTAATATCAGTGCACCTATATAATTTTATCTAGTTTTTCTTTCACATTTTTGATCAAACTTGGTTATCCAATCACAATCATGTCAAATCATAACTAAACAACTAATGCTGTCATTCTTAAAAACAACAGTTCAAACCAAGAAAGATGTCAAAGTAGTACTTTTTTTCTGAAATCTCTAATTTCAGGCTTCAATAGAAGTTCTAATTTCAGAACTATATATCTCAACTCAAGAATCCACCACTGCCAAAATTGGTTCTTGCTAAAAAGTGGATTGTTTGCTGAAACTAACATGCCACAAAGAACAACTTTTAAGTGCGACTGTCACGAAAATGTAATTTCTTGTTTAAAATATCCAAATAAAGAGGTGACCTTTTAAAAGACATCAAAAACTCATTTTGTGTTAACCAAGTTTAGAATTTTTTGCACCTACTCATTTTCTCCATTTGTACAGCTCTCATATACACTAGAAGTGTATTTTTAGAGTTTTATAACTTACCCTTTACATCTGGTGTCGGGCTGATCCTTTTTTAGGTTGGAAAATTGATTTCACAGATATTAGTTTAACTAAAACATGATGAAATTGCTATCAGAACTACAGGATCTCTGTAGAAGATGAAGGTTGCGTTACCTCCCACACCTTTCTTTGTCTGTCGTGTTTTTCCTTGAGACTGTAACTCTATGTGTGATCCTTCTCCTCAGCAAAGGCCTTTGTAAGTGCCTCTGCACAGGCAAGAAAAGTCAAAGACTGAGTTGTCTATAAGACACACAGACCTCATTTGCATCTGCACTTTAGGAAAGCGCAATGTTTGGTTGCTTGTCTCTTTTTCCTATGCTGAGCTGTGTTAGTTTGTGAGTTTAAAAAAAGAAAAAGAAAACTACAACGTAATGAAGTGCTGTGAGAAATTAGTATCATCTGGAATCCCAGTGATATTTTAAGTGTAAAGCGAATCACAATTAATTCAGTGGTTTTTTTGCGAAATGTGATCACTTTAACCAATCTAGCCTTGAAACAGCCAACGATTAAAACTCTTTGTCTGTCAAAACTAAAGAATATTTAGAGTATCAAAAATTGACCAAAACGTATGATGATGCAATGCTGTTTATAATCTAAAACTCTATAAAAACGTACTGCTGTCACACTGGCAAAAAAAAAAAAAAAAAAAGTTTTATTCATTTAAAGAATAAGCTTTTTCTTTAAAAAAAATTGCATATTTATTTCTGAAAACAAACAAATAAATACCTAATAAATACAACCAGGTTTAAAGAGGGAAAGTAAAAAAACTCACCTGTTGTGCGAGTGTCAGATTGATGAAAGTGAAAGAGCAATTGTTAGGTTGAATGCTCTGGAAAATGTTCAGGTCACCCCCTTTTATAATGTTTAGCATGACACTTAGTGGAAATTCAGCAAGACAGACGTTTTAGCCACTGGGTGTTGGTGTGTGTGTGTGTGTGTGTACACTTACCAGTGTGTAGTAACTGCTAGACTGTCTCCACATCTTCTTCAGAAATTATGTGGCATTTTATTGTTTCTGTTTCCTATTTTAAGAACTATTCTTTGCAGCAAAATACCATTTTTTCCTGCTTGATAATATACATTATTAAATAGATAATAACATTTTCTTTGACCGATATTTGTATTTCACCTCATTTGTTCGGTTTAATTTCAAAACAGCTTATTGTATGAGATAAAACTTATTTTGATCAAATAGATATTTGATGTCAGATTTCATGATGACTGAGATGAAATGAAAAAATAAAAAATAATTCTGCCTTAAAGGCAAGCACTTTCAAATCAAAATCTGGTGAAGTCCATTCCAGACGACCGGAAAGTGAGATTGCAAAGAAAATAACCTATTACGTGTACGGAAAGTCTGTTCATAGGGTTTGTGACGTTGTATTGGGGTTCTGAACATATACTGAACATATATACAGGGTACTTAGCATGAGTGTCGATTAGTTTAAAGCAGGAAAAAACATCCTCATCCTGTGGTTGAAAAAGGTTATTTGTGTGTTTTTGAACAAATTGTTCTTTAGCAATGACACTCCTAAGCAAATGTACTGTGTCGATTGTTTTTTCTTTTCTGATACATGTACATCACTATAAACAATTTAAAAACATTTATGATTATGAAAACAGTAGATTTGAACATCTATCTTAACAACAGGCAGATCAATATTAAATCAATAATTAAAATCTTCAATGTTAAAAAAAACAAATTATGTTTAGGGTCATATATATATTAAGTCTGATCCCAGTATGTACATATAAAACATGTACATTGTTAATAATCATCCATGACTAAACATTTGATAAGTGGTCATACTTTATGACACGATGTTTTTTGTTCAATTCAAAACATTTATCTTCGTATTTTAATCTAGTCAATTTAGATTTGTTACTAATTACTAGAATAATAATGAATTAGTAGAAATGACTAGATTAGTAATTTGATTGGGCTGTAAACCTAAAGCATCAATATTGAATGAATATGAAAATATGATACAATTCTTACATAGAAAAACATAAACTAAGTTATTGTGTCCATAAGCGTTTGAAGAAAATTTAAGATTTGCTCAATGTAAACTAAAGCTCAAGGATTTTTTAAATATTCTGATTGCTCTTCTACATTAATTTATCATTTTTATAATGTGTGCTTGACAAATTAAACACCATGTGATAAGACATTTAGAGACAAAAAACAAAAATAATTAACCACTTCCAGGTTAAAGGTTTTGTTTTATTATTTGTCTCTATACATAGTTCACAACATCATAGTTTTTTGTACAATACCATATTTGTTCCTGATGTAACTCAAGGTTTTTGCGACATAAAGTAGCAAGTAATTTTTGAACCAAGTCTGCACTATGATTTTTCCATTTCAATCATAGGCCTTGTATTTGCTGGGAAATATGGGGATGTATTCAAATCATGTTTATTTCATATCCTCATTCAACAACAATACCTGTCAGGAGTGTGGAGGGTTGTAAGAAAACCAATCCCCACTGAAGACTTTTTATATTTTCTTGATTTTTCTGCATGCCAACACAGTAGAAAAAAGATTGAGATGTTTCAAAGTTAAGCGATTGACTATTTTATGCAGGCAGCAGATCTGTAATATGGATTTACTTTCAAAAGTATTACATATAGGTAACACCTTGTGAAACATTTCAGCTGTTAACGAGGCAAACTGTATAATGCTGGTTCAATTTTTACTGCTATTCTTTTCTGTCATATTGTTACAAATGATCCCAACTAGTTTAATGACTTACAGTACTTTGAAATTAGAGTAGGTTCCAACAATGGATCTCTTTTGTATTTAAAACCAGCTCTTTTAATCGGTTTCATATTCATAACATTTAATAAACATTATAATCATTATGAGATTTTTAGCAGACAGATATAGATATCTTGTGTTAACATATGAGAGGTCAAGACCCAAAACTCATTGGTCAAAACTCAGTTCATGTTTTAAGACGAAATGGTTACAATCATCCTTGGTCTCCATCTACACACAGCAAGCCACACCACTGATGCTGCACCTGTTGCACATATTGATTTCACTATATTAAGCAAGACTGACTGCTCCATCTAGGGGTTAAAATAGCTTATCAATCAATATTTTTAAAACAGTAATAGTCCTAAATCGAATCGCTTCCCACTACTGGATCTCATTAGCTTCATGATTATTCTGCTGTAATATTATCTATTATGTGTTCCCGGGGAATCGAACCACCAACCTTGCGCTTGATAAGGTAATGCTCTCCCACTTGAGCTACAGAAACACTTATGACGCCATAGTTAAGCGGCGACTTCAGTGGAATCTGTTCAGACTCCGAGCGATTCATTCGCGAGTGAAGCTGTTCAGATCAGTTCAACTCTCTGTGATCGCAATGAATAGGTAAGCAGTAGCCACAGGAGATTTATTTCATCTTAATGGATTAAGAATATATTTTGTGTCTGATCATATTTCAATATTTCATTTTAAATAAGGTCGACATGTTGTGTCTTGTGAAAATCTTCAGCATAAAAGAACAGACTAGAGATGTTTATTAATTTGATTCATTCATGTCACACATGATGAGTTTTCCGACACAGAGGTACATTTTTAATTGACTATTAAACTGTTTCCTAAGCCGAGAAAGCAAGAAGCCGACAAGGCCAACCATAACTCCTACTTTCGAGAGCCCTTTCAGATCCAGTTACCTCCATTTATACCTTCCTTACCTGGCCCATCTTCTAGCCTCCATCTAGGTGCATGAAGGGGAGACCGAAATATGTTGCATTTCCTAACAATAGAAATGCAGTAAATTCTGTGACAAGAGGAAACATGACTGGAGACCCTTTACCATCTGTCCTCGGCAGTCCAGCAGCACCAAAAGGCGATCAGCATGTGCAGTGATACTGCTGGCTTTCTCTCTGCTGCAAGGCTAGGATTTTTGGCATTAACAAGTGGTATTAGAGTCCAGGTTAGTCATCTTCCACAGGCTTTCATATACAACATAAATAGACAGTGTTTTATAATTTGTTATTTACAGGGAGGAGATGAAATCATCAGAAAAATAAGAAATCTGTTCATAGGGGAATATATATATATATATATATATATATATATATATATATATATATATATATATATATATGTATATGTATATATATATATATATATATATATATATGTATTAGTGGTGGGCATATATTAATTTTTTTAATCTAGATCAATCTCACTGTGATCTTGAAATTAATCTAGATTAATCTAGATTAAAATGGCTCATTCGAATTCTGCAGAACGCATTCAGAATATGTTACCCAAATAAAATTGACAAACAGTAAGTTTTTAGAAGGGGTTTATCAAGCTAGGTGGTGCATTAGAAAAGGGGCTCATCTCCTGTTTCCAAAATGCATCACAAAGTGCTTGAGAAAGCTGTAAACTAATTCCACATTGCACAAGGTGCAAACAACCTTTTTACGCCTGTTTCACACATACTCCGTCTGCAGTGTGTATGTGTTGCATATTTTTCTACGCACCCATGTTAACGGATTCCAGTTGCGTTCCAGGAGCATTGCGTCTGCAGCAGTGCAGCGATCGTTTACGTACCGAGTAGCGAACTGCAAACGTGTCCTGTGTGAAAGCACATCGAGTCCGTGCTGCACCACATTCGTAACGCACACGGACTGCATACGCACTGCAGACGGAGTATGTGTGAAGCAGGTGTGAGCAGGGCCATAGCTGGGGTCAGCGGAGCCCCGGTGAAGGTTGTACCAGTGGGCCCTGTTTGAAATTGTTTAATTTGTATGTTCGTTTATTTTTATTTATTTGTGCTATCTACACAATGTTTTAGTTTTTTCAAGTTTGTAGGTGTCAAGGTACAGAAACCAAATGATTAAATGTAAAATAGCACTGGATAGTCTTCAATGTAAAAATGAAATATACAATCAAACCTACATTTATTCAGACACCTTCAACATTTCTCACATTATTACAGTTTTTCTATATATATATAAAAAATTATATCTGGTGTCTGAATAATTTTTGGTTTGACTGTTAAAACTACAAAGTAATTCAGTCAAGAGCAGTGAGTGATTTTCATTTTCATTTTCTTGGATTAACATTACAGCAGCCAGTAGCTAAATTAGGCGCGGTCACTTTAAGAGACGATGAACGCATCCAATATAATACACATCCCATCTTTTCCTCAACTGTTTACTTTCACTTAAGAAATAACTGACAGTTTTTTCGAGCATAATTTCCAAGGTGCATATTTTGATGGTCCGTGTATCTTTTGGATCCGTGCATCTTTTGGTCATTTTACTTTCTACTTAAAAAGAAATAAAGATAAATGAGAAACGGATTTATTTTCGTTTTTCTGTTTTGTTTAAAAAACGGAAAACGAAAATTTAGCTGGATTTTTCGTATTATTTTTTTTTTTAGAAAAAATTATGCTTTAATATTTGTTTGAATGTGTGGGCGGCGCTGAAATGCGCCTTTCATCCTTCTGTATTCTGCGAGCTCAGTTCATCTTCAACAGCAGAGAAGCGGCAGACAGCAGAGATAATTAATCCTGCCGATTCTTTGCTAGTGGTGCTTGCAGGATAAAATGATAATAATAACAATAATAATAATTATAAATATTATTATATTTTCAGGCTGCTACATGTTATTGACAAAGCAGACTTGACAACTTTGTTCATAAAACGCTATTTGAATTTTACTTTAGCCTGTGATCTACAACGACATGGAATAAAATATAGGCTACTAGAATTTTTTTGCCTACTTAATTTATTCTAGGCCATTCAGAAAAAATAATAAGTTTTCCCCATAATTAGTCTGCTTTAAATAGAATATAGCCTACTTAGAATTATGAACTGAATTCACGAATTCCGTAGATGACAGTATATAGTGATGGTGTGACATCATTACAGATAATGAGTTCAGACGGGAAACACTGCACCTCTCCTTGGTTTCATTTGAATTACATAGGCCTAAACATAAAATTATTAGCTATCATTATTATTCTAATTAAATGGCTTATTTTAATAGTAGACATGTCCACATGGTTCGTCTGACGTTTCAGAAAGAAGTTCATGTAGACTGAGATGGCAGAAAGCACATCGTGTTGAGTTTTGTAAGGCTTTCATGTTATTTAGGGTGTCTTACGACCAAAACTGATGGAGCTGAATCTCTTTCCTCTGTTATCGGGATGGAGAGTGTGGAGAAGTGCAGCAGACTACACTCTACAAGATAAAGCTTCAGTTGCTGTATGTAATAGTGAATGGGTTTTTCTTAAATAGGCATAGAATAAAATTAGTAGGCTAAAAATCAGCATATTTCATGTCGTTGTAGATCATAGGCTATAGGCCTACAGTAAAATTCAAATGTCATAGAATAATTTCTGTTTTGTATATATATATATATATATATATATATATATAAGCACCACTAGCAAAGAATCGGCAGGATTAATTATCTCTGCTGTCTGCAGCTTCTCTGTTGTTGAAGATGAACTGAGCTCGCAGAATACAGAAGAGTTGAAAGGGGCGTTTCAGCGCCGCCCACACATTCAAACAAATATTAGGCTAAAGCATAATCTCATTTTATACCCAAAAATCCAGCTAAATTTTCATTTTCCGTTTTTTAAAAAAAAAAAAACAGAAAAACGAAAATCAATCCGTTTCTCATTTATCTTTATTTCTTTTTAAGTAGAAAGTCAAATGACCAAAAGATGCACGGACCACGGTCTCTTTCACATCTTTTTGTTTGTTCAAACTGCGATTTGTATTTGTTCGTTCAGGTGCAGGAGGGACTTCGAGGAGAACTTCGCAGAAGAGAGCTCGGTTCATGTCACTGTCCGTGATATGCGGCTCTCTCTCTCTCTCTCTCTCTCTCTCTCTCTCGTGCGCACCGAACACATCGCGAGAGTAACCAGCTACTCTGTTCAGCTTTCCCGCGTCTTGTTTTTGGATGCTTTAATGTTTAAATCGACAAGCGGTAAGGCTTAAAAACACGTGAAAAAGATAAGCTTCGTTGGATCACGAAGGAAGCAAGCGCCGTCTGATAAGCATCTCAGCGGGACGAGCCACTTCTGAAGCCACTGGCCTTCGCCGCCTTCCACTGCCGTTCCTGCTGCGCTCTCCGGCGCCTATATCCTTTTAAATCCATGTGTGTGTTCGCCCTGCGACACACACTCGTAAAAGAGCTGCGTCTTTTTAAAGATGCTCTCGTGCGGCTCGTGCAGAGCCCCGCTCAGTGAAGGAGACCGTCACGTCATCTGTGTCTCCTGCCTGGGTGAGGATCATGCAGCGCTCGCGCTCGCTGACGGCGGCTGCCCTCACTGCGAGCTAATGCCGATGGTGACTCTGAGGACTCCCCTGGCATTCTTCTCCGAGCCTGCATCCTCCACTGCGCCGCAGCGTCGTAAAAAGCGCCACTCCCAGCGATTACAGGAACCGCCTCCAGCTCTACCAAGCTCGCCGGTTCTTCCTGCTTCACCGGCCTCCACTGCATCGCTTCCCGATGGTCAGCGCCTGCTGTCTGCTGCCGCGTCTTCCGAGGAAGTGGAGGACACGTGCTCTGTGCTAGCCTCGGGCAGTGAGGGTTGGGCGAGCTCCGGGGATCTCGCGCCTTCTGCTCAGAGGCCCGGCAGACGGGCTGATATCGAGAAAGAGCTGATGGGGCCAATTTGAGAAAGAGCTGATTTGGACGACTGACTGACAGTGTCAGCAATGCAGCTCGGGACCCCGTTCTCGCTCTACCAGCCATCGCCCCGCGCCGCGGGAGTCACGGCAGAGGATTACGGTGAAGGCGGAAGCCCCGAAGTCATCCTAGCACTTCTAGGAAAGCGCCGGTGTACGAGTTCCGCTGTGGCCGAGCTCTCACCCAAGCGCGCCGCTGTTGCAGTTCCAGGAACTGTGACTGTCTCAGCGTTTTCTGCAACGCGCAAGCCTGCACAGTTGCCCGCTTGCCTGCACACAAAAGCCGTTATCACGGCTACCCAGATATTTCCCGAAAAGAGTGTTATTTCTGGTGTTCCGGCCACGGCCGATGGTGCTATAAATGTAGTGACGATGCCCACTCCTCAGTGCCCATCTGCCCGCTGTGATCAGCGCGCTCCCCGCCTCAAATGCCACAGGCATAACGCCCATGGTGCAGCACATCGAAGCACCGCCGTTGCCCAGTCAACAGAGAGCGCTTCGCATCCAGCCCTTAGCCATTCATGCAGATGCATGGTCAGCGCTTCCAGGGGTTTCGGATTGGGTGCTAGACATTATAAAGAGAGGCTACTCGCTACAGTTTTTTCGACGCCCTCCGCGCTTTTCAGCGCGCGTCGAAACTACGTCAAAACAGAAGTAGCACACCTACTTCGGGCTGAAATATCAAAACTGTTGAGCAAAGGGGCTGTGGAGCCTGTATCTCAAGCTCAAAGCGAAGGGGGGCTGTACAGCAGATACTTTCTAGTGCCCAAGAAAGACGGGGGTCTCAGGCCCATACTGGATCTAAGACAGCTGAACAAGGCATTGGTGAAACACAGTTTCAGAATGCTTACGACCAGGAAACTCCTCGCGCATATTCGCAGAGGAGACTGGTTGATGTCAATAGATCTGAAGGACGCGTATTTTCAAATACAGATAGCGTCACGTCACAGGCAATACTTGAGATTCCAGACATACCAGTTTACAGTCCTGCCGTTCGGCTTGTCCGTGGCTCCTCGTACATTTACGAGGTGCATGGACGCAGCATGCGAGTGCTGAACTATTTGGACAACTGGCTGGTTCTGGCCCAATCACGATCAGAGCTCGTGGAACACGGGGCCATTTTACTCGATCACCTCGAGAAACTCGGTCTCAGTGTCAACTGGACGAAGAGTTCGCTGAACCCCAGTCAGACGATACTGTTCTTGGGTATAGCTTTGGACTCACTTTCCATGACGGCGCGGCTGTCACCACAGCACGCGTTGGGCATTCAGCGCGCAGCGAGTTCACTCCGCTACGGCGCGACCGTCTCGGTCAGAGGTTTTCAGAAGATGCTGGGTCTCCTGTACTGTACAACCTGTACAGGTTGGCGGAGCGCCTCCTGGTTTGGGCTCAGCGCAACTTGCGCTCGCTGAGGGCAGTTCATGTGCCTGGGCTACAGAATCTGGGTCCGAACAGGCTGTCCAGAAACAACATTCCCACGGGCGAATGGTCTCTACACCCGCAAACAGTCCAGCTGTTGTGGGAGAGATTTGGCAGGGCGGAAGTGGACCTCTTCGCATCCCACGAAAACGCTCACTGCCCTGCGTTCTTTTCCAAGAACGAAAGCGCGCTGTCACGGAGATGGCCGTGCTGCCCGCTTTATGCTTTTTCCCTGTCTACCTCCTTCCGCAGGTGATAGAACGGGTGAGGGAAACGAGATGCTCAATACTGCTTGTAGCACCATTTTGGAAGAACCAACCATGGTTTCCAGATTTGATGCAGTTAGCAGACACTGCCCCGTGGTCAGCAAGCAAGGCTGCTGTCGGTATAGTCGAATCAGGGCCCTGATTGGAACTCTGAGATCGCGAGCGTTATGCGCTGCCGACTGTTATATGGGCAGTATGGCGTAAGACACGCATTACCACATTGATCAGGCCTTGCCTCGACTGTGTGATGTCATATTGCCGCGTCTACGGGCGCTGCTAGATATGGGACGGAGGGTCTCCCCCCCCCTCCTGTCCTGGGCTCTCTGTGAGTCCCTCGGGTGACTGTGCACTGTAAATCCTGGGCGTTGCTTCCAGGTTTATTGGTGTGTGATCTCTGTGCGCACGGCGCTTTACATGGGGTTCCCGTAGCGTCTTAGCTAAGACGCAGTACGAGAGAACTCTCGTAAGAGAACGTACTCGGTTACTAACGTAACCTCGGTTCTCTCTAGAAGAGGGAACGAGTACTGCGTTCTCTGCCGTGCGTACTATTCACTCTGGTTCGCTTTGGCAATGAAATAAATCAGGTGAGTCAGCCTTTTCGAGCTCCTTTTATAGGGTTGGGCCACACCCGTTTCGGCGGGAAGTGGCATGAAGGGCGCGAAGCGCCCTTATTGGTCTGATGTTGCATCAGCCTGCGCTCGATAGGCTGTGCAGTTGCCACAGAGCAGCCAATGAGCGAGCGAGCCGTCTCGCCTATGGCTGTGTGCTGCTGCAAATGCGCTTTACAACAATTCAAAATTAAGGATAATTTTTTGCTTCAGTATTTCGTGAAAAGAGACTTTTCCCGTAGTGTCTTAGCTAAGACGCAGTACTCGTTCCCTCTTCTAGAGAGAACCGAGGTTACGTTAGTAACCGAGTACGTTTTCAAGATTTGAAACCTTGTAAATAGTGAAATAGTGAAAACTGGTGTGCGAATAGGTGAAAAAAAGTTTTGAAACTCTGAAAACTGGGGTTCGAAAGGGCGAAACTTATTACGTTACATTACATTTGCACTCCTATTGCAGACAATTTTTTCAGAGCTGAGTTAACAACACCCACTTTGCGGAGATACGCCCACACCAGGCACGTGCACACATAGACATGAAAGGGGGCTTGAGCACCTGCCCTTTTTATTCCTGGAGAGAAAGTGCCCTTTTTTCTGGGATGCTTTTTTTTATTTTTGAAAAATAATATATATTTCTGTTTGCACACAGCTTCCCTGTCAAACAAATATATTTATTGAAATATATCTAAATATCAGGTCAGGAGCTCTGAAGCGCTCCCTCTCCTCCGATTGTTAAACCCGATTGTATTGCTTCCGCTAAAGAAAATAGTCCGCTCCGTCTCTACGGTTAGAATCCTGTGAGTCCATAGCAATGCTCTGTTTTTCATGGCAACGGTCTGTTATACTGTTTGCTCAGGAATGGCAGCAGGCAGGTGTGAGCGCATCTGCACGCACAGTGAGGCCAAGACTTTTGGAAGATTGCCTGGTGTCAAGAAGGGCAGCAAAGAAGCCACTTCTCTCCAAAAAAAAACATCAGGGACAGATTGATCTTCTGCAGAAAGTATAGTGAATGGACTGCTGAGGACAGGGGCAAAGTCATATTCTCTGATGAAGCCCCTTTCCGATTGTTTGGGGCATCTGGAAAAAGGCTTGTCCGGGGAAGAAAAGGTGAGCGCTATCATCAGTCCTGTGTCATGCCAACAGTAAAGCATCCTGACACCATTCATGTGTGGGGTTGCTTCTCATCCAAGGAAGTGGGCTCACTCACAATTCTGCCCAAAAACACAGCCATGAATAAAGAATGGTACCAAAACACCCTTCAACAGCAACTTCTTCCAACAATCCAACAACAGTTTGGTGAAGAACAATGCATTTTCCAGCACGATGGAGCACCGTGCCATAAGGCAAAAGTGATAACTAAGTGGCTCGGGGACCAGAATGTTGAAATTTTGGGTACATGGCCTGGAAATTCCCCAGATCTGAATCCCATTGAGAACTTGTAGTCAATCCTCAAGAGGAGGTTGGACAAACAAAAACCCACTAATTCTGACAAACTCCAAGAAGTGATTATGAAAGAATGGGTTGCTATCAGTCAGGATTTGGCCCAGAAGTTGATTGAGAGCATGCCTAGTCGAATTGCAGAGGTCCTGAAAAAGAAGGGCCAACACTGCAAATACTGACTCTTTGCATAAATGTCATGTAATTGTCGATAAAAGCCTTTGAAATGTATGAAGTGCTTGTAATTATATTTCAGTACATCACAGAAACAACTGAAACAAAGATCTAAAAGCAGTTTAGCAGCAAACTTTTTGAAAACTAATATTTATGTAATTCTCAAAACTTTTGGCCACGACTGTATACTTTTTTGTTTAAAAAAAAAAAAAAAAAAAAAACCTAATTATGAGAAGTGCCCTTTATTTCACTTAAGCCCCTGCCCCTCAAAATGTCTGTGCACGTCCCTGGCCCACACAGTTGCGAGCTTGCGACTCACGTGATTTGTGGCAGCGTTGTCACGCAGCTCTGCTCTGAAACTCTGAAACTCAGACTGAGCGAAAATGAAGCTTCGCAACCTCGCAACTAAAAAAAAGCCTGGAGGGAGGGCTTTCTGCTCTTGGCCAATGCTTTGCTGTCTGCTGACGTACAGTCCAATCACAAGTCGTATTTACTGAAAAGGTGGGATTGACCGACTGCTCCGCCAATGACAAAAGCGCACAGGATACGCAAACAGAGGATGCACAGGTGTACAGTGTATTTTTTACTTTTATTAAAATATTTCAGTAAAATTATAAATAATTGCCTATTACAAATTTATGAATGCATGGTTAACTTTTTTCTGCAATCACTATAGGCTATATGTATTAAAACATTTTAAAATCTATATTTTGTAAAAATAATAACAAATAAACCTGAATTATAATCTAAACATCTGTATTTTCATATATTATATAAGTAGTATATATATAACATATATATAACAATATAACATAAATAAGTAGGCTAATAAATATATAATGTTTAAAACATATGATAAACTATTTTTTCTCCACCACATCACTAAAATTGATACTGTGTGTGTGTGTGTGTGTGAAAGAGAGTGCTTTCTGCATTGAGGATATTCTGTAGTCTCAGACATTCGTTTGGGTAAATCTTTACTGGATTGTCTGTACTCAATCCTTATCCATCTTCCAGAATCAGCTTAAAACACATCTCTTCCAAATTTATTTGAACTTCTAACTTTAACACTCACTATTCTTAAAAAAAAAGAATAATATTAAGCTTTCTAATCTTTTGTATTCTATCGGTTTTCTTTTATTAAGGCAAAAAAGACCTCTAACTCTAGCTTGCTCTATTCTTTTTCTATTCTATCTGTTATCTGTATTTCTTTATTATATTATTTAAAAGCCTTTGTTACATGTAAGCTATCTGAGACTTGTTATAGCACTTGTATATTTGTTGTTTTTTATTGCTTCCATTGTCCTCATACGCTGTTTGTGACGGATTGAGAGGATAGAGCTGACATTTTGAGTCACCGACTTTGCAGAAACCCAACAAAAACACGTCCTAAGAGTCCAAAAGCATTCACTTCGCAATAAAGCCTGTTAGAATTAATAAATACAGTTAGAATGTCCTTATAGTTTAAAAATGTTTTACTTTTTTATATTCATTGAACATTAATTCTTGAGTATCAGCACGTGCGCGAGCACAAATGCGCTATTAATTTTATAGCTACAACAACAGTGCAGCGCAACTGCCCGAGCGCTTTGGAAAGAAGGAGAAAGCGACGCGTTTTCCACACGTTGCTAGGCGCGACATGTGAACGGCCCTTAACACTGTGTTTTGTTCCTTGAATTCATCAGATTTTCAATGAATCAAGTGAGCCAGTGATTCAACAGTCCATTCAAATGGACTCTCTTGTTTCCTTTCTAATAGAATCAGCCGTTTTGAACGAAAAGTTTGATTTGAATGATTCAATAAATAGGCTACTTAAACCATAGTTTTGCTGTCACCTACTGGCGTTTTTATTGTCATCATTATTTATCCATGACAGGCCTAAACCAGACAAGGTGCCAGCACTAGCCTACTACCAGCACAAAAAAAAAACACATTTAGCTAAATATTTACCAGAATTCATCAATTTCAGGCCCCAGAAGGAAAAAAGCTTATAAATAACAGTTCATTTAACAAGGCAAAATTTTCAATAAAACCTTTTTAAAAATTCTGATTTTGTAATTTGTAATCATTATGTGAAATTAGCTACAGGACCAACCCCCCGCCCCCCGAAAAAAGAAACTGAGTTGAGGAAAGTGAGTCGTTCGCTGCGTGAGGTGAGTGTGTGTATAATGATGCATCGCCAGTCAATCAGTGGTAAACTCAGTGGCTTCTGGCAATTGTATGGTGAATTCCAGCGACAAGTCGGTAACCTTATTTTAGAACTGGACCGCACGCCATCCTAGACGGGACCGCCTTGTGGCCAGAAATCTGTGCATCCTCTGTTTGCGTATCCTGTGCGCTTTTGTCATTGGCGGAGCAGAGCAGTCGGTCAATCCCACCTTTCCAGTAAATACGACTTGTGATTGGACTGTACCTCAGCAGCATTTTGAGTTTTCGAACACTTAGTTTCAATCTTTCAGAACTGTAATTTCAGTTTTGAGTCATGGCAGGATTTAAATCCCATACAATAAGAGCAATAAACTGGCCATTCTGAGAAAAAAAAAGAAAAGAAAAAAGTCACAATTGTGAGAAGAAAAAAAAAAAAGAGTAGAATTTTGAGATAAAAATTCAAAAAATGTGTTAACTCAGAATTCTGAGAGAAAGTCTGCACTTCCAGGTATAAACTCTGATAGTATAAATTGACTTTGTTTCTTGTAATTGCGAGTTTACAACTTGAAATTCAGAGTTTTTTCAGAATGCTGAGTTTAAATGTTCCATTTCTGGTTTATTTAATTTGTTTTACCATGTAAGGGAAAAAAAAAACTGCATTGTGAGATGCAAGCTAAAATGCAAAAAAAAAAAAAAAAAAAAAAAAATATATATATATATTTTTTGTAGAGTTTGTACCTTGCAATTCAGATCATATATATATATATACATACACAGTAAGGACAATAAGTATTTGAACACCCTGCTATTTTGCAAGTTCTCCCACTTGGAAATCATGGAGGGGTCTGAAATTGTCATCGTAGGTGCATGTCCACTGTGAGAGACAAAAATCCAGAAATCACAATATATGATTTTTTTAAACTATTTATTTGTATGATACAGCTGAAAATAAGTATTTGAACACCTGAGAAAATCAATGTTAATATTTGGTACAGTAGCCTTTGTTTGCAATTACAGAGGTCAAACGTTTCCTGTAGTTTTTCACCAGGTTTGCACACACTGCAGGACGGATTTTGGATTTTGGAAGGAGGTTGTTCCCCAAAATCTCGCAATACATGGCCCTGGTCATCCTCTCCTTAATAAAGTTCTATTTTGGTCTCATCTGACCACATGACTTTCTCCCATGACTCCTCTGGATCATCCAAATGGCCATTGGCAAACTTAAGATGGGCCTGGACATGTGCTGGTTTAAGCAGGGGAACCTGCATGATGCCATGCATGATTTCAAACCATGACGTCTTAGTGTATAACCAACAGTAACCTTGGAAACGGTGGTCCAAACTCTTTTCAGGTCATTGACCAGCTCCTCCCGTGTAGTTCTGGGCTGATTTCTCACCTTTCTAGGATCATTGAGACCCCACGAGCTGAGATCTTGCATGGAGCCCCAGTCCGAGGGAGATTGACAGTCATGTTTAGCTTCTTCCTTTTTCTAATGATTGCTCCAACAGTGGACCTTTTTTCACCAAGCTGCTTGGCAATTTCCCCATAGCCCTTTCCAGCCTTGTGGAGGTGTACAATTTTGTCTCTAGTGTCTTTGGACAGCTCTTTGGTCTTGGCCATGTTAGTAGTTGGATTCTTACTGATTGTATGGGGTGGACAGGTGTCTTTATGCAGCTAACGACCTCAAACAGGCGCATCTAATTTAGGATAATAAATGGAGTGGAGGTGGATATTTTAAAGGCAGACTAACAGGTCTTTGAGGGTCAGAATTCTAGCTGATAGACAGGTGTTCAGATACTTATTTGCAGCTGTATCATACAAATAAATAGTTAAAAAATCATATATTGTGATTTCTGGATTTTTTTTTTTGATTATGTCTCTCACAGTGGACATGGACCTACGATGACAATTTCAGACCCCTCCATGATCTCCAAGTGGGAGAACTTGCAAAATAGCAGGGTGTTCAAATGCTTATTTTCCTCACTGTATATATATAATTTTTTTTCTTTTTTTTCAGAATTGCATGCTTTTCTGTTTCTCTATTCAGAATTGGAAAAAAAAGGTCTGAGTTGCAATTACCCTTTTAATTTTTTATATATATTTTTTTGTATTGGAAACAGGCTTACATGATGTGCAGGGGAAATGAGCTGAAGCCCTCATCACAAATATCTGAATCTCTAGCATGCTGTATTCAAAATAAATGTACAACAGAACCAAACCTTATTATCTGCAGGAGGGAAAATCTGAAAAGTAAATGTATTTTAAAGATACATATTAAGATAAAAGTTGTGTTTGGTTTGCCCTCCTGCTCCGAATTTAAATATTCTTCCATGTCTAAGGAACATTGAATTTAATCAGTAGAAAAACCCATTTTCTGTTGGTCCGTCTGTCTGCTCAAGGTCACTGGGCTTCAGTGTCCGTCATTAAGCTAAACACTGACAATTGGGTACGTTCGTGGTCTTCTGCGAGAGTATCGATTGTTCCTTGTTTTGTTAAAACTAACTAGATTCAAAACACCATTAAAAACTTAATCATTTATCTTTTAAATTGTAATTACTCTGTGCGGCCCGACAGGTTCTTAGCTTGGTTCTTATTTGTCCTTTCAAGGTGATCTCATTTGTTTACCTTTTCCATTCATACTTAAGGTCTCCAAATTACTTATTTAGTTTGGTTTTCCTCTCAAAGGTCTTTAATGAGGTATGTGCTTAGAAATATTCCAATGGCATAGCCGACATGCCATACAATGACAGGCGGGATAATCCACTGTAAATCATGTGAATAGCTTTGGAAAGTCTGATTCATTCTAGTGATTCGGTTCATTCTGAATGAACCTATCTCTCATTCACCAAACCATTCTAGTGAACCAGTAAATTGACCTCTCTACAGTATGTAGCTCAGGAAAATCCAGTTCATTCCAGTGAATTGGTTTGTCCTAAATGCACCTCTTTCTCATATGTAGCTTAGGAAAATCCAATTCATTTGTACATAATTCTCTCTTTGAAGCTTTAGAAAGTTTAATACGTTCTAGTGAATCGGTTAGTCCTAAACATATCTCTTTCTCATATATAGCTTTGGAAAGTTTGATTTATTCTAGTGAATCAGTTTGTCCTAAACGCACCTCTCTCATACAATATGTATTTTTGAAATGTCAGATTCATTCTAGTGAATCAGTTTGTCTCCAATAGTCCTCCTTCTCCTACATCTAGCTTTGGAAATTTCAAATCATTTTAAGAGAATGAATCCGTTCATGCTAACTGGGACCACTTTTATGCAGTACAGTATGTATAGCTTTGAAAAGTTTGATTCATTATAGTGAATAGGTTCATCCTAAATGGCTGTCCTCCTATGTATATTTGGAAACTTTGATTCATTCTAGTCAATCTGTTTGTCTTAAACAGCCCTCCTTCTCTCATATCTAGCTTGATTCTAGTGTATCAATCAGTTTATCCTTAATGGATCTCTATAGTACTTAGCTTAGATTCATTTTAGTGAATGAATCGGAGCATCCTAAATGGACCTCTCTTATATAGCTTTGGAAAGTATGATTCACTTAATTGGTTTATCTCAAATGGACCTCTCTCTTACACAGAATGAAGCTTTGCAAAGTTTGATTCATTCTAGCAAATTAGTTCTTTTAAATTGCCCTCCTTTTCTCACATGTCGCTTTAGAAAGTCTGATTAATTTTAGTGAATCAGTTTGTCCTAAACAAACCTCTCTCTTCTACAGCACGTAGCTTTGGAAAGTCAGAATCTTTTAACTGAATTAATTAGTTTTTAACAGTTACCACATGTAGCTTTGTAAAGTTGGATTCATTTTAGTGAATCCATTTGTTTTAAACTGTTTTCATATATAGCTTTGGAAAGTTGGATTCATTTTAGTGAATCCATTTGTTTTAAACTGTTTTCATATGTAGCTTTGGAAAGTCAGATTCATTTTAGTGAATCAGTTTGTTTTAAATGGTTATCACATGTAGCTTTGGAAAGTCAGATTCATTTTAGCGAATCAGTTTGTTTTAAACAGTTATCACATGTAGCTTTGGGAAGTCAGATTCATTTTAGTGAATCAGTTTGTTTAAAACAGTTATCACATGTAGCTTTGGAAAGTCAGATTCATTTTAGTGAATCAGTTTGTTTTAAACAGTTATCACATGTAGCTTTGGAAAGTCAGATTCATTTTAGCGAATCAGTTTGTTTTAAACAGTTATCACATGTAGCTTTGGGAAGTCAGATTCATTTTAGTGAATCAGTTTGTTTAAAACAGTTATCACATGTAGCTTTGGAAAGTCAGATTCATTTTAGTGAATCAGTTTGTTTTAAACAGTTATCACATGTAGCTTTGGAAAGTCAGAATCATTTTAGTGAATCAGTTTGTTTTAAACTGTTTTCATATGTAGCTTTGAAAAGTTAGATTCATTTTAGTGAATCAGTTTGTTTAAAACAGTTGTCACATGTAGCTTTGGGAAGTCAGATTCATTTTAGTGAATCCGTTTGTTTTAAACAGTTATCACATGTAGCTTTGGAAAGTCAGAATCATTTTAGTGAATCAGTTTGTTTTAAACAGTTATCACATGTAGCTTTGGAAAGTCTGATTAATTTTAGTGAATCAGTTTGTCCTAAACAAACCTTTCTCTTCTACAGCACGTAGCTTTGGAAAGTCAGAATCTTTTAACTAAATTAATTAGTTTTTAACAGTTACCACATGTAGCTTTGTAAAGTTGGATTCATTTTAGTGAATCCATTTGTTTTAAACTGTTTTCATATATAGCTTTGGAAAGTTGGATTCCTTTTAGTGAATCCATTTGTTTTAAACTGTTTTCATATGTAGCTTTGGAAAGTCAGATTCATTTTAGTGAATCAGTTTGTTTTAAATGGTTATCACATGTAGCTTTGGAAAGTCAGATTCATTTTAGCGAATCAGTTTGTTTTAAATGGTTATCACATGCAGCTTTGGAAAGTCAGATTCATTTTAGCGAATCAGTTTGTTTTAAACAGTTATCACATGTAGCTTTGGGAAGTCAGATTCATTTTAGTGAATCAGTTTGTTTTAAACAGTTATCACATGTAGCTTTGGAAAGTCAGATTCATTTTAGTGAATCAGTTTGTTTTAAACAGTTATCACATGTAGCTTTGGAAAGTCAGAATCATTTTAGTGAATCAGTTTGTTTTAAACTGTTTTCATATGTAGCTTTGAAAAGTTAGATTCATTTTAGTGAATCAGTTTGTTTAAAACAGTTATCACATGTAGCTTTGGGAAGTCAGATTCATTTTAGTGAATCCGTTTGTTTTAAACAGTTATCACATGTAGCTTTGGAAAGTCAGAATCATTTTAGTGAATCAGTTTGTTTTAAACAGTTATCACATGTAGCTTTGGAAAGTCAGAATCATTTTAGTGAACCAGTTTGTTTTAAACTGTTTTCATATGTAGCTTTGAAAAGTCAGATTCATTTTAGTGAATCCGTTTGTTTTAAACAGTTATCACATGTAGCTTTGGAAAGTCAGAATCATTTCAGTGAATCAGTTTGTTTTAAACAGTTATCACATGTAGCTTTGGAAAGTCAGAATCATTTTAGTGAATCAATTTGTTTTAAACTGTTTTCATATGTAGCTTTGAAAAGTTAGATTCATTTTAGTGAATCTGTTTGTTTTAAACAGTTATCACATGTAGCTTTGGAAAGTCAGAATCATTTTAGTGAATCAGTTTGTTTTAAACTGTTTTCATATGTAGCTTTGAAAAGTCAGATTCATTTTAGTGAATCCGTTTGTTTTAAACAGTTATCACATGTATCTTTGGAAAGTCAGAATCATTTTAGTGAATCAGTTTGTTTTAAACTGTTTTCACATGTAGCTTTGAAAAGTCAGATTCATTTTAGTGAATCCGTTTGTTTTAAACAGTTATCACATGTAGCTTTGGAAAGTCAGAATCATTTTAGTGAATCAGTTTGTTTTAAACAGTTATCACATGTAGCTTTGGAAAGTCAGAATCATTTTAGTGAATCAGTTTGTTTTAAACTGTTTTCATATGTAGCTTTGAAAAGTCAGATTCATTTAAGTGAATCAGTTTGTTTTAAACAGTTATCACATGTAGCTTTGGAAAGTCAGAATCATTTTAGTGAATCAGTTTGTTTTAAACAGTTATCACATGTAGCTTTGGAAAGTCAGAATCATTTTAGTGAATCAGTTTGTTTTAAACTGTTTTCATATGTAGCTTTGAAAAGTTAGATTCATTTTAGTGAATCCGTTTGTTTTAAACAGTTATCACATGTAGCTTTAGAAATCCTGATTCATTGGTTAATTTAGATGGTTATTGTATAAACAGATTCTGAAAAGATTCAGTGCTTTGAGCCCCATGTGCATTTTGTATCAGTATGTCTTTGACTAGAAAGTTCGACCTAATTGGGGTTATTTATTCATTTAAAAACCCAAACTCATGTACTGTAATTATAAGTAACATTCATTAGAGGCACAGAATAGAAATCCACCCTGCTTCTCAAAGATCCGCCCACTTGGAGATGTTTGGCCTTGCCGCTGATTTAAGCTCAGACTACAGCCAAACAGAAAACTGGAAGCAGGCCAAAAAATATTCATGCTAACTGCTCTGGGAAAATATCATTCCTAATAATTAAATCTCTTGGGATTTTACACAGATGGCAAGTTCCAACCTGCTTGAGATTAATATTTCTCAGGGTGGGGTTTATTTTATGAATTAGTTCATTTCTACTGAAGGATATTGACCATTTAACCAGTACTAGTTCTAACTAAATACTCCTTGCTTTGAGAAAACTGGCAAGATGACCATTATTTTTAAGATTACAATGATTATTATGAATATTAATAGTATAAGTGGTAGTAAAACTGTTACTGAACATCATCAACAACTACAATAGCTCATGATCTGTTTATAATCAGTGAGGTTTAGTTTTTTTTTTTTTTATTTACCCAGAGCCCTAAATGACCATTAACTCCAAACTTGTCCTTACATGTAAAAACCCTTTTGAAAATAGATAAGTTTCCATTGTTGTGCTGTAAAGTCTATCCATTTTCAATGGTTAATTCCATCAACTCACAAGCATTAACTAACATTTAAACACACAGCACACAATCTTTGCGAGTGCAGAGAAATTTTTAATGGTTTTGTGAAGGTTATTCAGTTAAGCCTCAGTCTAGATTTAAGGCTGAACACACTGCATTGCTCCTTCCCAAATTTTTTTTTGATCTCCTCAAATCCTTTCCTGTAATTTCTCTGCCAAACTCGCACTATGGATTACGTAAAGCTGTCGGCGTGGTGGTACAGTGGAAAGAAGGACAGGATTTGAAATTTTCGGCAGAAAGCCACTTAACGTTGGAGACAATAAACAAAGCTTTGAGAGAAGAAGAACCTCCAGATTCTCATGCACTGAGCGCTTCTGGCTCTTGGGGGCAGCATGTAGCCACACCACAAGCCCACTTCAGAATGTTTAAAAGATTATTCCATTATTTCAACTCAAGGATCTGATTTACTCACATATTAAGCACATAAATACTATAATGCAAACACCAGACAGTGTGCAATTTACATAAATAAATAAACTAAATAAAAATTTATTTCTTGTATTTTTTATTTTAATTAATAATATAGAATGATATTTGTATATATTTTAATAATATAATATAAAATAAAACGTTTAATATAATATAATACAGTTACATATTTTATTTCAACATTGTTTGCATATTGCATAATTGTATGAATTATATGTATGTGTGTGTGTGTGTGTGTGTGTGTGTGTGTGTGTATATATATATATATATATATATATATATATATATATATATATATATATATATATATATATATGATATAAAATATTATTATAAATGTGATATATATACACACATATACATATATACTGTGTGTGTGTTTAGTTTTCAGACAGACTTATGTGTTGCATGAAGAAGAAAACACAAATCTGAGTTTGTGCCTATTTTACTCAGTAATCTTGAGTTTTTTCTTTTCTTACAGAGGCATAGTTTGAAAAAGTCAGATATTTAATGTAAAAGCAACCTCACACATTTTCCCATACAGCAAGAAAACAATAAAGCAAATCAAGAGCTCTTAGAAAAATGTCTTCGTTCTAGTCGATGTTAAAAAGAGTGAAATAAAGTATGAACACTGGAAACATGTTTCGTAAAAACGTACACTGAAGATCACGCTTCTCCAGAGCTTCAATGTGTGGTCGTATGTTTTGTTGCAAACACAAAGGCAATAATGGTGATTGTTGATCTGACCTTCTCATGAACAAACGGTCCTATCTGTTCACAAGCTTAGAAAAAACACTAATAGTAATGTGTTGTGTTTGTCCATCAGATTTACCCAATAAATTAGTATTAATGACAATTATCCCTTGGAACAAACTTAGTATAGAGAGGCTAAAATGGAATCGCACACATGTAGCATAAAACAAAGCAATAAAGAATTCAAATTCAGTTAAATAAACAGCTTACTAAATGCTGAAGTATACACATTATATACATTCCCTGGGTTGGGACAATACAAACTAGCAAACAAATATTTACTCCACTAATATAAACTTAAATAATGGGACACTTGAAATAGATATTGTGACATTTGTTTTCTCATATATATATGGGATCCTATAGTTTAACAATATTCCACCAATAACCACTTTAGCAAAGTAATATACAGCAATATTAACAAGGGTCGGTCAGCGAATCAAAATGAAACAATGCTGAACTTCCATTCAAACGTCGAACAAATGGCTCAATTCACAAAGCAAGAACAAAAATGCATTCACTCCAAATTCAATTAGGCTCTTCTTTTCATCCTGAGACTGTCTAAAACCAATGACATTTTACAATGACTTTGTGCTTACGTTTGATACATTTTCAGGTTTGAAATAAACACTCTGAGGTGGGCAGGGGGGTATTAACAGTGCAAGAATATACAGACAGGTATGATGGAAATAGACAATAATCTCGCTTCTAATGGTTACACACCAATTCTCATTTGTGCTTCATCGAGTTCCTGCCACTTTCAATCTGTCGGCTTGTTTGGGTGTATGTACATTACATAATTGTCTGTATCTCTTGGGCACATTCTTTATTACAGGGCATACTTTAAAAAAAAAAAAAAAAACCAAAAAAACACCCACTTTCAAAATGGAAAACAACAGACACTCACACATAAACAAAGACAGTACATGATATTTACATTATACATCTCACGTATTCTTGTCTTAAAGCGTAATTATTGGCAAAGCCAAGGTTTTCCGACTTGAGATGAACCACATTTCTTGCCGCTCCCTGGTAATATCTGTAAAAAGGTATATAACAGGCACAGTGAGGGTAGTTGAGAAATCAGTATTCACTGGGAAATTAAATGAATAAACACAGCAACAAACATGACAGGCACATGTCTGTATATTTTGGCACTTGGCAAATCAAACGGGGGTCATTTTGGAAGGGTGGGATAGGGTTTTCTGGCCTAAATGGACCTGGTGTTACAGTTACAAACTCAACTGATTATTTGTTTTCGATTTATTTATTTATTTTTTTGGACGGTTACGATTGGTTTAACCAAAGGCAACATTCTTTTGCAGCTAGTTGCGTGTCAAATTTGGCCTTAAAGAGGTTCGCGAAACGACTCAGACTAGAGTCGAGGAGACAAAGAGGGAGTAAAGCCAGACCAGACTAGTGCTATGAGGGACTATAATGCCTCCTCTGCTGGCTCGCAGTGTTGCCGTGAAAATACTGAACAGAAAAACAGAGGTGCTAAATGAAGTACTCTTTCTTTTCCTCTGCATGTGCGTGGTTCCCCTCCGCATTGATGATGGCAGTGTCTGCATCAGGGGCGTCCTCCGCTCCTTTGGCCTCATTGGTTAAGTATGTCCCTGTCCACACAGTCCCACATAGGTCACATAGACACATAAGGTACAACAGTGGACATGTTCAAGCATTTTGCACACTATAGGTTGGGGGGGGGGGGGGGGGCGCATACCTTTGTGCCTGGCCAGATATCGGCCCAGAACGATGATGAAGCACAGAGTGATGAAGACCACCACGGCCACCACTCCGCCAATGAGTGCATGGTCGGGGCCGGGCTGCATCAGAGCGTTGGGATCTGGAGGAGGAGATGGAGAGCAAGGCATGAGAAGATGCTTTGGATTTGCGCTCTAAACACCAGTGGAACAGTTGATATAATTAGCCAATTATGGGTCGGTGTGTTAATATAAGACACACAGACTCATTACTTTCCACAGTTCACTTAATACAGTGGTAAGCATCTCAGCTTGAGCAAGAAATCATTTAATTTCTCAGTTGATAGCATTCATTTTGCCGATTTGAAACCATTTAGATCTTTCACAACATTGCTTTTGAAAAAAAAAATCCTAGCCCTGGTTTACACCTGCTGTTAAGATTGAATCACAAGTAGACGATTGAGACACATTCCCGCCACTTTCAACCACTTTCCTGATTTCTGTGAGGGGAGAGTCTATGGGCTTTCTCTGATGTTCTGATGTAGCGATATGCGAAATAAGCTTGCGCAGTTTACATAAGAACATTAAAGAAGACAATGGAAAACCATACGCAGAGCAGCGGTTTGCATTTCCTCTCTGATAATCACAAAACCATGCTGAATGCTGTGGGTTTGCATTAGAATCAGGACTCGTGTGAAAATATTGTGCTTTTTACATTTTTACTTTCAGACTAGTGATGCCAAACGATTGAAAAAAATCATTAATCGCCCTTTTTTCTTCTTCAGAAATTACTCGCAATTAATCTCACCTAAAATTAAAGTTTTAAATATAAGTTTAACTTTAAGTTTCACTTAAAAAAAAAATTCTAATCTTCTGAATCATATTAAGAAAAATCCTTTAATAAATTAATGTTACTGAAAAAGCTTTTAGAATGCATTTTCTGTAGCAGCTGAATATACAGTGAATATTGTGTCAAGCATTCCATATATATATATATATATATATATGTATATATATATATATATATATATATATATATATATATATATATATATATATATATATACATATACTGTATGTGTGTGTGTTTTAAATATTACTGTCATATGCCATCCCTATGCAGTCAAATCAATGAATTGCAAACTGGTGTTTATGCAATACCCTTTCACAGAAACATCAATTCAAATCCAATGTTCTATACTGATTTTCAATAGGCAGCAGGAGGGAGGGCGATTTATCATTACAAACGAATGCTGAGCAGCTACCGAAGAACTGTCATATGTCACACAGCCCTGTGAGGACCAAAGTGACTCAATCCTTGTCGATATACAACAAGTTTAAAAACGGCAGGGGTTGCGGCAGGCTGATTTATTTCCTGGGTTTAACTTTGAGTGAGCGAGCGCAGGCTCGGGTGAATTCAGTCGCCTCTGAACTTCTCCTGAATAAATCGCCATCTAGAGTCGTGAATCTTAAGCCCCCACTGCGGATGGCGTAGTAAGCTAGACAGATAGTGCTGCCACTGCCTGCCTCAAATGTGTAGAAGGATTAGTAGACTGGAAACGAACGTTATGTTGTAATTCACTGAAAATTTGGTCCCCTGCATGCTGTTTATCAGTGAGTTAAAACAGATAAGTAAGATTAGCAAACAAATCATTCAGAGTACGTTTACACCAACATGCTAAAAATGGAGACGTTTTTCCTTTTGTGTTTATTTGTGTACAGATAACAACTCTGTCAAAATGATTTCCATTCACATGTATTTGTGAAAATTTCCTAGAATGCTGTATTATGCATGCCAGGCCAGTAGTCGGCAGTATCACTTTGTAAAGAAATACCATGTGAACGTAGTACACATGTGCATAATATCAACATTTTCAAAAGTTTTGAGTTTTCACCCCCCCAAAACGCTGTCGTCATGCAAATGACGCATAAAAACTTTTCCATTTCTAATCGAAAACAGTGTCATGTAAATGCCCCCTCAAGTCAATTTTATAAACTGGAGAAACTGATTCACTGAAAAGATCCATCTTAAAAAAATCTGTTCAGGATACTTCCTACAAGAAGATTTTCAATTGATAATGACTTACATTTTGGCTTGTTACTTCACTTTTACTATACTTTGAAGGGGATTTTGTAGGGCTGGGCGATAAAATAATAACATTTTGAGTCGCAATGAAATTTTTGTCGAAAACGTTGATAAGCTCTGGACATTTTTACTCGATATGAAATAATCTAACAGCAGAAATAAATGTGATAACAGCCAGTTCGTGTTTGTCGCTAATAGGCTAAGTCTGCATGTTCTGTGTGTCTCTGTGTAAATGAATGCAGTTTCGTCTGCTACACAAACTCAAACACACGTGACTCAATATCAACTAAATATATGAGCACATGAACTTCATCTCCAGAGCTGCTCAGAGAGTCCCTTCACTGCTTTACTCCATTTCATTTGAGAAAAACGACTGTCAAATACACGCTGAAACTCAAAGTAACTTAAACTTAAAGACCTTCAGAGTAAACTGTCAAAATAATAGTCTTGTTTAACTTGAAGAAATTATGACAGAAATCTATCACTATTGTATACTAAAATGTAATTCTCAAGTAAAGATAATAATATTTCTAAAGAATATCATAAAACCGAGGTATATTTGATTAGTTACTGCTGTACAGTACTATTGTGCAGCATTTGACAAAAAAATGCAATGTTTATTGTAAATTAATTATGTTTTCATTTCACTACATATTAAAAGTATGTAGTGAAAATTTGAAATTTAAAAATTGTTAAAATGATAATAATTGATTTAATTAGACACCATTTTTTGAAATGATACAGTGACACAGAAACCATTAAAAATTTAATAAATGGAAAACAGAATTTAGGGGAAAATAAAAGATTTCATGGGGCACCACAAAAGAAAGTGTTTTCCACAGAAGAAAGTCAGTCATTCAGGTTTGGGACAACACAGGGGTGGATAGTGGATAGGAGTTTCAATTTTGGGCGAACTGTCCCTTTAACCTCGCGTGTTTGACCTGTAGCGATACTGTCCTGACACCTTTGGCCTTACGTGGGGCGCCATTTCAGTGCTTCTGCAAGGGTGTAAACTTTAACTATGTGCCATTATTGCACTTCAAACTTGCTCTCATTAGCTCATAGTGATGAATGGCTCTCGCTTCTGCTGCGCTTGGCAAAGTGACCCTCGGAGATGTGTAGAACAGGGACTTCTGTTGACCCATTTCTAACACGTAAATGAACCCATTTAGTTCAACTAACATTGTGCTTTGTTTTGAGGCAAAAATAAAAGCCCTATAGAAATTAAGTTCAAAGAATGGTACACTTTATGGGAGGCTGTTCAGAATGGAGTACGCTAATCTTTTAGAAGATAATGCTATAAACCACTCCAATTTTGACAGCCTAAGGTGTGTTGTATTTGTCACTTTTACACATATACAGTCAGATATCAGATTAGATATAACTTGCTATGGAGTTCGCAAAGACTATTTAGAATATATGGTCATATAGGTTCAGTAGTTAATATTGGTTAATGCATTAATTAGCAGTGAGCAAGATGTTTGTTATAGCATTAATTAATCAAAATATTGAAACTATAAAATAATAAAACTGTTTATTTCTAGTCTAGGTTAGCTCATGTCTGTTAAATACTATTAATAGATACAATTTCTGATTTTAATAATGAATAAATGTCGAAATTAACTGATTAGTAAAGTTTTCATTGTTAGTTAATCTCAACTAATATGCAAACATTATTGTAAAATGTTACCAAATATACAAAGCTCATACAGCATATAAAGCTAAAAGCATTTTTTTGTAAGGTGCTGTGGAGGAAAGTGTACCATGAGTACCATGTAAATATCGTCATGTGTGTGTATATAGTTCAAAATATACGTTGGTATCACTGCTTGATATTATGACTGTACTTTATACTATAAATAATCCTATTTCTGTTTTGTCAGACACACTATTTTAAAGACTGATTGAATGATCTAATTTATAAATGTCTTTTTTAATGTCAAATTTATAAACATCTAATTTTGTGTCCTTTGTCAAAACTTGGGGAATTATGAGGATGTGTACATTTAATAGGTCTCTAGAATTAAAAGATAAAACACTGTAGTGTTTTTGATGATGTTTTATATTAAAACCATCTGGTTAGGCTTGTTCAACTGAATTCAGCTACATATAGTACAGTAGTTTATTCAACTCCTTATTTACATTTTGGAAGATTGCTTCAACTTTTTTTTTTCCAAAAATTTGATTTGAGATGAAGAGTCTGAAAGTGAAAAATAAAAATAAAATACACACACACACACACACCAGAGGTGGGTAGTAACGAGTTACATTTACTTCGTTACATTTACTTGAGTAATTTTTTGGGGTAACGAATACTTTTCGGAGTATATTTAAAGATGGGTACTTTATACTCTTACTTGAGTAAATTTTTGGGGAAAAATCTGTACTTTTACTTCGTTACTGTGGGCGACGCTCCTCTCGTTACTTTATCTTAATGCAATAAATGTTATAATGCTTCAGTTTATTCCAAACGCGCAGTCTACTTTTCTCTGGGCAATGAGCGATGCCCATTCGCGAATGATTCATTCTTTTGAGTCAATTCTGTTCAAAGGCTTGATCAAACCAATTGGCAAACGAGTGAATTGGTTCATGAATCAGTTTGAATGATTCGTTCAGTTCCCTGCCGCACGCGCTGAGCGTCTGAAGTGGTTCACTCGGAGTTGTAACGTTTAAGAACAGAAAGAGCGTTGAAAACGTGGCTGGAACTGCACTGAATTGAAATCTGCGAAGGTTATTATTTGCTAGCGATGGAGATCCTTATTAGATGAACACCGCGTGTGCTGTCTACTGTTTAACAGGTAATAACTTGGGCTACATTCGATTACAGTACACGATACCACTGTGACATTAGTTTGTTGTACGTGTGTGGCTTATAACAGAGGGGAGTCAAGTTGAATGCAGCTTCCAAAAGACAAAAAATAGCCGATTAAGATTTTATTAATTTTAATACAATCACACTGGTGCAAGTACGTTCAGCAAGTCATATCACCAGCTGCTAAATAAAGATCTGTGATCGCTTGCTGGCGCTGAGCGAGAGATAGATGCGTTTTTACAGCGCTGCGCATTATAACCAATCACACATGATTCTTTTGAGCTTATTAAAGCATTGGCCAATCAGAGGCATTCAGATGAGTCATCGCTAAAATGCCGGTGCTTCCTTCACTCGCTCACTGACTGAATAGGCCTACCTCTTTCTGGCGAATTCTCTCGCAGGAACAACAAAGTGCAGATGTGTGTACGAATCTATAATTAAGATATTGATTTCACAGTGTTAACAGTTTCAGTGATTTTAATGGGAGTTTCTGAGAGTGATTGAAATCTAGACTGTCAGTGAAAATTATCTTTAATAATGTAAATGTTATTTGCTCTCTTTCTGAACAATGAAAGATTAGTAGCAATATTTATATCACATTAACTTTCAATGTTAAATTCACATTTAATATAAAGTCAGTCGTATTAAAAATATGTTATGGCATGACACCTATATCTGTTACTCAAGTAAACAGACTGGGTTTTATAATAAATTACATAAATTGAAGTAAAGGCTGATGAAATATATACATTTATACACGCACACATACATTACATACATTTTATCTATATATCTAAATAAAAATAGGCTCAGTACAGTATATATGACCCAAAGTAACAAGTAACTAACTACTTGAGTAGATTTTTTATCCGATACTCTTTTACTCTTACTCAAGTAACTATTCAAGACTAGTACTTTTACTTTTACTTGAGTAAATATTTCTAGAAGTACTTTTACTTTTACTTGAGTACAGTTTTTGGGTACTCTACCCACCTCTGACACACACACACACACACACACACACACACACACACACACACACACACACACACACACACACACATATTTGAGTTAGTTGCTTTGTATTTTAAAGTTAACTCCACTTTCTATTTTTACAATTTAATGCCACCACTGTACTTGGGTTGTAGTATAAACTCAAACATGGGCTACAAAATGGGTTTTAGCTTCCAAAAATAATAGCAGTCTACACAGCAAAGCCATTATTGCTGCAGATGTCTTTCATTTTCTCATGAATATGCAGTTTGATAATATTGTTCAATTTATGGACTGCATTAAGCGCTTCCAGCCTTAAGTGAAAGAGCTGTATAGCGGTTACTTGATTTCAAGCTGCTCTTCCAATCTTAGTTTCCTCATTTAAATGAGCCCCAGGAATTATATAAATTTACAATTTAGAACGTATATTGTATTGCTATATTTCTCATTTTGGCGTTGTAGTTGGCTGTTGCTTAGAAATGCAGAGTTTTGCATATCCCTTGATAACAAGGATACTGCTTGTTCATTATGGTATCTTGTGAACGAGCAGTTTCAAAGCAGGGAGAAGAATAATGATGTCTGTCTTGTTGTGCAGTATATCATCTTTAATTACAACCTTTAATCTTCACATTCTTAAATTGTGAGCTACTGTAATATCTCCTCATTTATTCACATACAGTACGCGGATCACTTTGATTATTTCCATGAAGATCTTTTAATGTTAATTTTCATAATTGTATGTGTGGGAATGTACTGTATTTGACCTGGGGTGTCTCAAGCTAGAAAATAAATGACTGTATTTATTTCTAGAGCTTTCTTTGCTAAGAAAGAGAGGCTGATTATTAGATAGGATATATATATATTTATATATATACTGTATATAATTCCTGCCATGTCAATCTGAATTTTCGGCATCATTACTCTAGTCTTCAGTGCCACATAATCCTTTAGAAATCATAATATATATTATATATTTTTACTGAAAAACATTCTATAAGATGAGCATCTGTAACTAAAGGTGGCAGAGCTTAAGCAGAGGGTTGATTCCTTTGAACAGACATGACAGAATAGAAAACGCTTTGATATCTCCAAACGTATCAGGTCACAGAGTGACAGCTGGCCAGCGGAGGTCAGAAGCATGTGCATCTTTCTGTTGATAGAGCAAAGACACATTTTACTCTTTTGAAAATGGAGCTTGTTTGTGAAAGTAAAGCCTCAGTCAGTAGAAATTCCATTAGAGATCATAAGTCTCATTCAAGGATGGTGACATGTGGCCAACGACGTACGTCATTTCGCTTGAGCGTTAATGAATTCCATTAAGATCTCACATGTGAAAGGCCGGAGGCACATATCGGATGTGTTTTATGGCACTCACATACCCAATCAGAAAGTTTTAAATGAACATATGCATCAAAATAAATCACTAGGGCATTAATTAATGTAGACTTATTGCTTTACAATTTGTGGCACAGACTCTAGGACATTATGCATAGAGAAGTCTGTAAAGATATAGGCAGCGCGTTTCATTTAAATGATCATTGGAACGTTTCAGGTTCAAAACAAGTTAAGCCCTATTGTCTCTCAGTTTGTAAAAACAAGTATAAATTGTGGTTACAGTAATGCAAGGCTGGAGGGTATTTTGTTATACTGTATTTATTATAGTGATATTTAAAAATGATTTGATCCAGCTTTATGCTTTAAATCATTCTTTAAAAAGGGGTCATATGACGTTGCTAAAAAGAACATTATTTTGTGTATTTGTTGTAATGCAATGTGTTTATGTGGTTTAAGGTTAGAAAAACACATTATTTTCCACATACTGTACATTATTTTTTCTCCTCTATGCCCCACCTTTCTGAAACGCATCGATTTTTACAAAACTCATCGTTCTGAAAAGTGAGGTGTGCTCTGATTGGCCAGCTATCCAGTGTGTTGTGATTGGCTGAATACATCAAGTGTGTCAGAAATGTTATGACCCTTACCATACTGTTATGCCGTGTGTCCCGGCGCGACGAGACAAAAACAATTAAACACATTACAAACGAGGCATTTGTTGCATCCAGAGTGGACATAATTACTTATTATAATGACTTATACTGTCTTTTTACGCATTGCATTGCGTATCACGCCGCATAAACTTAAAACTGTGTCTGCATTTGTGATCTGAGAAAGGACAAACAACAAACACTACTCTACACTGCTCAAAACTCACGTTTCATCAGTGACAAATTCTTTAAATATGAAAACGTACTTACAGGCTGTGAGTCAGAAGCACCAGACTGACTGTGCAAAGTTGGAACTGCCCCACTTTATAGAAACAGCCTTTGTGCCACAGATGGTATTGTAGGCTTTTCTCCTACATGTTTACATGCACCTTTTTGTGCATTAATCATCAACTTGCTGACCGATATCATTTTCTATTGTTATCAGCATCTTGTAACCGATGCTGTTGATAAATCTTGCTTTGAACTGGTAACGTGTTCTTAATACAGACGAAAACTGAGATACTGTCTTTACATGCTGTATATATTTGCTATCATCTCCACACACTCATTTCGCAGCTCATGTCCACTGTAAAAATATGGTGTGGGTGGCAAAAAATATGATTAGGTTTTAAAAACAAATCACAGTTGCTAATTATTAAAAGGGATCTATTTCACATCTTGCTTAGACATAAATGTGTGTTGGCAGTGTAGCCACCCTATGATAAAAAAGTAAAAAGCAGTGTCTCCCAGCTACTTGTTTTCAGCATTGCTGCTAATGTGTCAGACACTGTTGTTTATACACAGAACTGCCCCGAGCGAGTTCACAGCGAGATGTACACAGTCCTCCATTGCTGCACTGATGAGAATGTCTCTCAAATGCTTTAGGTGTTCTGGAGCTGGATGTATGAATCCACATAGCTCTCTCCATTTACTCCTGAAATCTGAGCCGCTGAAATCGAGGTGGATTAGTTTTGTTTTTGAAGAAGATGCTCCCTCAACTCTACCAAAATTAATTTATGTTTGCGCGAGTCATTTACACCGGACTGCTTTGTGAATGAGGGTCAGTATAAAGCAGTTTTTGCACAAAAGTTTCTCCTGAAGGATGGAGCAGTTCCAACTGTTCGTGATCCAGCTACACCTCCAGAAGAAGTAAGTATCACGCGTTAGTTTTCCAAATTGCCTTTCTGAAAGACCCCGGTATTGCGGGGTTCTTGAGCTCTTGAAGCTCCACCCTCTTCTCCGGAGCACCAGCTCATTTGCATTTAAAGGGCAAGACACGAAAATGATGCGTTTTGGCTCGTACCCTAAAAGTTGCAATTTTAACAAGCTATAAAAAATGATCTGTAAAGTATTTTGAGTTAAAACTTCACATACACACTCTGGGGACATCAGAGACTCATTTTACATCTTGTGCATAATAGGTCCCCTTAAAATCAATTTCCTCATGGGAGAGCAGGCTAAAAAAAAAACTGACCTAAGATAAATAGTTAGAACACATCAAGGTGGAACATTCAGCACAGAGACCGCAGTGAAAGAGACTATCAAGCTGAAAAATCAACGGTTCACATAAAACAAAACAAAACAGGACAGAAACTGCACATACAACACAAGACATGTTTTTAAAAGGCCATTCCATGCATAGACTGATGACTTATAATAATGTTTTTATGCCAGCGATTCAACAGCTGCAACTGCAACAGTTCTAGTGAGCAAAACAGAAACTAACAGCTTTGTGGTTATGCCTTTCAAATGGTCTACAAGGACATTGAGCTAACTTCAACTTGGTCTTTGTTTCTTAATATTCATTCTGTGTGGCTACGGAGGATAATAAAAGAAAAGAGAACTAATGATTAGAGGCGGACTCTCCCAAAAATAATGTTTCATCAGAACTTTAAAAGATTCATTTTTTTACTTTTGCTTAAATCATTTCTGGGTCAATGACGTCTTGTGCACAGACTTATTTTATTTACTTTTTTAAAATAATACCAATAATAATAATAATAAAAACAGAAAAAAAAAATATTCATATAATAAAAGGAATGTACAATTTTTTTTATTATTCTTTTTTTTTTTTTACATTTCTGAATTTTTGAATTCATTTTGATATCTCCAGAAGGGTAATATTAAAAAAAATCTCAAAGTGGTATAACCATCCTGTGATACAATAATTAAGTAGCATTTAAATAGCATATATTGTAATACAAAACATGGTTAGTTGTCAAATATTAACTGGTGGAACCCTAAAAAAACTTAATAATATTCAAGATTAAAAAATGGCTACAGATTGTAAAATTTTAGATAGATAGATAGATAGACAGACAGACAGACAGATAGATAGATAGTCTATCGTAGTTATATTGGTTACACCACTTGACATTTGATGCCAAAAATAGCCTAAAAGTTTTTTAAAACTCTAAATGACAAACTTATACAGAATTTTTTAAAATCTTTTTTTTTTATGTATTACTTTTTCTTTCCATTGTAGGTATAAGAAAAAATATTTTAAGATTTACGTGGTTACACCACTTGACATTTGATGCTGAAAATGGCCTAAAAGTTTTTCAAAAATGAATGAAAGTGACACAAATTTGTACAAAATGCTCTTTATTTTATCCTTTTTTTCCACTGACTCTTATATTAACCGTATTTCTAACTCTTCCAGACTCTTCCTAACAGTAATAAGATTAATTTCCTTTCACTGATAACAGTAAGTGAGCCAAAGGCTTAAGCATCCCTCATGTGAATGACAGCACCATGGAGCACCATGACATTTCACAAAGATCAGCAGTGCTCCCATGCAAGGCAATGCTATTTCCCAGCTCATGCTATGGAGGAGGTTAAGAGGCGTAACCCAACCCACCACTCCGCAAGCCACATTACAGCGCCCTGTCTCGCAATGATGAAGTCAGCACACCAGCAAAAAATATTTACCTGTGGTTGTACCTGGGAAATCTTTAGCTGTTGCCATGGACGCAGACAGAAAGGGGCAGTAAGGGAAGACAAAGGTGAGGACTTCACAAGGGGAGAGAAGAAGAAGTAAAAAAAAAAGAAGAAAAAAAAAAACTGGCCACAAAACTCAGAACCATTAATGAAGACACCAACTGACCGCATTAACCTGCAGTTAGAATGATGGAACATGGACGACTGGGACGACAAGATGGTTTCAAGTACAAATTCAATGTATGAACATACACATCCTGTAAAACACTTCCATTTGGACATATTCAGAACTATACATAGATGTCTGCTACGTCCCGCTGCACTGCCCTGTAACTGTAATGATGCTACTTATCATGCAAATCACTCCATATTTCAAGCCAACGAAGCTGAAGTTATTTTTACTATATTAATGCCAGTTTAGTCTTTTGAGTCACTAGCCTCTTTATCTTATGCAGACTGAGAGAATGGGCATGACATATTGGGACATTGGTTCTCATTCCCTGTACATACATTTTAATTTGTGCATAAAATCTGTATACAGACATTTTCAAAAACAAATCATGATTCATCATCAACTTTCATACTCATATTTATTCTAAATTTATTTAAAAAAATGCATAAATGCATAAAAATGCATTATTATTGTACAAAAGAATTTACAAATGTTTTATCTTATACACTTTTATAACTTTTATTTAATGATGACTATCTAATGATTGCCAATTGTGTAAGAAAAGATTTACCTGGTTACACCACTTGACACTTTTTTCCCTTCCTTCCTGCATTTATTTATTTGGAAATTATATATTCCCTTGGATACACCATTTGCTATTTCACATAAAGCTTTTCATTTTATTACATTTTATTACTTAATAAATCAATAAATAAATATTGGTTGTCCATTGTAGGTGCAAGAAAAAAAACATTGAGATTTACGAAAAAAAAACTGAAAAAAAAAAACCGATTGAAACTAACATAAATACAAAAACTCCTGTACATTTCTAAGAACACATGCATTTTAAACATCCCAAATATATCCTTGACCGTTCTACAATGTAAAATATATTTCTAACTTTTTTCTAACAGAAATAAAAATCTTATACTCTGGGTGGCCTTATAATCATGTTAAGATGAAATTTTACTCATAAATATTTCACCTTAAATGCATATGTTTGACCATATACAATGAAAGTGTACGAAATAGCTTTAGCTTTAGAAAAGCCTGTTATCTCTGTCTGTTTAACAGGTGTACGAGTTCGAACTGGTTTCAAGGATGCCACACTGGTTTCTCATAGAATAATTAAAAGTTTTTAATATAAGAACAGATTCATGCATCCAAGCAATTATTAGTGAATGAGACCCAATGTCTTAGTGACAACTAGCAACATCTTTGGAGATTTTTAAAGGTACATGATGTTAATGTTGCTTGTTTCCCATGTGCTTGTTTGTCCACATTGGAGTATTACATCTGCCCTTCGATTTACTGAAACAGAGCAGATGTCTGAATAGAAATGCCTTTTATCATTGACTCTTTGACAGACTGACAACCAGAATTTCATCTTTAGCTAGCTGTTTCCCCCTCACTTCTAGAGCCAAAAACCTTTTAGTCAAATTTTCACAGTGAGGAAAAAAAGAACATCTGATGTAAAAAGGTGGAGGTGACGTAAAGAGGCAGCGAGAGAGATGGAGAAAGTCAGACATGGGAAGAGAGGAAAAGATCAACATTGACGCTGTAGTTCAAACGTGGAGTGAATGTTTCTGCCTCATTTCTGCTGCGGGCTGAGTGGGTTTCTGATCTGGGTGAATCTCACGAAACCTGTCAAGATCATGTCCAGGCCATGTTTCACTTCAGATTCAAACAAGATACACAATTATATTCTGGGTAAAGAGATTAAGCCTGTTGTTAGTGTTGTTGATGGGGATTTCTTCAATAATGGTACTACAAGCTACAAAACACAAGTACCGTTTAGCATTATTTACAGTAGGTTTATTTTTTTATAAGTCTCCTATGCTAAGCAAAAACAATAATATTGTGAAATATTATAAGTAAAGTCTTTTTTTCTTTTCAGTATTCTTTGATGGATAAATGTTCAAAAGAACAGCATATATTGGTTTGTAACATATGTTAAATATATTGAAATATTTATGTTGAATTAAAGTATACGTTGCATATATATATTAATTTCAAAATTTTAAACAGTGGAATATATTTTCATGTTTTTGCTTTCAAGTGCTATTGGTATGTAGGGAAACATTTGCAGATAATATTTATATTTATTTATGCAGATGCTATTCTGTTGCGAAGCATCAATCAATCAATCAATCAATCAATCGTATGTTCATTTTGCATCTTGGTTTCTTCCTGTAGCAAATGATTGTACATTTAGTGTAATTTTGTTTCGTTTTGTTATTCATATTCATTTTGGGACACAATATATAAGATTTGGCTCACATCCTCAAGTTCCTGACTAACTTGTAATGTTGTTTTCTTTAGATTTTAGGGTAATTTGACCTGGCTATATGTTTTGTGCGATTCACCCATCGGCCCTATTTTACGAATCACCTCGCCCCAAATTATGCATAACAGCTTTATTTACAAGTTGATTTTATGTTCTTCTTGTTGGTCAAGGATTCTCTTTTGGTTCCCTAATGCTTTACTTCTACATTAGAAATGTGACTGTTTGCTCGTTTCCTTGGCCTGGACTTCAAACGCAGATTGTTTCGATCAGTCTCTGCGTGGCGTGGGCCTCCCGCACCCTTCCTCCAAAACTGATCACCAATACATAATTAGTTCTTTTAAATATGACCTAAGACTGGAGAGCAATAAGTATAAATACAACCCAGCAGTTTCGAGCTATTTGGCAAGGAATTCGTTTAGGGTCAAATTGCCTCTAAGTGCCTCTGGAAGTATTTCATCTCTTGCGCCGGCATCAGGACATGCTTCTTAAAAGACGTCAATTTTATGGATGTTTGCACGCTTTTCCGAGCAAGTAAACAAAACTCTTTTTCATCTGTTCTCATGGTATTAAATGAGAAAGGGTTGGGAGCAAACACATGCTGATTATAAGAAGCAAGCAATAAATATTTTACAGTTCCAAGCAAGCACTGGATTAAACCCATGAGATGTAAATGCTGACGCTAATTTCAAGTCAGAGGAGAACTCGGGGCTTGGAGTGGTTAGAGGGAGTCTCATCTACTCAGACCTACTGCTGGGTACAATAAGACCATACATTACACCTGCAGGAGCGATGTCACAGGTCTCTCACTGACTCAATAAAACTCACATAGGAGCGTGCAGACCAATACATGGATTTTCTCAGCCTTCAGGGCAATCGGATTGGCTGTTTTCTAGCTCAAGCATGTCTTTCTGGAAATTCTCTGCTGCTGCAGGCTGGCCTTATGAATATATGGAGGTTTAGTTTTTGTCTTTATGGTGAGTGTAGCGAGTGGAAAGTACAGGGGAAACCCTGAGAGTGCGAAGCTCTATGTGTCATATTGATACTACCTAGTCCACCGCTCTAATGAATACGCTATACAGTATATTGAGCTACCCATGTTGTGAACTGCAAGGTCATTAAGGGATTGACATATGTTTTTATTGAAGCCATCAGCCTGCATTATTGCAACTTATTTTTTAAATGATAATGTTTAACAGTGGAATTTGTTGTGAAAACTATTTCAAATACTTTTTTGTTTTAAATCTAAGTTTGTAATGTTGTGATTCACCGTGTATCTGGTTGGTTTGGTTCAAGGCCTCTAATGCTTTGATGAACACTTCACACTATTACTATTACATCTATAACTAGCACTGTTTCTGCGAAAAGTGCAAACACAGTGGTACTATGAAAACATCTATATGTTTATTTGAGCACTGGCTCAAACCAATGGGGTGGATTTGAAGGTGGGGCTAATAGTTGATTCAACCAATCACAGTTGGAGTGGAGGTGTGATGGAAGGAAAGCTGTTAAAGGAAGCAGTGATAGTGGTACAAATGTGACACGATACACCTTTAAAGATACACATTCAGAACAGATGTACAGTATACTAAATGGTACTTAAATAAGATAAATAAATAATAATAATTTCCTTGTGTAAAAGAAATACACTTCAGCATAAGTTATATTACTTTTAGAAAAAAAAAAAAAGTATATATATATATATATATATATATATATATATATATATATATATATATATATATATATATATATATATATATACTGTATATATATATTACATAACTGCAAACTTAAAAGCCTTTATTTTTTTTTTACATTTAACTGCATTTTAATTTAAAATGTACTGTAGTTTACATTTATATTAGCTGAACTTCAAAGCACTTTTTTGACCAAATTAAAAAGTGCCTTTTTATATGTAATTTCTTAATGACTTCTATTGCCCTTATATGGTTAAAGTGTAATGCTGAATGTACTGCTGAATATTTACAGTAAACTAAAATATACTTTAATGTCCTTTCTGTTGATACTTGTGTGTCACATTTAAATACAGGTCGTGAAAAAGTTCATTTATTTCAGTAATCAAATTGTGAGACTTGGGTATTAAATAAATTCATTGCACAGACTGAAGTCTTTAGTTCTTTTAATTGTGATGATTTGGCTCACATTTAACAAAAATCTCAACAAATTAGAATATGGTGACATGCCAATCAGCTAATCAACTCAAAACACCTGAAAAGGTTTCCTGAGTCTTCAAAATGGTCTCTCAGTTTGGTTCACTAGGCTACACAATCATGGGGAAGACTGCTGATCTGACAGTTCATTGACACCCTTCACAAGGAGGGTAAGCCACAAACATTGATTTGCCAAAGAAGCTGGTTATTCACAGAGTGCAGTATCCATGCATGTTAACAGAAAGTTGAGTGGAAGGAAAAAGTGTGGAAGAAAAATATGCACAACCAACCGAGAGAACCGCAGCCTTATGAGGATTGTCAAGCAAAATCGATTCAAGAATTTGAGTGAACTTCACAAGGAATGGACTGAGGCTGAGGTCAAGGCATCAAGAGCCACACAGACGTGCCAAGGAATTTGGCTACAGTTGTTGTATACCTCTTGTTAAGTCACTCCTGAGGCATTTTACCTGAGCTAAGGAGAAGAAGAACTGGACTGTTGCCCAGTGGTCCAAAGTCCTCTTTTCAAAAGGGTACTTTGTATTTCATTTGGAAACCAAGGTCCTAGAGTCTAGAGGAAGGCTGGAGAAGCTCATAGCCCAAGTTGCTTGAAGTCCAGTGTTAAATCTCCACAGTCTGTGATGATGTGGGGTGCAATGACATCTGCTGGTGTTGGTCCATTGTGTTTTTTGGAAACCAAAGTCACTGTGTCACCTAGTGACCAACGTTACATAAAATAAATCAGGTCCCAGCCACAGAAACAAAACAGACAGTCAATGTGTGGATACAACAAATAGTCTTTATTGAGACAGCAAGCACTAACTAGAAATAGTGTTATGTAGGGGGAAGAGTTCACTAAAATGATGTCTCTGAAGCCGTTTGGAAAGAGGCTAAGGTTCGGTGGCTTCACGACAGTTCGCTCCAGCGGTCCTCCCTCCAAAAAGTCAAGCGGACACGTCCAGAAGGTCACGGCAGTCGTCCGACCCACAGGGAAACGTTAAGATACTCTCGGCGGCAAACAGCAAATGCTGAGAGAGATTCCGGTGTAACCAAGGCAGTCTTCACAGCAACACTGGGCCCAGGGATCCAAGGTGGATAATCCAGAGGCTAGAAGAGAGCACCACGAATGACCACCAACATCACAGATAGCGGGTCACACTTACACTGTAGTACGATAAAATATAATTACGGCCCTTCAGGCAGCATTAGAGAGCGTTGAGGGAGGTTCGAGGATTAGAGAGCGTTGAGGGAGGTTCGAGGATAGCCACAGTCTTCAGGACAATGCCAACCACTGGAACCATAAGACAGGTATTGCTGAGGCTAAAAGCAAACGACCACAATGAACACCAACACCACAGAAAATGGACACACATTCACAATGTGTGGTAATAAAATATATTTACGGCCCTTTAGGCAACATTAGAGAGCGTTGAGAAAACCCAGCTGCAGTATACCGGTGGTCAAACAGAGATGCCTGGGAACTTGGGCTTCGTGTACAGAGCAGGGAAGTGCACAGAACACAAAATGGCAGCAGAACAGCAGCCACCAGGCAAGACCCCTCTCTGTTCCAAAGAGTCAGTTTTTATCTCCTTCAAACTAGGCATGGCCAGCTGTTAGAGAATTAGTCACTAATTGCCATTATCAGCAGCAATGCAGAGGCAATAATAAAGTTACTCAAATCACAGGAAGTGTCGTCCAAATATGGGCAAAAAGGTGGAGCATGGTGACAAGTTCTAATGAATTAATTAAGTCACATTAGCAGGGAGGAAGCACAGTCCAAATATGGGCGGAATAATAAAACAGGAAGCGGGTTGCCAGGTTTGTCCATTAATAGGTGTCTATAAAGAGTCAAGCAGGGCAGATTAAGAAATAGAAACCCACTACAAATTTGATGCAAATGCACAGTAAATAACCACTACAATTCAGAGTGCCAATATATTAATGCACACAGTAAACACCATCACACATGACACTGCACAATATAAGGCCCAAATGTCTCTGATCAAAAACAAACAAAATACTGAGTCAACCCTTGACATTTCCCCCCCACTTTTCTAGTGGTCGTCCCGACACTATCTATATGTGCCCGTACCTGGTTGGGGGCTGACCCCTGGTGGATCTTTGTGACCGCCTTACTGCCCCACTTGTTGGACTCACAGGGAGGCTTGGCAGACAGGACACGGTTTCAGGCTGTATTATATGCTCCGATTCACCCATCAGTTCTTCGGTCAACAGGCTTGGGGTCTGTGCCGTTGGGTCTACTCCACTAGCTGCAGTCAGCAGATCTCTCTCTGGGTTCGGTATGACTGAAGTGGTGGTGGGCATATGGCCAGTCAGCTGTTGCTGATGGGTGAGTGGCGTGACCATGGTCGGATACCAGGACATGGCCTGTGGTCGGCTTGTAGACGGTTCCTCTTCTGAGGGCTCCTCTCTTGGCATGTTAATGGGGCAACAGCGCAGGTTATTGTGGTGAATGGTCTTAGAGGGGCCTTCATGACCTTCTGGACGAATTACATAGACCGGTCGATCAGCTCGAGGTCGGGCTACCACCACCCAAACATCCGGACCCCAACGAGGTGCCAGCTTGCCCTTTGCACGCCTGCGGAAATTCCTTGGGAGGACTCGTTCCCCTGGCAGAAGCATATCCACTTTGGCCCGTCGGTCATACCTTTGCTGGTCCTTTTGTTGTTGCCTCTCGGCATTTGCCTTCACCACGTTGTAGGCTTGTGTCAGAGTTCTGTAGTGTTGCTTCACCCAATCCGACAAAGAATATCTTGGTATGGGAGGGGATGAGATTACGACCCAGTCCACTGGGAGGCGTGCATGTCGACCGAAGACGATGAAATGAGGGGTCATACCAGTGGAACCATGGGTGGTGTTATTATAAGCCTGTAGTAATGCAGGGAGACTCTGTGGCCAGTGGTTCTGATCAGCTTCTGAAAGAGAACTAAGGAGAGACAGCAAAGTTTGATTGAACCTCTCGCACGCACCGTTACCTTGAGGATGGTAAGGGGTGGTTCGGGACTGTTTGCATCCATACAACTGGCACAGTTGTTCCATTACTGCTGACTGAAAGGCCCCCCCACGGTCAGAGAGGATCCTTTCTGGGCATCCCACAACCTGGATCACGGCACTGTACAGGGCTTTGGCTGTAGTGGTTGCTGACTGGTCCTTTGTGGGTACTGCAAAGGCATACTTGGAGAAAAGGTCAGTCATGACTAGAATATAAGGGAAAGGGTCCCCGGGTCTTCCCAGAGAGAGATAGTCTATTCCCAATACCTCAAAAGGGTAGGATGTGGAAATGGGTGCCAGGGGAGCTCTTGCCTCAGGTCCAGGCTTCTGCCGGAGACAACGAGGACAGGTCGCCGTCCAAGTCTCCACGCTCTTCAGCATGCTGGGCCAATAGAACCGTCTCCTCAGAACTGACCAGACCTTCTCTGCACCTTGATGGCCCAAGCTTTCATGATATTGTTGCCATAGCTCTCGTGCTTCCTGCTCCGGGATCAACACTTGCCAGTATATCTCACCAGTCCTTTGGTCGGTGCATCGGCGTTGCATTTGGTTGCCATGAATTACAATACGTTCCCACTCACGCAGGAGTCGCTTTACATATTGAGGAGCCCCTTTTTGTTCATGAGGTGGTGGAAGTTTATTTACAGATTTCCAGGTCCACAGGAGCTGCAGCCCTGGGTCCTGAAACTGGCAATTGTACCGCCGGTCCGGAGTCTGGTGAATGTCCTCCACAGGATGGACCGAATCAGCTGGTTCAGCCACCACCCTTACCACAGCTTCAACACACTCGCCTGGCAATCTGGAAAGGGCATCAGCATTTTTATTAGTTCTACCAGGGCGAAACTTGATGGTATACTGATAGTTGGCCAGCTGGTTCACCCAACGTTGCTCCACAGCTCCCAGGTTAGCAGTGGCTAAGTGTACAAGCGGACTGTTGTCTGTAAAAACGTCAATGGTGGCCCCCCACAGATAATCCTTAAACTTCTCTGTTATGGCCCATTTCAGAGCCAAAAGTTCGAGTTTGAATGAGCTGTAATTTTGGTCGTTTCTTTCTGAGAGGTGCAAACTCCGACTGGCAAAAGCGATGACTCTTTCTTGTCCATCCTGTTCTTGGGCCAATACTGCTCCCAAGCCCTCCAGGCTGGCATCAGTAAACAGTCTAAAGGGTAGAGAGAAGTCAGCGTATGCAAGGACTGGGGCACATACCAAGGCTTTTTTTAGCCTGTCAAAGGAGTCCTGGCAAGTTTGAGTCCAATTCACCTGAATTTTTCCTTGGTGAGCAGTGGCCGTTCCCTTCAGCAAGGCATGAAGAGGGGCAGCAAGTTGGGAAAAGCGATGAATAAATCTTCTATAATACCCTGCAAAGCCCAGAAAGGAACGCACCTGTTTAATAGTTTGTGGGACAGGCCATTCCTCCACCACAGCGGTCTTCTGAGGATCAGTCGCTACTCCTTGGTTACTGATGACATGGCCCAGGTAGGTTACCTGTTGCTGAAACAACTTGCACTTCTTTGGTTGTAACTTCAGGCCATGATCACACAGCTTCCGAAACACCTGTTCCAAGTGGTGAAGATGGCTGTCAAAGTCAGGTGAGAACACGACCACATCATCCAAATAAATTAACAAAAAGTCATGCACCATGGACCCCAAGCACCGCTGCATAAGCCTCTGGAAGGTTGCTGGTGCGTTGCACAGGCCAAAAGGCATACGGTCAAACTCATAGAGACCCATTGGGGTAGTGAATGCGGTCTTCTGGCGGTCTTGGGGGTCCATTTCAACTTGCCAGTATCCACTAGCAAGGTCAAGTGTGGAATACCATTGGGCCCTCTTCAGCCCTGTGAGGGACTCTTCGATGCGAGGTAGTGGATATGCATCCTTGTGAGTAACTGCATTAAGCTTACGATAGTCCACACAGAACCTCCAACTGTCGTCTTTCTTTTTAACCAGGACTACCGGTGCTGCCCATGGACTGGAGCTTTCACGGACCACCCCACTGTCTAGCATGCCTTGTAGCAGGGTCCTCAGTTCCGGATAAAGAGTCGGGGGGACAGGACGGTAGCGTTCTCGACAGGGCGGAGCAGCACCCGTGGGTATCTGATGCTGTACCGCATTGGTTCTGCCAAAGTCATCATCATGCAAGGGGAACATGCTGTTCCACTTCCTTAAGAGCTGCAGAATGCGTTGGTGTTGATCTGAGTTCAGGCCATCGCCCTCAATAGCAAAGATAGGATCTGTAGGAGTAGAGAGTTCAGAAAGGTTAGTCACAGCTCGAATTGCCACTTCCACAGCTCCAGAGGAGTCAGGCTGGACCACTAACTCCCGTCCCACTTGGACATCACACTCGTCAGTCTGCGTCACCTTAGCCAATGGTCGGCGCAGTGGGACCTCTACGGGATAGGGATTTGGGTTGCACATCCTCATTGGCAGCTTACCTCCGCTTACCACCACTAGCGACCGTGCTACATACCACTCCCCATCTTGGTCCTCGAGGGGTTCTATTAATGCATTGTGGACTGCCTTGGGGGCTCCTTCCTGAAGTTGAGCCCATACCACCATCTCAGACTCAGGGGGGATAACCACTGGTGGCTGCCGGGGCAGTCGAGCAACCCCTTGAAAGGGAATGGCGTGCCCTTCAGCCGTCACCCTCTGGCAGACAGAGAAGGCTTGTTCCCAAACTTGACCTGCTACAGGCGACACAAGAGACTTGAAAGCTGACAACCCAGGGTGTTTGCCCTTGGCCAATTCATCCCAACAGTGTGCAATTACATTCATTCCCAGAATGGCATGGTCTGCTCCCATGCATCCATCTTCAACCACCACCATTCCCTTCTGTGGAACCTGGACACCCCCGACAGCAAAATCAACAACTGCATAGCCAACATACGGTATCTGTAATCCATTAACCGCTCGTAAGGTTAACCAGGGAGAGTCATGGGCACAATTCATGTTAATATCCCCAAAATGTCTTTTATAGAAGGCTTTACTCACCAGAGTGACTTGGGAGCCGGTATCAAGGACACAAGAGATCATTTTTCCATTAGCCTCCACCTCAACACGTGGACATTCTCCAACAAGCTGGGACTTGGTGGTCACTCCAGCAGAGTGAGCGGCCGTCCCTGCCACACGCCCCTTGGTGGCAGGGGGCACTAAAAACCCGAAGTTGGTCTGCGACGAGTTGGGCAATACCTCTGGATGTGCCCCACTCCTCCACAGTCCCTGCATATAGGCCTCCCCTCAGCATCCCATTGGAAGGACCCCCTGCCTGGTGGCATCTGTTGAGGTCTTGGACGCACAGTTGAACTGATGGGCAGTTGGGGTGCGATGGCAAGCAAAGATGGAACAGTGGGCTGACTGGCCATTAGGGGGGTAGGTGATATCTGTTTGCGGAGTTCTTCAACAATGGAGGCACTCAAACCCTTCAGTTGCTCTGCCACTTCCTTGCGACATTCTGCCTGGAGTTCGCTTTTCAGTTGGCTCAGATCAGGTGTGTCACATTTTGGGGTGTGAACTGGTGAGGCCTCTGCTGTAGGTGTGGCGGCCCATCTGACCCAGGCATGGTCTTCTCCATGTTGCTGCTCTTGCTGGAGAGCCACAGCCTCAGTACAGACAGCGGCAAACGTCAACTGTGGATTGCGACGCACTTGGCGATGGATCTCTTGCTGAATTGGGCCTGGTCTTAAGTTCAAAGTGAACTGATCTAACAGGTACTCGCCCTCTTCTTCTTGGGTTGGCTCACGTCCCTGCCAGTCAAAGTAGAGTTCCCGCAACTTTAAGATAAAGGATTCCACTCCCTCCTCCTGACCTTGCCTGCAGCTGAAGAACCTTGACCGTCGCTGGGCTCGACTTCCTCCATCACCATACTTCTTTTGTAGGGCATCCAGCAGTGCCTTAGTGTCAGCAGTTTCCTCCGCCTTGAATAACCGTGCCTGGCGCCTTGCCTCCCCATCTAGAGCGGCCAACAGAAAATCCACCCATTGTTGTGTGGTTAACCCTTGGGCCCTTAGCATAGCTTCTATCTGAGACCTCCATGAGCTAAATTTTCCCCTTTCCCCACTATAACGGGGTATCCATGGCCCTCCCATAAACCATGGAACTAATAATTGGGCTGCTGTATGACTACCTCCACTAGCCACATTTCCTTCTGCCTCTTGGTTAGCTGCACTACCAGGAGGATCAGACATGTCTGTTGTGTTCCGCTGCTGGGACCCTGCCGACTACGCCAGAAAAGCCTGTCACCTAGTGACCAACGTTACATAAAATAAATCAGGTCCCAGCCACAGAAACAAAACAGACAGTCAATGTGTGGATACAACAAATAGTCTTTATTGAGACAGCAAGCACTAACTAGAAATAGTGTTATGTAGGGGGAAGAGTTCACTAAAATGATGTCTCTGAAGCCGTTTGGAAAGAGGCTAAGGTTCGGTGGCTTCACGACAGTTCGCTCTAGCGTTCCTCCCTCCAAAAAGTCAAGCGGACACGTCCAGAAGGTCACGGCAGTCGTCCGACCCACAGGGAAACGTTAAGATACTCTCGGCGGCAAACAGCAAATGCTGAGAGAGATTCCGGTGTAACCAAGGCAGTCTTCACAGCAACACTGGGCCCAGGGATCCAAGGTGGATAATCCAGAGGCTAGAAGAGAGCACCACGAATGACCACCAACATCACAGATAGCGGGTCACACTTACACTGTAGTACGATAAAATATAATTACGGCCCTTCAGGCAGCATTAGAGAGCGTTGAGGGAGGTTCGAGGATTAGAGAGCGTTGAGGGAGGTTCGAGGATAGCCACAGTCTTCAGGACAATGCCAACCACTGGAACCATAAGACAGGTATTGCTGAGGCTAAAAGCAAACGACCACAATGAACACCAACACCACAGAAAATGGACACACATTCACAATGTGTGGTAATAAAATATATTTACGGCCCTTTAGGCAACATTAGAGAGCGTTGAGAAAACCCAGCTGCAGTATACCGGTGGTCAAACAGAGATGCCTGGGAACTTGGGCTTCGTGTACAGAGCAGGGAAGTGCACAGAACACAAAATGGCAGCAGAACAGCAGCCACCAGGCAAGACCCCTCTCTGTTCCAAAGAGTCAGTTTTTATCTCCTTCAAACTAGGCATGGCCAGCTGTTAGAGAATTAGTCACTAATTGCCATTATCAGCAGCAATGCAGAGGCAATAATAAAGTTACTCAAATCACAGGAAGTGTCGTCCAAATATGGGCAAAAAGGTGGAGCATGGTGACAAGTTCTAATGAATTAATTAAGTCACATTAGCAGGGAGGAAGCACAGTCCAAATATGGGCGGAATAATAAAACAGGAAGCGGGTTGCCAGGTTTGTCCATTAATAGGTGTCTATAAAGAGTCAAGCAGGGTAGATTAAGAAATAGAAACCCACTACAAATTTGATGCAAATGCACAGTAAATAACCACTACAATTCAGAGTGCCAATATATTAATGCACACAGTAAACACCATCACACATGACACTGCACAATATAAGGCCCAAATGTCTCTGATCAAAAACAAACAAAATACTGAGTCAACCCTTGACAACTGCACCAATTTACTAAGACATTTTGGAGCACTTCATGCTTCCTTCTGCTGACTAGCTTTTTGTAGATGCTGATTTCATTTTCCAGCAGGATTTGGCACCTTCCCACACTGCCAAATGCACCAAAAGTTGTTTAAATGACCATGGTGTTGACAGTGTTGGGGAGTAACTAGTTACATGTAATGGCGTTACGTAATTTAATTACAAAATTATTGTAACTGTAATTAGTTACAGTTACTAAGAAAAAATGAGTAATTAAATTACAGTTACTTATGAAATTTTTAACGATTACAAAGGGGATTACATTTGAATATTTACACACATCCACATACAGATTTAACTGATTTCTTTCCCAAATTGCACTGACTATTCTGAGACATACCGCCCTAATAATTTCCGGGATGCGGAAACACAGTCTGGTTCGTAGAATCCAGTCATAAAAACGAAATGTCTAACGCGGACGGAATATGCCACATTTTGGATGACTAAATCAAAAGTAGGTCAGTACACTTGAATCAAAACATGACATCGACTAGTGTCTGTGAATATAAAGCCCCAAAAATGCAATATATGACTTGCACATTCTGCGCGTCTGTGGAAATCAGGTGCGGACTGGACACCGGGAGAACCGGGACAATTCCCGGTGGCCTGGCAGCCGATTTTGCCCCACTATTTAATATCATTATTGTATAATTGCCTGCCGAATGTACTAAAGCGATCATTTGCGAATCCGCCATTTGATAATTAAATCTCTAATAAGTCATGAATTGATAGTCATGACTCGCGCTCTCCGCGCCTCCGCCAAACGATTTGGATCAGACTCAGAGTAATCAATGCGAGAGAGAGAGAGAGAGAGAGAGAGAGAGAGAGGGAGAGCGAGAGAGGGAGAGAGGGAGAGAGAGAGAGAGAGAGAGAGAGAAGGGGGGGGGGGGGGGGCTGGAGCAGAGAAGCAGAACTCCTGTGCAGGGTTTCAGGTCAGTTTCATCTGTAAAGATGCTTTTTTGTCTTTGTTTTTTTATTTATTTAATCAAGCAGCAGCACGTTGCTCATCAGTCATCACTCAAAATACTATATAAAGGACATCATTATTATCTGTTATAATGTTACAGTAGTAATTTAGCTGAAAAAAAATTCAGATTTTTTTTTTATATGTTTAGGGGGAGCTACGACAGACAACAACACAACCCTTACGAAAATTAACATTTTAATATTTAACTATAAATCCAGAGAAAATGGTAACTATTGTTTAACTGTGATAACCAAAAATGTAAAATTATTTTACAAATGTATTAATTTAAAAATAAATACAAATCCATTTGCAAAAAAAACAAAAAAAAATAAGGTTATTTTTTCCCAGCCCGCCCCTCCTGTAAATTAATGGCAAAGACATGGTTTCATTTACTACACATAGGCCTACTGAAACTCGCAGTGTTTTCAACCTCTGCCGTCTCAATATAGGAGTACACGAGCACATAAACATAATTTCTAGAAGTGCTCTGTGTCACTTCATGTGCATTTTACTTATTTTGAGAAACATATCATCATATACAAAGAGACAGCAGTTTCAAAAAAACACCAATGTTTCAGGAGTTTATTACACAGAATACGTCACATGCTTATTAGATAACTGTATTTAAGTTGATGTATATGCTTTTATTTATTATTCTTTAATTTTCACAAATTTAGAAAAGTAATCAAAAAGTACTCAAAAGTAATTAGTTACATTACTTTAATAAAGTAATTGAAAAAGTTACACTACTATTACATTTTAAACAGGGTAACTTGTAATCTGTAACCTATTACATTTCCAAAGTAACCTTCCCAACACTGGGTGTTGACGTGCTTGACTGGCCAGCAAACTCATCAGACCTGAACCCCAGAGAGAATCTATGGGATATTGTCATGAGGAAGATGAGAAACAAGAGACCAAAAAATGCAGATGAGCTGAAGGTCACTGTCAAAGAAACCTGGGCCTCAGCAGTGCCACAAACTGATCAGCTCCATGCCACGCTGAATTGAGGCAGTAAATAAAGCAAAAGGAGCCCCCTACCAAGTACTGAGTACATGTAGAGTAAATGAACATACTTTCCAGTAGACCAACAATTCACTTTTATAATTTCATTGTGAAATGATCACAATGAAAAGAACCAAAGACTTAAACTACTTCAGTCTGTGTGCACTGAATTTATTTAATACACGAGTTTCACAATTTGAGTTGAATTACTGAAATAAATGAACTTTTTTACGACATTCTAATTCATTGAGAAGCACCTGTATACTTGTAACTACAAATTTTGCAAATAACGATGAAGTAGCAATTTAGCACATTTAAAATCTATTAACTTTAAATGTGATATGGAATAACACACTACAGTTAAAATCAAGTACTCTACAGTACGTGCTGTAGCATAGTCACAAATAGTGTACTTTATTAAAGCACAACAAAAGATTATTAAAACAACGATTTAAAATGTTTCATGTTTCAAATTCCTTATCATATCCATTTCTAAAACACATAAAACAAAACTGAGTATACATAGCACAGCCCAATTTGACATCCTACTGAACAAAATACTAACATTACACAATTTGCCATTCTTTGTATTCCCATTCCCATTTCTATCTGTCCTCTGCAAAATAAAGTGTACCTACCAGCAGACACATTAATAAACGGAAATTAAAACGGTAACTGGAGATGAATAGGGAGTGTGTGATTTCAACTGACATTTATTGCCACTTGGCAGTCGTACCACTAGCAAATTAGGTTCATTCGAGAGCCAAGATAACTCATCCTGAGAGAAAGGGCTTAATAAATATCAGTGGGGTGAAGTCAGACATCTAGATGATCATAATTAACCTGGGAGTCAAGGTTTGATTGGTTAGCATGGCCTGGTTAGTGTTTGCTAATAAATGCTGCAACAAAATGTGTTATTTTCAGTTTATGACTATTCAAAAGTAGTTCACATGTTGCCGATATATCATTATGCTAACAGATAGCTTTCTTGCTTTAACCTGATTCATCTGTAGAGCTTCTACACTAGTTTTTTTTGTCTTATTGTTAATGTGGCCCAATAAATCTGGGGCAACGGAAAGGCATGGAGAGCTGTGGGCTTGACTTTCAAAAGACATTCGTCCATAAAGGCCCCTCCTGTTGAGACAAATCCCGTGTCCTTGTTTTTAGTACAACAAATGTGTACCATCCAAATGATTTCTCTCAAAGATTGCTGTTGGGCCCATTAAAAAGCAATACTACAAATCCGTCTCTGTCCCAAGCGCTCTGAATCTTCCTTTCCAATTATAGCTTGACAAATGTTTTCTGCATTAGCAGTGGACCCTTAATTGTGTGTTCTTCTCTTGCTTTACTTCCTGTTTTGGAGAACCAACTTATCATTTCTGGCTCCATCTCACTTTGGTGGCAAATACTGCAGCCACCAGCAGTTTCTACTGTATACCCTCAACACACAAAACCAATGGTAAACTAGGCCAGGAGGAGTTTATTGAGTGCGTATGTATGCTTTGATGCAGATTACGATGGATATTAACATAAACTTTCACAAATAAAATAAATAATGAGAACACATGAGAATACAAAAAAATAAACAAATAGATTTATTGCCCTCCAGAGGTTATTCTGACCCAAAAGTACTTACCATACACATACAGTGTAAACTCATCCCGGTTGGTGCCGAGGTTGTTGCTGGCCTCACAGCGATATGTGCCGTTGTCTGTTTTGTTCAGTGTTGTTATGATTAGATCTCTACCCTCCACAATCATTCGTTCAACATCAGGAAGCTCACCTCCATCTTTTGTCCACAAAACTGGCTCAGGTCTGAAAACAACAGAGTAATTTAGCTTGAGGCCTCAGAAATTTACAGGTCAAAAACTCTGAACACAAGAATATCAAAATGCTTGTAATGTTGTAAAGGTACACAAACATGTTATTTAATTTGTGTGCATATATATTTAGAACAATTATTTTATTTTATTTTTACTGGGTTTATTTAAGCTGTATTTTGCCTTCATACATGCCACTGCATGATACGATGTAATTTTACAAAGGATACACACATTCCCAAAACAATAAGAAAGCTGTTATTTTATTTATATACTTTATTTAAATACTGAATTTAGGATGCAGTGCCAGAAAATGGGCTGCTATGCTAGTTTTATTATTTATATTATTTAATTTTTTAGTTTTAATAGATTAAAAAATGTTTCATTTGTTCATTTTGTTGAACTCTGACAAGCTAATTTGAACACAAGAACACACACAAGAACATAATTGCCCCCTATTATACTTTGACTGTAAATATATGAAAGAAAAAAAAATCTGTAATCTGTTTAGGGCATAGGTTTAGTAGTCTGGTGGCTGAAAAGATTTGTCTCTCATTTTGTTATTTTTTTCTGCTTAAGGAACATTTTACGGTTTTGTCCTCTACCTCTGAAAGGTCACTCTAAAAGAGTTACAACTGTTTCTAGACGATTATATGACTCACAAAATTTCTCCCAAATATCACAATTTGATTTAGTATTATTGCTTTTGGTTCTCTGCATGCAGATAAGGGCCGCCTTGAGATGTGATGATTCTGCAAGTTCAACTTCATAAGACAAACCATATTCAAACAATGTTCTCGTAGGTGATTAAAAGAAAGCTGCACTCACAGTGGGTTGCCTTTGGATACACACTCCAGTTTGAAGTATTGTCCTTCCTGAGGTACTATTACTGAGCGCACAATCTCTACCTGAGGTGGATCTGGATTGATAAAACAAAAGAAAAAAAAACAAAAAAAAACAAACAAAAATAACAAAGCAAAACAAAATCAAAAAGCAAAACAAAATCACAAAGCAAAACAAAAGCATAAAGCAAAAAGAAAAACAACCAAAACATAACACACACAAAAGAACAAAACACAAAATGTAAAAATATATGAAGAAAAAGGATTCATTATAAATATTATATACATACAATCTAACTTTGTAAACTACAAACATTTTTTATCATGCTACACCACTATTTGTATTTTTTTTTATTTTATTTTTTGGACAAAAATAGCTTGTTAATAGAAAAGTTTAACTATTTTGAAAATTACTGCTAAACTGCAGTTACTGTACTCAACACTGTCTCTTCTGCTCTTCAAATTGGTGATGTTTCAGCTGATCTTAGAGCAGTTTCCATCAAACTAATCAGGAGGGAAACTGATCCAAAAATATGACTCACAGTGGACCTCCAGTACTTCTGTAACCTGGTGTGGCAAGGTGCCCAGAGCTATGTGCTCCACCACGCAGGTGTATGCTGCTCCATCATCTGTCCTGTCCACCTTGAGTTGTATGGTGCTCCTGACCGAGAATGACCTCCCAATGGCGTTTACCTCCTTCTGACCTGCCAGAACATGGTCACAAGAAAACCTATCAAGCTAATGTTACACAGGTGTTTCATTTAGTATATCATGCATTATGATTATTAGTTCTGCTGTACTCACGACTGTAATAGTATTTATAATATCTTAGTATATTATAGGCCCTATAATACACCCGGCGCAATGTGATGCAAGGTGCAGCGCAAGTGTGTTTGCTAGTTTCAGTCCGGCGCTGTTCGCATTTTCCCGTCCAGCGCCACATCGTTACATTAGCAAATGCATTTGCGCTCATTTTTGCGCGCATGGGCGTGCTGGTCTAAAAAAGAGGTGTAATGCTATTTTAAGGAGCTGAAAATAGACTGCACCATAGACCATCTCAAACCTAAAGTCTAAAGTCTGGCGCAGTGTTTTTTCTTTGTTATTTAAAGAGCGTACACGCTGCTTATTAAACACAGGGACACACAGCAGCACACAAACATGACAAATATTAAAAATTAAAGGATTGCAATGCAGAAGATTTTTTTTGTAGGCTAAATATATATATATATATATATATATATATATATATATATTAGTGCTGTCAATCGATTAAAAACTTTAACTAGATTAATCACACATTTTTTCTGTGATGTTTTTGTACGTTTTTAATAAATTTTTTAATGTAATAATTTCACAGTTAAATTTAAATACTTGTTTAAATGACATCTTTTTATGAATGAAGGCCAGTATTACTGATATTAATACAGCTACTGATTTTTTTTTTTTTACATTTATTATTAGGCTTCAAAAATATAACAGTTTTTAATTTAAGTAAACTTAAAACAATGCTAACATAAACCCATAATAAATGTCATGTTTACTCCTGCCCTTCCTGTCTTAACACTTAGGAAATATACAGAAATGTAATAAAGTTATCAAAGTTATATGCAGTCTGCACTGCATAAACTATAAATTAAATAGTTAATCCTTATTAAAGCTACAAAAGTTATTTAGTCAAGAGCAGCGAGTCATTTTCTCTGTTCCCTTTGTTCTTTAACTTTACTGACAGGAAGCTTTATTGGCTGCTGTCCCTTTAAGAGCAGACAGACACGCGGATCTCACCGTTTATATACTGTCTATGGATCTCGCCTCATTCTCTCACATCTCTTTTTGTTCATTTTAGACTTTATATAAATCATTTAAGATTGCTCTTATGAGGATAATCGACAAAACTGTCACTTTGGGATGTTTATTGTTAGTTCAAGCGCTTAAGAGAACTGGATTCTGGCGCCCTGTCTATGCATTGTATGTGTGTGTGTGTACGTGTGTATGTGTCACATAAGGGCATTCACAGACAGCGCATTCTCTTTTGTCTTGCCGCGCTTGAAATGTTTAAAAGCATTTAAATGAATAAGAGCGTGATCATATAATGTAAAGCTAGCCAACGGCTAGCTATATGCCTACATGTCATAATGGAAATGTAGGCATATATATATATATATATGCCTACATGTCATAATGGAAAGTCATCATATGTATCAGAATTAGGCTATCTATTTGCTTGCACACGAGCAGCTCCGTTTCATCTTCCGCCGTGTAAATAGCAAATCCGTCATGGCACGAGCGCAACTGACTCTTAAAGGGAATGGAAGATGAGACTCTGATTGGTTTATTGCACGTTACGCCCAAAAAACACCCATTACTCATTAAGAGAATAGAGACACCCGTTTAGATCATGCGCCCGGGCGCGCCAACCGTTTTTCCATCGTTAAAATAGCAAAAGTGGATTTGGACATGCCCTGAGTGCTCCTGCGCCGTGCGCTTTGCACTTTACGTTTAGATCGTTAAAATAGGACCCATAAACTTAAACATATACAGCCTAAGCATGTTGGATGATAATTAATTTTATAGATTTCAGATGACTGCACTTACAGTATAAACAGCATAAGAAACACCACAAAAGAAAGCTGCTGTCAGTATGACTGCTTTTACACAAAATTTCGATAAATATTAATTTAATATTAAGAAACTTACATTTCAGACACAATATAAATTTTTTAGTTTTTTTTTCTGCCAATGAAAATACATCCAAATTAAATCAAAGTAAACAACTTGTTAACAACAGTGAATCATTCCTGAATGAATGTATATTTTTGAACTAATCAGTTAAGTTAATGATTCAACTGCTCAATCAAAGACACTCATTCCGCTCCTTAATACATTTCATTTTCCTGTCTCTTAGGATGAATTGCTTATTATATTATACATTTATGAGCGACATTGGATAAAAGTCTCCACTAAATAAATAACTGAGCATTTAACTCACTCATAAACACAATCACTTGTTAGTTTCTGAGTTCGTTCCTGAATTTTCGAAAATTGTTTTTGAACTAATCGGTTAAATGATTTAATGAAAGACTTAAAAAACAAACACTTGTCTGTTCCTGAATAAATGAGTGTTCTGAATGAATGATTCAATTGACTCACTCATACAGAGTCACATTGCTGCCACCTACTAAAGTAACAAAATCCCATTTATACACAGACTGACTAGAGCATGCAGACATACATGGACACAAAGACCGAAATCTGTACATCATGGAACGCTGCTGGCCAATAATATTTGAGGTGTTGTATAATATTTTTTTATTTTCTAATTTACATTATTTATATCTGGTTCCCTCATACTATTTGTGATCGTACAGGTATTATCCTTAATCGTTGTTTATACATCAAAAGCAGCACAAACATGAAATTCTTCAGTTTGCATAAAACCTTTAGTTTGCAGTCACACAGAAGAACAGCAATCCACCAATAGAAAATTTTTCCAATATTATACAGCTCAAAACATTGTCCCTTTCAGCATTGAATTTATTGGAAAGCACCGTGGAAATGCGAAGATCTGAGCTTGTAAGGAATCCTTATAACATCTTGTGGGTCAGAAAGCGATTGAGAATCAGTAACCAGAGACAATAGGAGTCAGAGCCATATCTGCATACGTTAAAGCCCTGGATCAACAGCATCATGAATGGATAAGAAAAACATCACCCTGGAGGATTGCCTCCAGCAAACATTTTACTAAACATATACATGCATGACCTGCCCAGAAAGTACCCAAGAGTATCTCTCTTTCCCTTGAAGCACACACAGTGAAATGTTCAAAGCTTCTTTGTGGTTTTGTTGTCCTTTTTTGTCATCCAAATCTCATCTTAGTTGTCTATTCAAAACACTGAAGAAAAGCACTGAAATGGCAAACCCATTTTACTTCCCTAATGTGATCAACTGGTTGAGCATTGGATTGGGAACACAAAGGTTGAAGGTTCAATTCCCAGGAAACACTATCATTAATATAATGCATCCCCTGAATGTGCTGTAAGTCACTTTGGACTTAGCACCTGCCACATGTAATGTAATGCATTTCTGTGTGAAACAGGATGATGTGAGCTTAAGAGGAAAGTCATTTTAGAGGTGAAGCAAACTATTACCTTTTGATACAAAAGATATGTGTCGGATGGAATGTGCTTTTTGTATTCATTCACACAAGATTAGAACTATGGAAGTCAATTATTTACATTTTTATAATAAATTAATTAAATCATATGCTGATTAACTGACTTTTTAAGTTATCTTCCTGATGTATCCAAATTCCCTAGCATATACAAAACCTCAGAAGAACTTGATGATGGAACTTACGCTTAAGGAAGGTTAAGGAAACCAGTATGACACCATGGTATAATGAGCATACTCGCACCCTAAAGAGAGCAGCCCGAAAAATGGAGCGCAGCTGGAGGAAAACAAAACTAGAGGTATTTCGTATTGCTTGGCGGGAAAGTAACCTATCCTACAGAAAAGCATTAAAAACTGCTAGATCCGATTACTTTTCTTCTCTTTTAGAAGAAAACAAACATAACCCCAGGTATTTATTCAATACAGTGGCTAAATTACGAAAAATAAAGCCTTAACAAGTGTTGACATTTCCCAACACCACAGCAGTAATGACTTTATGAACTACTTTACTTCTAAAATCGATACTATTAGAGATAAAATTGCAACCATTCAGCCGTCAGCTACAGTATCGCATCAGACAGTGCACTATAGACCCCCTGAGAAACAGGTCCACTCATTCTCTACTATAGGAGAGGAAGAATTGTATAAACTTGTTAAATCATCTAAACCAACAACATGTATGTTAGACCCTATACCATCTAATCTCCTAAAAGAGGTGCTACCAGAAGTCATAGATCCTCTTCTGACTATTATTAATTCCTCATTGTCATTAGGACATGTCCCCAAAACCTTCAAACTGGCTGTTATTAAGCCTCTCATCAAAAAACCACAACTTGACCCCAAAGAACTACTTAATTATAGACCAATCTCGAATCTCCCTTTTCTGTCCAAGATACTAGAAAAGGTGGTATCCTCACAATTATATTCCTTCTTAGAGAAAAATGGTATATGTGAGGATTTCCAGTCAGGATTTAGGCCATATCATAGTACTGAGACTGCTCTCCTTAGAGTTACAAATGACCTGCTCTTATCATCTGATCGTGGTTGTATCTCTCTATTAGTTTTACTGGATCTTAGTGCTGCATTTGACACAATTGACCACAACATTCTTTTGCATAGACTTGATCACTTTGTTGGCATTAATGGAAGTGCATTAGCATGGTTTAAATCGTACTTATATGACCGCCACCAGTTCGTAGCAGTGAATGAAGATGTATCATATCGATCACAAGTGCAGTATGGAGTACCTCAAGGCTCAGTACTAGGGCCGCTACTCTTCACGCTTTATATGTTACCCTTGGGAGATATCATCAGGAAAGATGGTGTTAGCTTTCACTGTTATGCTGATGATACTCAGCCCTATATTTCTTCGCGGCCCGGTGAAACACACCAATTTGAAAAACTAATGGAATGCATAGTCGATGTAAAAAACTGGATGACGAGTAATTTCTTACTGCTAAATTCTGAAAAAACAGAGGTGTTAATTATAGGACCTAAAAACTCTGCATGTAATAACCTGTAATAACCTAGAACACTGTTTAAGACTTGATGGTTGCTCTGTCAATTCTTCATCATCTGTTAGGAGCCTAGGTGTGCTATTTGATCGAAATCTTTCCTTAGAAAGCCACGTTTCTAGCATTTGTAAAACTGCATTTTTCCATCTCAAAAATATATCTAAATTACGGCCTATGCTCTCAATGTCAAATGCAGAAATGTTAATCCATGCATTTATGACCTCAAGGTTAGATTATTGTAATGCTTTATTGAGTGGTTGTTCTGCACGCTTAGTAAACAAACTACAGCTAGTCCAGAATGCAGCAGCAAGAGTTCTTACTAGAACCAGGAAGTATGACCATATTAGCCCGGTCCTGCCAACACTGCACTGGCTCCCTATCAAACATCGTATAGATTTTAAAATATTGCTTATTACTTATAAAGCCCTGAATGGTTTAGCATTTCAGTATTTGAATGAGCTCCTTTTTCATTATAATCCTCTACGTCCGCTACGTTCTCAAAACTCAGGCAATTTGATAATAACCTAACCTAGAATAACCTAGAATAACCTAGAATAACCTAGAATATTCAAAATCAACTGCAGGTGGCAGATCCTTTTCCTATTTGGCGCCTAAACTCTGGAATAACCTACCTAACATTGTTCGGGAGGCAGACACACTCTTGCAGTTTAAATCTAGATTAAAGACCCATCTCTTTAACCTGGCTTACACATAACATACTAATATGCTTTTAATATCCAAATCTGTTAAAGGATTTTTAGGCTGCATTAATTAGGTAGACCGGAACCGGGAACACTGCACATAACACCCGATGTACTTGCTACATCATTAGAAGAATGGCATCTATGCTAATATTAGTCTGTTTCTCTCTTATTCCGAGGTCACCGTAGCCACCAGATCCAGTCTGTATCCAGATCAGAGGGTCACTGCAGTCACCCGGATCCAGTACGTATCCAGACCAGATGGTGGATCAGCACCTAGAAAGGACCTCTACATCCCTGAAAGACAGTGGAGACCAGGACAACTAGAGCCCCAGATACAGATCCCCTGTAAAGACCTTGTCTCAGAGGAGCACCAGGACAAGACCACATGAAACAGATGATTCTTCTGCACAATCTGACTTTGCTGCAGCCTGAAATTGAACTACTGGTTTCGTCTGGTCAGAGGAGAACTGGCCCCCCAACTGAGCCTGGTTTCTCCCAAGGTTTTTTTCTCCATTCTGTCACCGATGGAGTTTCGGTTCCTTGCCGCTGTCGCCTCTGGCTTGCTTAGTTGGGGACACTTCATCTACAGCGATATCGTTGACTTGATTGCAAATAAATGCACAGACACTATTTAACTGAACAGAGATGACATCACTGAATTCAATAATGAACTGCCTTTAACTATCATTTTACATTATTGACACTGTTTTCCTAATGAATGTTGTTCAGTTGCTTTGATGCAACGTATTTTGTTTAAAGCGCTATATAAATAAAGGTGACTTGACTTGATTAACTGACTGAACATATCAATATTAGCTGAAAAGCCAAAGAAGTATAATTCAGATACATAACATATTGTGGCAGATGAAAACACTGAATAGATCAAAAGTGTCAAAACTTTAGAATGAATGTGTACATTGAATTTGGCAAACTTTTGAATTTTGATAATTTTGTTTCATTAAAATTTTAAATACACATTTAAAGAATAATTAAATAACTATATATCGTAGAAATATATTATATATGTAATACTATATTTCATACATTTTGCATACATTGGTACTTAACCGGCACACTAGAAATAATAATAATAATAACTAATTCTAATATGCTGATTTGGTGTTCAAGAAACATTATGATTAATGTTGAAAACAGCTGTGTTGTGTATTTTTGTGGATACATACAGTGATACGGTTTTACTCTCACTTTTGATCCATTTAACACATTCGTGCTCAGTACAAGTATTGAAAAGTAGTACTGTATTTTAAGTATGAATTTCTAAATAAATAAATACATTCATACATAAATGACCTCAAGCTTTTGAACAGGTACTGTATGTGGTACTGTATTTTACCATGTCCAAAACACTCATGGTATTATCATGGTACAATTTATTAATAGAGATCATAACATGTTATTATTAAATTATATGTAAGAGCTATGTGTTTTTGTATGAATTCGGGCCCCTGCTGGTACTCAGTATGATAAATGACTGGTATGTAATTTCATATACAGCATCTGATGAAAAAAAAAAAAAAACTTGATTCTAATTGCTGTGGAATATGGTGTAGTGTGATATCGGGTCAGTGGTGTGAGTAACTAAGCAGCTGAAATCCCCACCCCCCCTCTCTCTCTCTCTCAACACTAGCGTTAGTCAGTCAAACACTCTTATTGCATTCCTTTATATGCATGCTATCATTTGTTGCTTCAAGAAGATTGATCACCTTTTTTTGAAGATGAACTAAACTGCAAATAAATGTTGCCAGATCCCCATTTTTTAGGGTCACAGTCTTGTCTGCCTAAGGATGATATATATTATCATTATTTTCATATATTATAATTTACTCACCCTGATGTCAATTCTAACCTGTGAAACAGGTTGTTTTGAAAAAATATTAGTTTTATTATTATTATTATTATTATTGTAACGATTGGAGGGTGAGTAAATTGATTTTAGGGTGAACCAATCCTTTTAACATAGCTGTATCAGAGTCCTTATCATAGTGTCTCTATAACAGTGATACCAATAATATAGTTGTGTAAATGCCATTTAATTTGTTTAAACACTCTAATGAGTGTATGTTGTTTATCTCATCCACTTAGATAAACTGCAGACAAGTCCAGTCTGCTATTTCTCACCCTCCTCCAAAACAGACCTCTGTAACGCTTCTGGTGTTAAGGTAAAACTCTAGCGGTCAAAATCTATTAAATTTCTCAGAGAAGGAGAACCAAAATTTTATATTGTAAGTATATTTTTGTATTATAATTATTATTATTTTTATTGCATGTTGATGTTGCCAGTGCTGCCAAGGAGCTGCTATGTGTTTATAAGGTGTTCTTAGTTCTTTTTATGCATTCCGAAGCGGTTGCTAGGGTGTTCTGAGTTTCATTGCAGATGGTTGCTAGGGTATTCTGGATTACTAGCAAATACACCAACCCACAATATATATATATATATATATATATATATATATATATATATATATATATATATATATATATACAGTAAAACTTAATAAATATTAAGGTTTTGTCACTGTCCTTTAAATAAAGGCAAAAAAAAAAAAAAATAATAATAATAAAAAAATAATAGTTTGTACTCATGTTTATTTAGTATTATTTTATTAGGGATAAATATAATGAATACTATTTATCCCAATCTGGTCTCATAAAAGTATGTACCTCTGGGTACTTTGTAGGTATGTGTGTGTGTGTGTGTGTGTGTGTCATTAACAAATTAATGACTATATTTAAATTTATTACCATTTACAATTTTAAAGATACAAGAAAAAGGGATTCTAGAAAAGTTCACCCAAAAATGTAAAATCTGATTTCGTTTACTCTCCTGTCATTGCCCTCATGTCATTTCAAATCTTTCTGATTTTTTTTCTTGTGTCAAACAAAGATATTTTGAGAGAAGTCTCGGTTTGTTGTTGTTGTTGTTGTTTTGCACATATAATAGAAGTCATAACAGTTACCAACATTCTTCAAAATATCCTTTGTGTTCTGCTGAAGAAAGAATTTGGTTGAACTGTCTCTTTAAGAACAAACAGTGCAATCAAATTAAGTAGCTACACATTTAGGTACCCTGCTGTGAACTCCATGTCCCAGTTTAAGAAAGTCCTTAGGAATGGCTGGTGTAATCCCATCCAGATGTGGTAAAACAGCATGAAAAGCAAGTGAAAGATTGGCCCAGAGGAAATTTGTGTAGTATATTTAGCACATATATACAGTAGATATAGTAAACTGCATCTAGGAAAAAAAATAAAAAACTTCTGGCAATCCCTCGTGGTTAATAAGCGTGCCACTGGCCTTTAAGTGTGGCCTCTGTGTGAATGCCATCTCTGAGTCGGGCTTGTCTGATGGAGTCTCATGCTGTCAATCACCAGCACCAGATCAGCCGACTTGAGCTTGTGCCCGAGATGTGTGTGTCTCAGCACTCAGAGGGATGTCTGGGGTTACATGTTGGTTAAAGTTGAAATGATGTGTTATGCTATGTAGTGCTATCGTACAATGGACTGACTGAGAAATGCAATTCCATTTCAAAAATTAATTTCTGTCTTATAAGGTATATTGTTCAAACAAATATGTAGTCGTTTTACCTCATTGGTCAAGCCAGTATAAGTAAAGTATATCATTTATGTAACAAATTTTAATATTAAATAAATTAATACATTTCAGCATTTAATTAATCAAAAGTGTCAGTAAAACGTTTTTCACTGTTTCAAAAGATTTCTAAATCAATCTTTCCATTTATCAAAGACTCAGTTAAAAATCTCAGTTTCCACAAAAAAAAAAAATGTATCAGCACAACAAACGTTTCTTGAGGACTGTAGAATTCTGAAGGATCATGTGACACAAATATTGTAATAACACTGTAATTGTAATATCACATGAAAAAAGTATATAAATGTATATATTATTATACTAATTCTTATTTTATTAATGTTATTATTATTATTTTATATATTTCTCAAAATGTCTCTTGGTCCAGCTCCTCAAAAGCTCTTTTATGTTTTTTTGGTTTGTAAATGGTATTTAAAAATCAATAATTAATGATATTTATTTAAAAAAATTATAATAGTAAAAAAAAAAAAAAAAACTTTGTAAAATGTGAAACTTTTTTCATGTTAATGTATTCAGGGTCTAAGTAAAATACTTTTTACTTAATAGTTACATCACATGAAATGTTTTACACTCAATGCAAACTTTTTTTTTATAAAAAAAAAACACTGTTTGCAGTAAGTTTTTCAAAACCATATGAAACCATCATGAATATAAAGACATTACCACCTTAGAAATAACTAGAAAGATTTTAGCCCTATTTGAATCAGTGCATGAAATCACATCCTTTGTTAAAAATGTAAATCAAACAATGCTTCTAAAACTAGTTCTGTCCGTGTACATTAAACTGGGATAGCAGAAATCATTTAAACAAAATAACACACCTCACCTTTAATGCCCAGAATAACAGAATACTAAATGTCACTGCTGTGGAATGCTTTGTAAAGAGCTGCACAGTTCATGAAGATGCTGGTGTAAAGCTGTACGTTACACACCATGTACCACTTGCACACTGACAAAATGTGAAACTGTTCATTGCACACAATCAGCTCTAGGCAATCCGTGGGGATTTGTTTACCTTGCACCTCCTTGTCGTTTCTGAACCATCGGATGTCAGCAGCCGGTTTGCTGCCAGATGTGGTGCATGTCAGTGTGACGTCCTCCCCCTCCTGGGCAGGTCTCGAGAGGCCTGTGATTTCTGGTTTCGCTGGAACACCTGATATACAAACAGAAAAGGAGGATTACTGGCTGCACTGATGGAAACACGTGTGATTCTACGATTTCAGTCCTGCACATGCAGTGGTTCAGAGGAATATTACCTTCCTGAAGTTCAAATGTTGCTCGACTGACATTTATTTAGTTTTTAAATAGAAAACATGTTTGTCAGTTTATATATAAGTTTGTCAGTAGATATATATCAATACAGTGACCTATTCTGCTCTATGGTGTTTTGTGATATTCCTGGCAAAGGAAACATTTCTTTAGTGATAGAGATGGAGAATGCAAATGAGGTTTGGTTTCTAACCATGTATTTTCTACATCAAACCATGATTCCATCCAGTCGGAGGATATCAAACATCTTGGATATTTTCAATTGATTTTTGAACATATTGTTTACATTTGTCTTGCATCTCCTAGCAACAAGGCACACATTTCTGCTTGAGTTTGTTTTGATTGGAAAAACTTCAAAGTCAGGTTGTGTGTGATCTTCAGTTGTGTAGTGTATGAGCCAGTTTCCCTTTGTCAGCATTTACAAAAGTCTGTAAATGTATGATGCGTAGTGTTTTAAAATCTGTTCATGATGTCGTGTACTGAACATTTTTAAATTGCTTATTAATCTTGTCTATATAATGTCATACATCCAGTTACAATGTAAAGATGTAAAGATGCTAAAGTCTAAAATTGTAAAAGAATTGATAACAGACTACACAGAAAGAAAAAAAACCTCCACCCACAGGTTTTACATATATAACAAACAAACAACAAAAATATTTTCTTTAAATGTACTTATAAACAATATGTATTGTATATAAAACATACTTTATAAAAACACAAATTAGTTCTACCATTGTTGGTTGGTTTAAAACTAAAATGATGATTAAAAAAAAAAATTAAGCAAATCCAGATTTTTTTTTGTCTTTAAAGTTGTATATAAAAATAAAGATAAAAGTTGCTCCACCACTGTTGGAGGATCAAAACAACACAAAACAACAACAATTTTGTGTAAAGGTACAAACAATATGTATTGTATAAAAAAACCTGTATATAAATATTAAGTAAAATTAGTCACACCACTGTTGGATGATTTTAACACAGTCACACACACACACACACACACACACACACACACACACACACACACACACACACACACAAACACACACACACACACACACACACACACACACACACGAGTAAGAAAAACAAGAAAAAACAAAACAAAAACAATTGTCTGTTAAGTCTATTAAACAAGATAAAAAGGCATAAGGAGTCCCACTACAAAAACAAAACTAAGCAAAGGTAAAAACAAAAAACTAAACAACTAATAGAAAAGTGAAAAGTTTGTAAATGTACTTGTAAACAATACGTATTGTGAAAAGCTGTATTTTAAAATAAGGTAAAAAATAGTCCCATCACTGTTGGATGATTAAAGCTAAGCAAAACAAAACAAAACAAAAACAAACTAAAAAACAACTACTTTTCTACAACAGGCACTGTGATAAGTGGTATATAAACATACAGAGAGAGCATTGCAGAGTCTAGCACAAGCTGATCATAAACCAAAGCACTCAGTTAGACACATCTAATGGCTCCATCAGCCAGTGTGAAATTCTCTTATTTACATCACTCTCTGTGCCAACAAAGTGCAAAAACAAAATCATCTGATGGGAGAGAACTCACTGACCCCCGATGTTGACCTTAAAAGCACAGATTGATGAGGATTAGAGGGAACCTGATCTATGAGAGGTCTTACCTAACACAGTCAGGAAGGCCTTGGTGGTCTTGACAGGCATGGTAAAGAGAGAGCATGTATACTGCCCTTCATCTGACAGGGTAACGTCACTGATGCTGATGGTCAACTCCTTCCAAGAGGCTCGAACCAGCTCAATCCGGTTGTCCCTTAATGCTAAGACATAAAGCATAAGATTAGTGTTCAGTAACTAATCAGTAAGCTGAAAAGGACTTTTGAAGAAACAGCCAACAGTCACATTGCCTGAAAATGTGTTTTTGTGGTATCATTGGTGAAGTGATGGTATATCAGATGGTAATATCTCAATCTCAGTCTAATTCAGGACACAGGTAAAGCAAAAAAGTAAAGGAATTTTATTTCTGTCTGTTTAAATACATGTTAGGCATGCACACATAATATCGCAGATGAAAAAGAAACACAATAAATAACAATGTTGATGCAATGAGCAACTCATAAAAATGGGCAAAAAGATTCTACTGTATGCCTCTAGATAAAATATAAATCCTGCTCCTGGGAAGATATGGCCAAATAAACAAAAAGATGGGTTGATTTTTCAAAGTTAATAAGCAGGCATTACATATCAAAGAATATAAAACTGTGCATGTTTTCGCATAAACTAAAGTAATGTGGTGAAATTCTTTGTTTAAAAAAACTATGTTGGTGGAACCATCTAATGTTTTAAATGTAATGCAATGCATTACATGTCTGTCACACTATCACCATTGTTTATGCACCATGGTGTCACATGGCATTTGCTTGTACTTCAAACAATATTACCCTGCAACTCTTGCTGGTTTCCCCTCTGAAGCTAAGCAGGGTGGAGTCTGGTCAATATCTGGATTGGAGAACTGGTGAAAATAAGGCTGCTGCTGGAGGACATCGTGAGGCCAGCAGGGGGCGTCCACCCTGTGATCTACATGGGTCCTAATGCCCCAGCATCTTGTGGACACTATGTAGTAAAATACAATATCCTTCGAGTTAAAAGGTAAATCTGAGTCCTTTTACTCTGAGGGCATTGCACTTCTAGGGTTTCTTTTAAAATAACTTCTGAACCCTGACCAGATTTGTCCACTGGCCTCTATTAAACACACATTTTTGAGAAAAGCGCAAAAATATAACAAATGATTAATGTCATGGTACATTATTGTTAGTGAACCACAGTGTCTTTTTGTAAACAAATATCTTGGAGGTAAAGCTTAGGACTTATGTTCGCTGACTAATTCATGACATTATGTATTATTCATAAGTTTAGTCCCACAGTAGTGAAACAAATGTTTTTGAAACTCCCACTGTTCTGAATATCCACTGCGATTGACTGTAACTGTCATACTGAAGCCGATTGTTGTCTCAAACTGGAGTTTCAACACTTTCTACCTGTCTGCCACAAGCAGCCATTCATTCACTATGTTTGCAATTTGCAAGAAAAGTTTGCAACAGAATTGATGAACAGAAAGGTCACCTTATCCTCATCACCCCACACTGCCTAAAAAGAGGCAAAATTCACTTGTATTGTGTCACTGAAAAAAGCAAGAGAGACTGGATTTTCATTTAACATCTCACAGATGTTTTGCTTTAAAGTTGGCATGAAATCAAAGTTGACACTCTTTATTTTGTTAATACATTTTATTTGCCCTTAAGCCAATTTTTAAGCCAGTTAGGCCAATTGCATACAGATCTGCATCCATTACAATATGCAAAGTCAAGCCGTTTCACTTGGAAATGAGCCAAAATACAGGAATAAAGTCGGTTTGTTAGACACTTTAACAAAATATATCATTCTATAAATTGTATATGGTGTCCCAACATGGTTTTGTTTCAACAAAAGTGTGTTGACATATGCTTTTGGTCTCTGTAAACTGGGGAATTCCTCATAGACGTGTTCACTGTCCTTTCGGGAACATTGTTACATGCATACAATGACATGTCAAATCAGAAAACTAAATGTACTTACATGTCATCAGAGACAATTGTTTTGTCTTTCAAAGCCTTTTAAATGTACATTAATATAAAAAAAGACAATGTGTTTCCAAACAATAAGATCTGAAGCTACACGACAGCATCTTTCAAGATGATGTCTGTAGACTGTTTAAATATTCATTTTGAATGTGTGCTGAGTTATAAATAGAGAATTAATAGAGGGTATGTGGAGATGGCAAATGCCTAGGGGGGTTTTGGCATGGAGACAAGGTGGGTTTGGATGAAGGCAGGAAAGGTGATCAGGTTTGGGCTCTCTCTACACATGGGCCTGCTGATAGAGTCCAACGAAACCCAGTGAGACAAGGACCATCAAAGCTTAGGAACAGATGACACATTTCCACAAGCCCATATCCCTCTATCTTCCTCAGACACACAGGGAGGAATGGAAGAAAAGAGTGCGCCCCCTTGTTGTTTACAGAAAAGCCAAACACATACACACTCATACACAGAGTACCACAAAGGTGATGATAAGCTGCCAAGGTGAGGAACATTCGCTGTTTGTACCACATCCGAGGGTTGATGGTACAATGCCTAGACTCTAAATCGCTTGGTGGTTTCCATTCTAGCCGTACAATGATAACATATAGGAATATGGACATTGAAAAAATTGACAGAGAAGAGAAGAAAGTTACTGAGAGGAAGAAAAAAGATTCACCCACAGAGATTCTGAAATCGACTTCCTTCAGTGGTCAAATCTGTCTCTGCACTCTCAAAAAGAGCTTGACACAACAGTCTCGTGAAGCACTGGTTCATTTCACTAACACTGAGACTTTGTGCTACATCTTATTCTGACACAATGGTGTCAAGCTCGAAACATTATCCCAAATCCATTGACAGAAACAAGTATACAAAGGTTTGAATAACCCTACAGACAACTGTTATCAATTCAACGCAGGCCAACGCGGGCTGGCAAAACTCTACATCCACATTTCCAAAAAAAGAATCGAAAGCCTGCCAGATGCCCAGAGTTAGCTCCAATCTGTCACAACCTCCGTGAAATGCCAACGTCTGACAAAGCTCTTTTTCCAAGAGCTTAAAGAACTCGACGTGATGAAATGGTTGGTTTCCAATATCCTTCTGACATCAATGCAGTTTATTCCACTTAGAGAGCAGCATAAATCCCTCGGTTCTATCTTTTTTGAGAAAGAAGGAAACTCTGCAAGGCTGACTTGTAGATGACCCGACAGACATCCTGGCATTCCCTTGAGCTTGAGCAGTCTGACAACTGCATGATGCTGCGGACCCCAGTTTAGCATGTTTAGGTGGTGCTTTTATTTTAATAGTGGCATTGATTTTATCTGAGCTTTATGGCTTACAAATAAAGCGGGGCCGCACACTAAAAAATAATGGCCGATTTTGGGCCGAACTCTCCCCTTCCAATAATCCTAAGTAAAGTCCTGATTATCTTGATGGTTCTCCAGATTATCTTGTCAGATTTTCCTGTGGTGTAGGATGTGTTAAGAGTGACTGAATCTGCTCGGAAGAACATCAGGGCTGCATGGATCTCAAATTGTAAATATCCAACATGTTGAATATTTATGATCGAAAATCCTGTTTTGTGGGGGGACCCCTGAGGACAAACAAACACACACTCTGTAGATTATCACATGGAATGAAGCCATTCCCAGTCAGATAGCGATCTGACGGAAGATCTCCAGTTCGTGCTGTAACTAAGTCCACGCTCATGCCATCATCCAAACCTTTTTAATTTTTTTTGTGAAATTTCAGTAAAAAATAAATCCAAATAAAATTATCGCCATTTCTTTGTGTCTGCCATCCACAAGTTGTTTATGCTAAAGTCACATTAGACTTTGAGAGATTTTTGCGTGATTTCCCGTGTTTACTATCTGGACTCTAGAGTGTGTGCTGTGTTGTCTTGGTCACAACGCATAACTCCACACACTATTGGAACAAAACTGTCAAAATCGATGGTTTTTAATGTTATGTGTGTTGTCTCTCACATTTTGAAAGATTTTAAGATTAAGTGTGGGCCAGACTTAAAACTTGGCAAAATGAATTACTCGAATTGAAGAAGACAGCAGTGGAAAACAATGGAGCAGATTGTGAATGCTATTTTCAAGGTCATAAGTGAATGTGGATGCGGGTTCAGCTGGAAAATATAGTGTGTTTAAATATATTTGGTGGTGTTGCTCTTGGAAGGAAGAGACCTGCCAATAAAATGTCTTCGCACCTTACTTGTGAACAATCATTTGGCAGTGCACTTTTAAGAGACTCCCAGCACTTTTCCTCAAATGGCTCTGAAACCACATTCAACATTCAACTTTAGAGCTGAGCTTCTACTCTGACATAATCAGACCACTCAATCTGATGAGGAGACTGAAAACGGACATGAGCGACAGGCCCCTGTGGCTGTAACTGTCCCGCAGCTAGCAAAGTCGATCTTGGCACTGACACGTTTAGAGAATCCAGAAGTTCCACTCTCTGCAATTAGTCTGCTCCACGGCCAGCAGTGATTGGTCACTATCTGGACAGGATGTAATTATTGTAGGGACGTGAGCCTGTAGTTCCATTGCAGACAGGAAGCTGTCTATTTAAATTCTGTTTTAATTTAAAAATAAATACAAATCCATTTGCAAAAAAACAAGGTTATTTTACTTTTATATAGACTAATAAAAGCAAGGTTAATTTTTGTAAGGGAAAAACATGACTCGTGTACAGTATTAGGATTTTTCTATAAAGATATTGTAGTATTGTAGAGTATTGTATTGTAAAGTATAGTTTTGTTAAATCTTGAGTATTAAAGTCATGAGAGAGATGGATAACAGGGCAAAATAAAGAGACTGAAGTGAAAAATGGAAGCGAAGGTGCAGTTCAGGAGAGAACTTTTAATTATTTTGCATGTCCCCAAATTAAAGGTTTAAACCTTTGTTTAAGTCAGGTCCATACAAAAAATAGTTTTGTCCATGAATTTGTTTGTATAAGTTAGAATTTTCCAGTCTGAATTTTTTTCCCAGTCCGCCCCTCCTGTAAATTAATGGCAAAGACATGGTTTCATTTACTACACATAGGCCTACTGAAGCTCGCAGTGTTTTCAACCTCTGCCGTCTCAATATAGGAGTACACAAGCACATAAACATAATTTCTAGAACTGCTCTGTGTCACTTCATGTGCATTTTACTTATTTTGAGAAAACTATCATCATATACAGAGACAGCAGTTTCAAAAAAACACCAATGTTTCAGGAGTTTACTACACAGAATACGTCACATGCTTATTAGATAACAGTATTTAAGTTGATGTATATGCTTTTATTTATTATTCTTTAATTTTCACAAATTTAGAAAAGTAATCAAAAAGTACTCAAAAGTAATTAGTTACATTACTTTAATAAAGTAATTGAAAAAGTTACACTACTATTACATTTTAAACAGGGTAACTTGTAATCTGTAACCTATTACATTTCCAAAGTAACCTTCCCAACACTGTTCATTTCTGCATACTGCAGATGCTTTTATACAAAGCAACTTTGTCATTTAAGTTCAAGGTAGACATTTAATCAGTTCATGCATTTCCTGGGAATCGATCATTGCTTTAAATAATCATTTAATATGTGTTGATATTAATTGTTGTTGGAATTGATGTTGATGGTGTTGAAATTATTCAGCCAAGTGATGATATCTCAGATCATTATTTAGTTCTTTGCAAAATTCATATAGCCAAAATTGTAAATTCTACTTCTTGTTACAAGTATGGAAGAACCATCACTTCTAACACAAAAGACTGCTTTTTAAGTTATCTTCCTGATGTATCCAAATTCCTTAGCATATCCAAAACCTCAGAACAACTTGATGATGTAACAGAAACTATGGACTCTTTCTTTTCTAGCACTTTAAATAAAGTTGCTCCTTTACGCTTAAGGAAGGTTAAGGAAAACAGTTTGACACCATGGTATAATGAGCATACTCGCACCCTAAAGAGAGCAGCCCGAAAAATGGAGCGCGGCTGGAGGAAAACAAAACTAGAGGTATTTCGTATTGCTTGGCGGGAAAGTAACATATCCTACAGAAAAGCATTAAAAACTGCTAGATCCGATTACTTTTCTTCTCTTTTAGAAGAAAACAAACATAAGAAAAATAAAGCCTCAACAAGTGTTGACATTTCCCAACACCACAGCAGTAATGACTTTATGAACTACTTTACTTCTAAAATCGATACTATTAGAGATAAAATTGCAACCATTCAGCCGTCAGCTACAGTATCACATCAGACAGTGCACTATAGACCCCCTGAGGAACAGTTCCACTCATTCTCTACTATAGGATAGGAAGAATTGTATAAACTTGTTAAATCATCTAAACCAACAACATGTATGTTAGACCCTATACCATCTAAGCTCCTGAAAGAGGTGCTTCCAGAAGTCATAGATCCTCTTCTGACTATTATTAATTCCTCATTGTCATTAGGACATGTCCCCAAAACCTTCAAACTGGCTGTTATTAAGCCTCTCATCAAAAAACCACAACTTGACCCCAAAGAACTATTTAATTATAGACCAATCTCGAATCTCCCTTTTCTGTCCAAGATACTAGAAAAGGTGGTATCCACACAATTATATTCCTTCTTAGAGAAAAATGGTATATGTGAGGATTTCCAGTCAGGATTTAGACCGTATCATAGTACTGAGACTGCTCTTCTTAGAGTTACAAATGATCTGCTCTTATCATCTGATTGTGGGTGTATCTCTCTATTAGTTTTATTGGATCTTAGTGCTGCGTTTGACACAATTGACCACAACATTCTTTTGCATAGACTTGAATACTTTGTTGGCATCAGTGGAAGTGCATTAGCATGGTTTAAATCGTACTTATATGACCGCCATCAGTTCGTAGCAGTGAATGAAGATGTATCCTATCGATCACAAGTGCAGTATGGAGTACCTCAAGGCTCAGTACTAGGGCTGCTACTCTTCACTCTTTATATGTTACCCTTGGGAGATATCATCAGGGAACATGGTGTTAGCTTTCACTGTTATGCTGATGATACTCAGCTCTATATTTCTTCGCAGCCCGGTGAAACACACCAATTTGAAAAACTAATGGATTGCATAGTCGATATAAAAAACTGGATGACGAGTAATTTCTTACTGCTAAATTCTGAAAAAACAGAGGTGTTAATTATAGGACCTAAAAACTCTGCTTGTAATAACCTAGAACACTGTCTAAGACTTGATGGTTGCTCTGTCAATTCTTCGTCATCAGTTAGGAACCTAGGTGTGCTACTTGATCGCAATCTTTCCTTAGAAAGCCACGTTTCTAGCATTTGTAAAACTGCATTTTTCCATCTCAAAAATATATCTAAATTACGGCCTATGCTCTCAATGTCAAATGCAGAAATGTTAATCCATGCATTTATGACCTCAAGGTTAGATTATTGTAATGCTTTATTGGGTGGTTGTTCTGCACGCTTAGTAAACAAACTACAGCTAGTCCAAAATGCAGCAGCAAGAGTTCTTACTAGAACCAGGAAGTATGACCATATTAGCCCGGTCCTGTCAACACTGCACTGGCTCCCTATCAAGCATCGCATAGATTTTAAAATATTGCTTATTACTTATAAAGCCCTGAATGGTTTAGCACCTCAGTATTTGAATGAGCTCCTTTTACATTATAATCCTCTACGTCCGCTACATTCTCAAAACTCAGGCAATTTGATAATACCTAGAATATCAAAATCAACTGCAGGCGGCAGATCCTTTTCCTATTTGGCGCCCAAACTCTGGAATAACCTACCTAACATTGTTCGGGAGGCAGACACACTCTTGCAGTTTAAATCTAGATTAAAGACCCATCTCTTTAACCTGGCATACACATAACATACTAATATGCCTTTATTATCCAAATCCGTTAAAGGATTTTTAGGCTGCATTAATTAGGTAAACCGGAACCGGAAACACTTCCCATAACAACCTATGTACTTGCTACATCATTAGAAGAATGGCATCTACGCTAATATTTGTCTGTTTCTCTTGTTCCGAGGTCACCGTGGCCACCAGATCCAGTCGGTGTCCAGATCAGAGGGTCACTGCAGTCACCCGGATCCAGTACGTATCCAGACCAGATGGTGGATCAGCACCTAGAAAGGACCTCTACATCCCTGAAAGACAGCGGAGACCAGGACAACTAGAGCCCCAGATACAGATCCCCTGTAAAGACCTTGTCTCAGAGGAGCACCAGGACAAGACCACAGGAAACAGATGATTCTTCTGCACAATCTGACTTTGCTGCAGCCTGGAATTGAACTACTGGTTTCGTCTGGTCAGAGGAGAACTGGCCCCCCAACTGAGCCTGGTTTCTCCCAAGGTTTTTTTCTCCATTCTGTCACCGATGGAGTTTCGGTTCCTTGCCGCTGTCGCCTCTGGCTTGCTTAGTTGGGGACACTTCATCTACAGCGATATCGTTGACTTGATTGCAAATAAATGCACAGACACTATTTAACTGAACAGAGATGACATAACTGAATCCAATGATGAACTGCCTTTAACTATCATTTTTGCATTATTGACGCTGTTTTCCTAATGAATGTTGTTCAGTTGCTTTGACGCAATGTATTTTGTTTAAAGCGCTATATAAATAAAGGTGACATTGACATTGACATGTGCCTGATATATGCCTGCACCATAAATGTAACAGAAAACTAAGCAACTTTAGAAATGAAAAGTACTTTTTGTACTTTTTAAAAATATACTAGACGTGTCCTTGTTGTCCTTGAGTATTCTGTGACTTGAAATGTGTGTTGGACTTTTTAATCTTATTCCTGAATTGGATGTAGCCTACACAATAATATTCTTTTAAACTGTAATCCTTTTGTTTTTAATATTTGGCATGTTTGTGTGATGCGCATGCCTGTGTGTAATAAGAAAAATCAACGCACAATGTGGACCTGCCCAGAGGTGCATTTTCTACCAACGCGCTCTTTAAATAACAAAAAAATATTGTGCCATTGACTTTAGACCAGGTTTGAGTTGGTCTATATCTACACTTCATCTACAGCGATATCGTTGACTTGATTGCAAATAAATGCACAGACACTATTTAACTGAACAGAGAAGACATAACTGAATCCAATGATGAACTGCCTTTAACTATCATTTTTGCGTTATTGACACTGTTTTCCTAATGAATGTTGTTCAGTTGCTTTGACGCAATGTATTTTGTTTAAAGCGCTATATAAATAAAGGTGACATTGACATTGACATAGATAGATAAGAAATAGTAAACTAGCATGTTGCTAGCTTGATTAGCAAGTGACTAGTATGTCGCTAGGATGATTAGCAAGTTACTAGCATGTTGCTAGCATGTTACTGGCATTATTGACAAGTAACTAGCATGTTGTTAGAATGATTAGCTAGTTATTAACATGTTGTTAACATGTTTATTAACATGTTAACAAGTGACTGGCCCTTTTCACTAACATGATTAACAAGTGATTAGCATGTAGTTAGCATTCTGATAACATGATAAGCAAGTGACTAGCATTGTTGCTAGCATGACTAGAAAGTGACTAGCATGTTGCTAGCATGACTAGCAAGTGACTAGCATGTCATTAGCATGTTTCTAGGATGTTGTTAATATGATTAACAAGTGGCTGACATGTCATTAAAATGATAATCAAGTGACTAGCATGTTGCTATCATGACTAGCATGTCATAAGCATGATTAACAACTTACTAACATGTCATTAGCATTTTTCCAGAATGATTAGAAAATTACTAGCATGTTGTTAACATGATTAGCAAGTGATAACAATGTTAGCAAGTGACTAGCATGTTGCTAGTATAATTACCAAGTGATTAACATGCTGCTAGTATGATTAGTAAATTCACTAGCATGTTCCTGGCATGACTAAAAAGTGACTAGCATGTCATTAGCATGATTAGCAAGTAACTAGCATGTCGCTAACATGTTTCCAGCATGATTAACAAGTGACTAGCATGTCATTAACATATTCCCAGCATGATTAACAAGTGACTAGCATGTTGTTAACATTACAAGCCAGTGACTCGCATGTTGATAGCATGACTACCATTTGAATGATTAATGAAGTTACTAACATGTCGTTAACATGTTTCCAGCATGATTAGAAAATTACTAGCACTTTGTTAACATGATAAGCAAGTGACTAACATGTTGTTAACATTATTAGCAAGTGACTAGCAGGTGACTAGCATGTCCTTAGCATTATTAACAAGTGATTAGCATATTGCTACCATGACTAGCAATTGACTAGCATGTTGCTAGCATGACTAACAAGTGACTAGCATGACTTTAGCATGATTAGCAAGTAACTAATATATTGTTTACATGTTTTAGCATGTTGCTAGCATGATTATTAAGTGATTAACCTGTTGTTATCATGAATAGCAAGTGACTAGCATGTTGTTAGCATTACTAGCAAATGACTAGCATGTTGCTATCAATACTAGCAAGTGACTAGCATGTCATTTGCATGATTAACAAGTTACTAGCATGTCATTAGCATGATTAACAAGTTACTAGCATGTCATTAGCATGTTGTTAACATAATTAATAAGTGATTATCATTTTTCATCATGGTAAGGAAGTGACTAGAATTTTACTACCATGATTAGAAAGTGACTAGCATGTTGCCAGCATAACTAGCAAATGACTGGCATGTTGCTAGCCTTACTAACCAGTGACTAGCATGACGTAAGCATGATTAGCAAGTAACTAGCATGTTGTTTACATGTTGTTAACATGATTAGTAAGTGACTAACATGTTGTTATCATGATTAACAAGTGACTAGCATGTTGTTATCATGATTAACAAGTGACTAGCATGTTGTTAAATTGACTAACAAGTGACTAGCATGTCACTAGCATGTTTCCAGCATTATTAACTAGTGACTAGCACTTTGCTAGCATGATTAACAAGTTACTAACCTGTCACTAGCGTGTTTCTATCCTGATTAGCAGGTTACTAGCATGCTGTTAACATGTTTCTATGCTAATCCAACTAAAACCAGCTAAAACCAGTTGATTCAGTAAAAAAAAACAGCTAAAAAGCTAAGAACAGCCTGGCCTGCTAAAAAAGGGGCCAAAACCAGCATGGGAAACCAGTCAAAACAGTCAGTCAGCTTAAGCTGGTTTTAGCTGTTGTTAAGTAGGGAGTTGTTAAGCTTTGCTATGGCAAACTTAAATACATTTGTACATACAAGAAAACTTAAATTCTTAAATACACCATAAATCCGAAGAACTTTGGGCTGGTACTCTGTGTTTCACAGAGGGAACCAGGATCTAACTAAAGTTCCGGGTAAAAAAATTGCCTCTCATAAAGTCCCTGCTGGTAGTACTTTTTCAAAGGTCCGGAACTTTTGGGGGCAGGACTTGAGCACTAAACATGCTGATTGGTTGAGTTCATGCAGCATTGTGATTTCAACCACCATTTATTCTGATAATTTTCAAAATATTACTGTTATTGTGTCATGAAATGTAGTTTTAGTTTCAAGAATGTAGTTGCTTAAAACTCAAATCTGCAGTTTATTTATAAAGACAGCGCCTATTCAAAAATGTGTTTTGGAGACGATCAGCTCCACGCGATCAGTGAGAGTTCAGTGCTCATGTATCCACCGAGAGCAGCCTCACCTCGGCTAGACCTTCTGAAATGTGCCGCTGGCTCTGCTGTCTCTTTAGTGGTTAAACAAAATATAATTCGTTTTGGGTAAATCTAACATGTAATCTTTGGTCTTTATTCAATTTATCTATATGTTAAAATGAAAATAAAAAGAGGTAATTGATATAATATTTCATTTCATTGTAATGTAGGCTGTATATATATACAGATTTGCCTGAACTACATTTCTGCGGCTATTAATATGTTTAAATGAAACAGAAAGTAGGCAGTGATATATGATATCATATTTCGTCGTATTTGCAGTTGCCAAGGTGAGCTGACTGAAGTTATCAAGCACGCTGCTGTTTGCAGAATTACTTGACTTGCATCGTCCCATCCGCAGGAGATCACACTCCTGAGTCAAACTCGCAAAGTCCGAACTACCGAGGATGCAAGTCCGAAATCAGCGTACTTTGTATTGAGAAACGCGCGCAGACCTACATCACCAGACTATTTGCCTAATCTTCCCGGTACTTTAGACCGCGGTGGAAATGCAGACAGCAACAGGTCTGGGGAAAAAAAAGTTCCTGGTACAATTGTTCCGGGTAATTTTAGTGGAAACGTGGCATAAATTTTACTGTGTAAAAGTTTTCACGCCCTCAACTAAAGTCTATGGGATTTTAGTTGGTTTTGATAATCTGGTCTACGAAAACTGTAAGCTGGATCAGTTAGAAAATATATAGTAACCCGAGTCAGACCAGTCTGAAGGTCTGAAGCAAAAGTTTGGTGGTTGTAGCTTTAAAACTCTAAGAGGAGATACATTTAAAAATTTGGTCTCAGAAGGAGAAGAAGAAGAAGAAGAAGAAGTTTAAATTAAGTTGTTTAAATCACATTTCAGTAAATTGGCTTTCTCAAGCTATGTCTCTCATTATGAAGTGCTAATGAATACCTTCTGCAGGTGCTGTTTTTACATTATGTTACAGTGGAGCAATATATATTTGGGCATATACACTCTAATTTATCTTGCTCTAGCATGATGTATCATACGCTGTGATTGCATTAATAGTGCACGATAAGGGAGATATATGTTGCTTATCAATTTTTCAGTGGTGGTTACTCATCATCATCATCACTTCTCTCCTACTGGCCTTGGGCTAAAATGGATATGCAAGCTCTTGAGGCACAGGACTTTATGTCTGGCCAACCACGGCAGTTTCATGAATGCTTTTATCTAAACCAAAGTACAAAGTACACTTATTACAGTAACAATACCCCTAGAAGGGGAGGTTAAGCACCACACTGGGATGCTTAGGGCTGGGCAATTGTACTTTTGTATTATTTATATACTATTAAACTGTAATATTATTATAGTTTGAATTCTGTAGCTATTATTTTTATATTTGCATATTATTTTTTATTTCCGTTTCAGTATTAGTACATTTTTTTGTGTGTTTTTGTCATTTTTATTACACTAATTTTTTTCATTATTTATATACTATTATACTGTAATATTATTTAATTTATGGTTTGAAAATATGGAATTATTTTTATATTATTTTATATTTGCTTATTTTTTATTTATGTTTTAGTATTAGTAATTTTTTGTGTGTTTTTGTAATTTTTATTACAGTATTTTTTCTTTTTTAAGTTTTCATGTAATACTTATATTTTATATTTCCAGTTTATTTCAACTGCTAAAAAACTATTTTTAATAGTTTTAGTTTTAGTCTAAGTTAACTACGATAATAAACACTGAGGCTGGGTGACACAAAGTGGCTCAAAAATGATATCTAAATATTTTTCCACCATTTGAAGAACGATCTGAATCTAAACTTTTAATAGAGTAAAAAAGACAGAGTAAAAAAAGTATATAATTGTAATAAATTATATAATTTGCATAAGAAATTGTTTTTACACAGAGTAATAATTTAATTACAATTTTTCATTAATCAAAAAGGTATTAAAAAAACAAACAAAAAATAAATAAAAATAAGGCCTGTTTTCCTACATTGTTTTCAATCAATAAATACAAGATATCTTATTTCATAATAATTTTCATTTTTGCTTACCAATATCACAATACACAGTATTAGTATATATAAAATATATTTAACTAAATAATATAATACATACATTTTTACTAATACATTTCATATGAAAATTAAGAAATGTATTGAAATACAGAAAAATAAACTAACCAAATGTAAGTGTTTTTCATTTTGCTAATACTAATTTATTGAAGTTTAAATAAATCTTTCTTAATGGATTCATAATGACGCAATCTATAGAAAATGTAATTCTCTCAACATTGTCATATAAAAACCACATTAAAATGATATGTCCTTCTATCAGTTTATTAAATTATGGATTAATAATATATAAAAAAGTATCTTAAAGGAGCATTGCGTAGGTTGTGACATTTCTAACCGTTACTGACACCAGTGGCCGTTAGAGGAACTGCAGCCAGTCTCATGCTCGTTCTCAATGCGCACGCTCTTTTTTTTTTTTTTTTACTTACGAGGAGTGTCCCTGGGTGTCTGAATTGCTGCTTACTATAATGGCTGGCGTGCCGTACGGTTGTAAGCCCAAGTAGACGAGAACGCGCATGACGTCACATTTTGTGAATTTTCGCGGCAATTCGGGCCCGACTCCTCCACACACAATTGAGCCTACAGGCTGATAGAGGAAACCGTGGTGGACAGTTGAGGTGTCATTCTTTTTTTTACATCATGGTTGGCTCATACATGTACAAATGAAAACTCTATCTTAAAGATTGTTTTTAAGTAAAAACCTCCACATAGCTCCTTTAAAATGTATTTCGTCATTTTCCCTAACCTTAAAAAAACCCTTTGAAAAGAAAAAGTAGAAACAAAATTATATAAAGAATAATTTTATTCTGCCAGTGAAATCATAGCAATCCATCAGGTTTAGCCACTCTATCACACAGATTGCACACAGGGTGTGGTGGGCATTATTATGGATGAGCCACTGAAATATAATTCAGAGGAGTGGTGGGTGTCTGTATAAAGCAGATTTCCTGTGTCTTTACTGTGAAACATGCAGAAGAAAAATGTATCTGGTAATCTAGGTGGGGTGGATTTAGCCCAGAATTACACACCACCGCAGACTCACAGTGTTTTCTGTATGTGAATCCCACACACGTACACAGCTCTCTGCATATCCGGGCCCTACTGATGCTCTCTTTCACAGGCTTTTCTTAGATATAGCCAACATGTAGGAGTTGCCTCACACAAATGTTTGGTGATGTGACCAAATTACAATTAATGAAGGCTATCTAGTTTGCTTTCTTCTACACCATGACATAGTGAGTATCTGTATCACTCCAGAGAACCAGAATGTTACTCCATCTGTGAGCCAATAGGCCATCCACTGGGTTGTTGGCAACTTGTCAATTTGTAAGAAACAAGTATAAGAAACAATATAATTACTTTTGTTGCAGGCATGATAATTGCTGTAAAGTCTTTCAATGTCAGTAAATATCTAATAGATTTTTACATAATCTGAAGACAATGTGAGTGGCACAGACAAGTGTACACAGAGAGCTAGTAGGACCATTGCAGTGGTGCCGTGACCCATTTGAGAGTGAGGTTTACTGGGGAGAGTGTAACGGAAGCCAGCTACTATGAACTGTGCAGCCAATAGGACCAGTTGCAGCGGTGCAGTGAACTGGTAGGGAGTGAAGTTTACCGGGGTGAATGTCGCAGCCCTGTTGAAAAAAAAACCCAGCATATGCTGGTTTGGTATGTTTTGAAGAATGGCAACTGGTTTAAGCTTATCCTTAGATGGTCATGAGCTGGTAATGAAATTTCACATGTTTAAGTTGAGAACCAAAACACTGGTTTCTTTGAAAATTAATAGCACACCTTTTCTCGAAACCCATATTTGATGCGAAATGACTTTCAATAATATCTGTTCCAATCCCTTACACTAAGCATGGGCCATAGAAATAGTAATGGTTGACTTATCCTTTTTAAATTTTGTGTTTTTGAACAAACACAAGCTCCACATATTCCCACTTTCACAACTGACCGTCTTTTTCAAAGAGGATACTTGCACATTATAATTCCTTTGAATCTCTCTGAAATTCAGTGTGAGCTCCCATAAGCAATCTTCTTTTCCGTTTCCTCATTTCAGTGGTCGAGAATCCAAATATAATGGGCTGTACATAAGCACATCCGCTAAAATATATATCTCACACACACTGTTTGGTCAAAAGACGCATCTGTCATTATGCATTTTCAAATGATGGTTCACTGTCATTTGCTATTGTATTTGGCCTCCAAATCACCATAAATACAGAGCAGCCAAGATGCTTTTGATTCAAGAGGCCTTTCATTATATGGATAATGGACAGGTTGGGATAGAAAAAACCTTTTCTATTACTTTACGGCGCAACCAAATGCAACAAAGTTGAATGAAAACAATGGAATTAGACAATGGATTGAATCCAATATGAGTGATATCTGACCAAAAGGAATATCAACCCACCAAATCACACTTATTACAGAACAATGAATGAGGCACCAACTTCTAAATTGATTGCAGAAAAGTCTCCGGTCACTTGAGACCAGACCATTCATTTCCCAAGGCCACTACAGATTGACAGTCCTTCAGTCTCCGTTTACAGACCTAATTGTGAGCACAGCCAATTTTCTCTGGACAAAATCTCCTCTCTCGTTCAGTAATGCACACTATTACCCTGAAACTCTTGATGCCAAACGTGCACCCATACCACCGAAACACTGCTGACAATGACTATTTTAGTCCTACTGAGAGAGCTGTGTTTAAACGATGCATTTAAATTGTTCACCTAGCATAATGACTTTCTCAAAATAACACACACAATCTTTATGAAAAAGGACATATGCAAATAAAAAATGCTCAAATATAGCCAAATATTATGTACTGCATTATACTGAGTTGAGGTGCTATTACAACAAATTTCATCTAGCGGCAACACAACAAACACAGTAAGACGTTTTTTTTTTCTCAAGTAAATTAAATGAAATAAATGTACAGTAAAGGAAATATAGTATCCTATGACATTGTATTATGTCAAATATCAAAGTTTATTATTCTCTTTTTGTTGTGGACACAGTATTTTTAGATCTGTGGAGTTTTGATAGGAAATTTGGCTCAAAGGGACCCAAGTGGCATGTTGTTACAAGTTATTTTTAAATGTAATACTTATTGCAATTAATGGGGTTATTATTAATACTTTCATTAATTCAATGTACATTTCATAAATCTTCACTTTCATTAAAATGTATAGGCTATTTGAGTAAAATCATTACATTAGCTGTCACAGTGTTGCTATCATGACTTTTACCATTAGTCTTCTTTGTCCATCACTGGTCTTACAATTCCTTTTATTTATTACCACTACCTTATATTTTGTGCCTATAACAACTAAATTAGCAAATGTTTCTATTAATTATCCTTCTGCACATGCTAATCTTTTATCTAAATATTTTAAAATTTTAAAGTATTCTGGAATAATGAAGACTGGAATAATAAATACTAAAAATACAGACATAAATTATATTCAAAATAAACTTAAATAGTAAACAGTTATTTAAAAATGATAATATTTCACGATATTACTGTTTTTATTGTGTTTGTATTATAATTTTTCTTTTTTTAAATATCAAATTTATGCCTCAGTAATCATAAGAGACTAATTTCAAAATACAAAACAAAAAAAGGACCTCAAACTTTTGAACAGTAGAGTACAGCGTTTCTACTGACAGAAAACACTCACTGAATGTCTTGCAGTCAAAGCTGGCTGGTGTTAACAGCACACAAATTGATGAATGGTGCTGAAATAAATTCACTTTCACATAACGGCCGATTTCCCATGGGTGCTTGAGCTCCTGAGCGACTTGACTTGTGTCTGTGCCTCAATCCACCACAACAAGTGCTAACACAACATACACCATTTCCTACAATCAATAAATTCACGTGGTGCTCATTCTATTATCATTATGTTCCACACAATTATCTTAATTAACATCTGGCGTGGTTAATGTGCAATTTGAAGCGAGCACTTCCCACTACAGAATTACCACTGTTACTTCTCCCCCAACAACAGCACATCTGTCCACTCCAAGGGAGGTTGGTGAAGGACCGGTGCCAGGAGGGCATTATGTTGGCTCAACACTGGCAGAATGTTGGCTGAACTTGCCAGCTCACTCACTTCCTCCAATCTGTGTCAGTGTCACATCAAATCCCCTCGACTGGTTTTCTGTCCCTTTTGGCGACTGTAGTGGCCATGCCAGATTCGGTACCTGGCTGTTTGCAAACACTGAGCAAAAGAAAGCACTCTACCCATATTCTGTGTAGTAGGGACTGCTTGCCAAGAACTGGCGCATGTAGTTCACTTGGGAGATGTAAAAAGAAAACATGACAAAATACAAATATGGATAGTGTTAGTGCATCTTGTACATGCAAATCCTTCGAACAGGTCTGGATGAAGACCAAAATCAGATCAGATCTTTTCATCTTTTACACCACTCTGGCTTTACAGGTTTTATATATATATACAGTGTTGGGGAGTAACTAGTTACATGTAACGGCGTTACGTAATTTAATTACAAAATTATTGTAACTGTAATTAGTTACAGTTACTATGAAAAAATGAGTAATTAAATTACAGTTACTTATTAAATTTTTTACGATTACAAAGGGGATTACATTTGAATATTTACACATATCCACATACAGATTTAACTGATTTCTTTCCCAAATTGCACTGACTATTCTGAGACATACCGCCCTAATAATTTCCGGGATGCGGAAACACAGTCTGGTTCGTAGAATCCAGTCATAAAAACGAAATGCCTAACGCGGGCAGAATATGCCACATTTTGGATGACTAAATCAAAAGTAGGTCAGTACACTTGAATCAAAACATGACATGGACTAGTGTCTGTGAATATAAAGCCCCAAAAATGCAAAATATGACTTGCACATTCTGCGTGTCTGTGGAAATCAGGCGCGGACTGGACACCGGGAGAACCGGGACAATTCCCGGTGGCCTGGCAGCCGATTTTGCCCCACTATTTAATATCATTATTGTATAATTGCCTGCCGAATGTACTAAAGCGATCATTTGCGAATCCGCCATTTGATAATTAAATCTCTAATAAGTCATGAATTGTTAGTCATGACTCGCGCGCTCTCCGCGCCTCCGCCAAACGGTTTGGATCAGAGTAATCAATGCGAGAGAGAGAGAGAGAGAGAGAATAGAATAGAATAGAATAGAATAAAATAGAATAGAGTGGACTGCTGGAGCAGAGAAGCAGAACTACTGTTCAGGGTTTCAGGCTTTTTTGTCTTTGTTTTTTATTTATTTAATCAAGCAGCAGCACGTTGCTCATCAGTCATCACTCAAAATACTATATAAAGGACATCATTATTATCTGTTGTAATGATACAGTAGTAATTTAGCTGAAAAGAAATTCAGATTTTTTTTTATAGGTTTAGGGGGAGCTACGACAGACAACAACACAACCCTTACGAAAATTAACATTTTAATATTTAACTATATATCCAGAGAAAATGGTTACTATTGTTTAACTGTGATAACCAAAAATGTAAAATTATTTTACAAATGTATTTATTTAAAAATAAATACAAATCCATTTGCAAAAAAAAAAAAAACAAGGTTATTTTACTTTTATATAGGCTAATAAAAGCATGGTAATTTTTTGTAAGGGAAAAACATGACTCGTGTACAGTATTAGGATTTTTCTATAAAGATATTGTAGTATTGTAGAGTATTGTATTGTAAAGTATAGTTTTGTTCAATCTTGAATATTAAAGTCATGAGAGAGATGGATAACGGCAAAATAAAGAGACTGAAGAGAAAAATGGAAGTGAAGGTGCAGTTCAGGAGACAACTTTTAATTATTTTGCATGCCCCCAAATTAAAAATTTAAACCTTTTTTATGTCAGGTCAATACAAAAAAATAGTTTTGTCCATGAATTTGTTTGTATAAGTTAGAATTTTCCAGTCTGATTTTTTTCCCAGTCCGCCCCTCCTGTAAATTAATGGCAAAGACATGGTTTCATTTACTACACATAGGCCTACTGAAGCTCGCAGTGTTTTCAACCTCTGCCGTCTCAATATAGGAGTACACAAGCACATAAACATAATTTCTAGAACTGCTCTGTGTCACTTCATGTGCATTTTACTTATTTTGAGAAAACTATCATCATATACAGAGACAGCAGTTTCAAAAAAACACCAATGTTTCAGGAGTTTATTACACAGAATACGTCACATGCTTATTAGATAACTGTATTTAAGTTGATGTATATGCTTTTATTTATTATTCTTTAATTTTCACAAATTTAGAAAAGTAATCAAAAAGTACTCAAAAGTAATGTTACATTACTTTAATAAAGTAATTGAAAAAGTTACACTACTATTACATTTTAAACAGGGTAACTTGTAATCTGTAACCTATTACATTTCCAAAGTAACCTTCCCAACACTGTATATATATATATATATATATATATATATATATATATATATATATATATATATATATATATATATATATATATATATATATAAATATAAATATATTCACTTTGGTACTATTTTCACAAGTAAGGTGTATCTTTTTGTATAAAAAAGTTTATTCAAGAGTAAACAATGCAAGATGCATGTTTCAAACCTACGTTGCTGCTGAAATAAATACAGGCAATAATCGTCATGTTAGAAAATACATTTACATGACCTAACTTCAGATAAAATCCATAATGTTTGTAAAAATATTGGGGAGCTGCTTACACTGTGAAATGAGTTGTGAAACAGAGTTAATTCGCCAGAGAGCAGAATAGAGTCAGCGAGCGCGAGCACTGAACAAAACTCGGTGTTTCAGATGACTCATCTGAATGCCTCTGATTGGCTATGGCATTCTTAAGCTCAACAGCTGAGCAAAAAGTGAGCAAAAGCTGACAAAATCACCCAAAACCTCTCTTTGAGGATGTCTTCATTTGTAAAACGTGCTTTGCAATTTGTGAACATTCAGCAGGATACAAGGGAGAAGAACTGATCAGAGATTGATCAGAGATGAATCAGAAGAAGGGAGACAGATGGCATCAAATACAGTATTTTATATTACATTATGCCATGAGATACTGTATATAAAGTCATTACCATGGTCTGCACATATAACTCACATTCAGTATTCAGTCAAATGGCACAATGAGGACATTTACTGCATTGACAGTAAACTCTGTTCTAGCACAAAACATAATTCTTAATTTAAACTGAATAACATAAACAGGAATGTATAAAGGAAGAATCTTTTTTTTTGCATAAGACTGTGATGTGCATGTACAGTAAATCTGCTCTTAAGTGTTCTGTAGCTCAAACTCAAGGTCATTCCCAGGGAATGCATGAATTGATAAAATGTATACCTACAACAAAATCCAAGTCTTTTCTGTCTGCATAAATGAAATCATCACTTGGTGCTCAGTTAAGGTTAATGAATGCATAAGAACCCCTAAGTCTGAAGTCTTTACCTTGGAAGTATTAATTGGGTTCTTGTGATGTTTGTATTGTAGATTCCTTAAAATATTTATATGAAAAGAAGGTGTAAAAGCATGTCATACTTATGTAATGCCTTACTAACTACAAAGTTCTGACAAAACAAAATGCTGTGACTGAATCTTAGTTATTAATGTGAATGGTCAGCTTGGTCTTGGAGTGTAAATTTTGCCTTATGCAAGATATTCCAAACCCCTTTCACTTCCACAAAATCAGTTTAGCAGAAAGTTCATGCTGCTCTTATTCATATAATAAAGTGCAATATTGCCAGCATTTTAATTTGTAGGTGAACTTAGTTGAAAGAATAGCTTGGAGCTCCTCACAAATACAATCTCCAGATCGTCAATTACAGTCAAATGAGAAACCAAATGAAGAGAGAAAAACATTTCAAAGCACTGCTGTATCTCAAAAAAATATGACAGCAGTTGTTTTCACAAGAAGACTAGAGCAAATACCTGCACATATAGAGAGATAATACGCTATTTCAAGTCTGCACTCTCCCACACATGAACACACACGCAGTCGTAAATGTCAGTGATGGCACTGCTCTCCACTGCAGACTAATGAAGCGACTTATTTTCATCAGACAAACAAAAGCCCTGCCTTTAAGAACATCAGATAACAAAAGAAATGTACTTGCTATCTTTATGTTATTTCCTAGAAAATGCCTGTCTTTGTCAATCAAAACATAAATTGCTAAAGACAGATAGACAGATAGATAGATAGATAGATAGATAGATAGATAGATAGATAGATAGATAGATAGATAGATAGATAGATAGATAGATAGATAGATAGATTGATTGATTGAATGATAGAATGATAGACAGGTGGATTTAAATGATGTTGCATCTTCCTGCTTTTCACCATCTTGCGCCATTAAAAAAATAAAAGTTCCATGTCAAGTTAAAAGTAGTTCAGCTTTGAAAAACGCCCCCTGGGAGCCCTGATTTGAGTTCCATTCTGCTGCGCTCCATCTAGCTGTCTTTGAACACAAGAACACGTCCTGTGTGAAAAGCTTGTGCTCTCAGTAAATGTGCTTTACATGGTGCCTGTCGCTCAGGTGGGACTCAAAACACAAAACAACTACAAAATACCTTACACACACACACACACACACACACACACGCACACACACACACACACACACACACACAAACACACACACACACACACACACACACACACACACACACACGCACACACACACACGTTTGTTTTTGTGAAAGTGGGGACATCCCATAGGTGTAATGGTTTTTATACTGTACAAACTGTATATTCTATGGACCTACACCTAAACCTAACCCTCACAGGAAACTGTGCATTTTTACTCATTCTGTATGGTTTATAAGCGTTTTGAAAAATGGGGAAATGGGCTATGTCCTCATAAGTCACCCTCTCCTTGTAATACCTGTGTCATACCCATGTCATTATACAGAGTTGTGTCCTGATATGTCACAAAAACAAGAGCACACACACACACACACACACACACACACACACACACACACACACACACATAACATTAAGATAAATACCTTACCATGCCAGCATTTTATGCATTTGGGTCACATGGATTTATGAAAAAATCTGAATAAACCACCTTAGTTTACATTAAGGAAGTCATAAAATCATCGTTAAACAAAATGTTATGTGTTTGAGTATATATCCTGGATGACTTGAAATGAAACACTCCATCCTTCCCCACTGGGGAACCTTTAATGATCCTAAATTGCTTTTGTTATTGCAGTGCTGATGTGGATGCTATGAATCGAAGAATTGATTGCTTTGTTTGTGTGCCTGGCCAATCTGAGAGAGAAAGAGAGAAAGAGAAAGAGAGCGACACACTTGAGTGTTCAGTCTCATTAGTCTTCTTGAGCCCAAACTCATCCTTACACAGCACATTTCCACTCGACCCAACCCAGTGACCCACTCTGGCTCTGCTGCAAGCTCACCACACAGACTGATTTATGGCACATCCTGCCCACGCTCACCTTTCTTGTCCCCGAAGAAGAGGGTCTGTTGTGCTGGATTTGACCACTGGAGGGAGGTGTTATCATTATAGTCCACTCGGCAGGTCATGTTAGCCATGCTGCCCTCGATCACCGTCACATTCTGGGTGATGGGGAACTGAGCCTGGCTACCTGCAGAGAGACAGACACAGAGAGAGAGAGAGAGAGGGATGGGTATATAAACAAACCACTGTTAGACAGAGGAGGAGAGAAAGCATTAGTGGGAAAACCATTCTCAATATAGTTACTCAAAATCAAGCCGTAGGGTCGTCATGAGGGTTGTATTATTAACTGCACCATGAAACAGAGATTTTCATTCCTAGACATCCAACCAGACATTGTTGAGGAAGCTATTTTACTCTAGCTTGCTAAGCTAAATGAACCATGGTTTTACTACAAATAAAACCAAAAACCATGGTTTATATAGTTAAACCACGGTAACCACAAATGAAAAATGCATATTGCTACAATAACCACAGTTTAATCATGGTATTTGTAGTAAAACTGTGGTTTTACAAATGGTAAACAGTCTGCCAAGTTCCTGCTCATTTACTACAATAAAACCATTTTTATTTTAGCTCCATAAGATAAGATGAGATGTTACATATCAACTTTCCAGTTATAAGATGATACCAGATCATACACGTGTCTGTTAAACAGATGTCCATTAAAGATCGCTTCACGCGGAAAGCATCTGCTGTGTACAAACATCTAACACACATCTTTAAGATGTTAGTTTTACATTCATTCTAAATCATAAACATCTTAAAGACATTTTCTAAATGCCTATTTGACATCTAATAAATGTCCTTAAACACTCTTCAATCAAATAAACGTCTCCGGGATGTTTGTGTGCTATCAGAGATGGGAGTCATTTGCTGGCGCATAAACAATTAGGAGATTTGAAATGAATCTCAATTACAGTGACTGAATCAAACCTGAACAGGTCCATTTTCAAAAAATACCACAGCAACAGAAAGAAGAACAGTCAAATTAAAATGAACTAGTTGAAATATAGAAATTTGAATTTGTGAATCTTGTTCTCTATTGTATACGTCTGCAACATGTCTGTTAAAGATCAAACATCTGAGAGATAGAGTTTTACATACATTCTTAATCATAAACATCTTAAAGACATTTTCTAAACATCTACTTGACATCCTATAGACCGGGGTTCATTTAAATGAACTGCTCAAATCAACACACTTTTAGGGCAAATCATAACTTTTGAACATTTTGTTGAATTGGTAGTTAATTCCCATGAATTGATACAATCTCAATCTCATCAGTGCATCTGCTTATGCTCCACTGATGATTAGATTTGGGGGTGGGCCTTCAGGCTTCTTTCCTTTATTTCCATTATTATTAACCCGAATTCTGGAAAAGTTGGGACGTTTTTTAAATTTTAATAAAATGAAAACTAAAAGACTTTCAAATCACATGAGCCAATATTTTATTCACAATAGAACATAGATAACATAGCAAATGTTTAAACTGAGAAAGTTTACAATTTTATGCACAAAATGAGCTCATTTCAATTTTGATTTCTGCTACAGGTCTCAAAATAGTTGGGACGGGGCATGTTTACCATGGTGTAGCATCTCCTTTTCTTTTCAAAACAGTTTGAAGACGTCTGGGCATTGAGGCTATGAGTTGCTGGAGTTTTGCTGTTGGAATTTGGTCCCATTCTTGCTTTATATAGATTTCCAGCTGCTGAAGAGTTCGTGGTCGTCTTTGACGTATTTTTCGTTTAATGATGCGCCAAATGTTCTCTATAGTCTTCCAAAACATGCAAGCTGCCCATACCGTATGCACTTATGCACCCCCATACCATCAGAGATGCTGGCTTTTGAACTGAACGCTGATAACATGCTGGAAGGTCTCCCTCCTCTTTAGCCCGGAGGACACGGCGTCCGTGATTTCCAACAAGAATGTCAAACTTGGACTCGTCTGACCATAAAACACTATTCCACTTTGAATTAGTCCATTTTAAATGAGCCTTGGCCCACAGGACACGACGGCGCTTCTGGACCATGTTCACATATGGCTTCCTTTTTGCATGATAGAGCTTTAGTTGGCATCTGCTGATGGCACGGCGGATTGTGTTTACCGACAGTGGTTTCTGAAAGTATTCCTGGGCCCATTTGGTAATGTCATTGACACAATCATGCCGATGAGTGATGCAGTGTCGTCTGAGAGCCCGAAGACCACGGGCATCCAATAAAGGTCTCCGGCCTTTTCCCTTACGCACAGAGATTTCTCCAGTTTCTCTGAATCGTTTGATGATGTTATGCACTGTAGATGATGAGATTTGCAAAGCCTTTGCAATTTGACGTTGAGGAACATTGTTTTTAAAGTTTTCCACAATTTTTTTACGCAGTCTTTCACAGATTGGAGAGCCTCTGCCCATCTTTACTTCTGAGAGACTCTGCTTCTCTAAGACAAAGCTTTTATAGCTAATCATGTTACAGACCTGATATCAATTAACTTAATTAATCACTAGATGTTCTCCCAGCTGAATCTTTTCAAAACTGCTTGCTTTTTTAGCCATTTGTTGCCCCCGTGCCAACTTTTTTGAGACCTGTAGCAGGCATTAAATTTTAAATGAGATAATTAAGTGGATAAAAGTGTAAAATTTCTCAGTTTAAACATTTGCTACGTTATCTATGTTCTATTGTGAATAAAATATTGGCTCATGTGATTTGAAATTCCTTTAGTTTTCATTTTATTAAAATTAAAAAAACGTCCCAACTTTTCCGGAATTCGGGTTGTATTATTATTTTCTTCTAAAAACTGTCAGGACAGTGTGAATGAACTGAATCATTAGAATGAATCAGTCCTTCCATTGTAACATATAAGAGAGAAACAGAGAGTAGTTTAGATGTGCATATTTGAGTATTTTCTAAACCAGGGGAAATTAAACATTTGGTCGTGCTACGCCACTAATCGTTAGTTAAAGCATATTGTTTTTGAAAAATGTATGCTACTTAAAACAGCTTCTGTCCATGCTACTGAAAAATACATATACGTTAGTATACTAAGCGTCATAGAAACATCTCTAACAAAATTTTGTTGTACAGAAAAGGGCTGAGTGAAGATTTTGAGCAACCCAACAACATATGGGTTTGGATCAACATGAAAGTGAATAAATAATGACACATTTTTCATTATTTGCTACATATTCTTATTATTGTTCTTAGATAGTACCTAATAAATGACAGCTCTGCTGCAGTTTGTGTCTACGGTGGTCTAACAATGTTCTTTTGCCATGTTAGTATTCAGGAAGAGCTAAATTGGTCCAGCTTTCGTTATTGGTCCTACTGAATACTACATATAATAAGAGCGTTTTAAACCTGTTACACTCAAAATGATGGCTTATTGCACACATTTAGCACAGCGTTTGGGTAAGTGAAACAATGGCATAATTCTTTGCCTCTCTTTCCCTCTTTCTGCTCATTCTGACTTGGGATTAGCAGTAATTGGTAGCATGGCCTAATTAAAGCTAGTCATGTTCGGCAAGGCAGACACTGCCACTGCAGCTGGGTGGCAAATTGACACATAATCCAGACTATGGTGGGCCTTAGATCCGAGTTAGCAACTGTCTTGTGTCTCATCTGGGAAGCGGGGATGGAACGTGTTTGTGCATGTGTGTGTGTGTGTTTGTGTAAGGGGCATAGGGGACATCCAAGCGAGGCTTAATCACCCAGCCTCAGTGGATTCTGCTCGGACTTATTCCGAGTTTGTTTTCCTTGTCTTGCTGAAAAGTCACCTAATTGCATTCTGGCTTTATCTCAACTAGGTCTTTCTTAGATTTTTAAGCTATTTAACTTGAGGGAAAAATCTCTCTTTCATACCAGTGTTGCAGGTAGTGTTGTACAGCAGTATTAAAAGTGAACAATGTAACTTTTCATATTTATTGTATAAACATACAGTAAAATCAGTAATATTGTGAAATATTATTCTAATTTAAAAGAACTGTTTAAATATATTTTAAAAATGTAATTTATTTCTGTGGTCAAAGGTAAATTACCAGCATCATTACTGCAGTCTTCAGTGTCATATGATATATATATACATATATATATATATATATATATATATATATATATTTGTGTGTAGCATTATTAATGACATTACTGTTACTTTAGATCAATGTCACACATCATTGTTTAATAAAAAGTATTAATTTATAAAAAAAACTTTCTTACAAATTAGCATGATAAATATTCATTTTGCAAAATTTAATATTCTGTCTAAAATATCAATAATATATTTATACAATATAGTAAATATATTAAAATAAACATGCTATTATATAAATAAAATAATACATGACATACAATTATATATAATATTAAATAAATCAAAATATATTTAGAAAGAATAGCTAGTTCTCATCATCACTGTTGAAAACATTTGTTCTGCTTCATATTTTTCTGGAAATTGTGTTATGTTGTGTTATTTAAGGATTATTTGATATAGAATAGAACATTCAAAAGAATTGCATGTATTTGAAATATCATGTTTTCGTATCATTATTGAAGTCACCAGAGGTGGAAAGAGTACAAAAATATTCTACTCAAGTAAAAGTACCATTCAATTAATGAAATTTTACTTAAGTACAAGTAAAAGTACCAGTCTAAAAATCTACTCAAGTAAAAGTAAAAAGTAGCTCATTTAAAATTTAATCAGAGTAAAAATTACTTAGTTACATTTTAACAGTGGGAGGGAGTCAAAATGGGACAGGCCAAGGGTGTCAAACTCAGTTCCTTGAGGGCCACAGTCCTGCACAGTTTAGATTTAACCCTAATTAAACACACCTGATCCAGCTAATCTAATCATTTAGGTTTATTTGAAAACTACATGATATGTGTGCTGGAGCAGGGTTAGAACTAAACTCTGCAGGGCTACGGCCCTCCAGGAACTGAGTTTGACACCCCTGGTATAGGTCTATTAATCTCAAACTAGTTGTTTTTAATTAAAGGAATCAGTTATTTTGAATAATAAAACATTTGGGCTGTTACCAGGCAAATCAGTATCAACAAACTCATCTTTTAATGCAGAGGAAATGCAGAAGATTCATTGGAAGTGGCATTTAGATGTATAGGACAAGAATGCATTTAACCTGCAGTTAAAAATGCATGAATAATGTTTTGATATACAAGACATAAAATGTTGAATACTCATTTGAAATGATAAGAAATTAATTATTTAAAAAAATCAAAAGATACTTTAAATGTGAATTTAAAATGGCCAGTATGTGTCAGCAAGACACTGTTAATAAGTGAGTCATTGCGATTGAACCGAATCATTTAAACGGTTGATTCATTCAGGAACGAAACACTGTCACGTTGCTCAGAGACGCAAAACTGTGCTTTGGTGGCTGTGTTTGGAATTATTTTCTGTTGTAGAAATAGAGCTAAAAAAGGCAATATGGTGTCTGAAACGCAAGTCTCTTAATTAACTTGTTTACTGAACTGTTATATATATGTATGTATATATTCATGGAAAAGATGGCATTCTTTGTGTGATTTTGATTTAATATATGAAATTATATAAATATGTGAATTTTCTGCCCCTATATCTTCAATTTTGTGATCATTCTAAATACATTTTAGGAGACTAAATCACACAGTGAAAGAATGCACTATAAATGCGCGCGCACATCATTAAAACAAAAATAGCACACTCCTCACCACTGTCTTTTTGGCTAATTTGTGCAAAACCTCTTGCTAAAATGTCAAAGCTTCATTTTAACCACCCATGCAACGATGCAATTATTTAGCTTACCTCTACATTCTTGCGAAGGGTTGATGTCTTGTCGAGATTGTATAAGCTGCTAGTTTGGTCTTCCTAGGCAAGTACAGCTTACACTACATAATAGAGCATACATATGGCCAGGGGTTCACTTCATTTCCTTCGAGTTCAACTTCAGAATATGACGGGGTTTCGTTTTCAGCGGTGTCTGCACCACTAACGCCTGTTTTGTCCGTCTGCATCTTTCTTGTGATTTTAGCGCCAGTTTGCCCTCCTGCCCATTATTTACTGCCGTAGTTTCCAGGGAGCATTTCTTTTTTTATTTTTATTTTTTTTACTCAGTAACTAATGTGTTTTAAAATGTAGCGAAGTACAATACTTCAAACAAAATATACTTAAGTAAAAGTAAAATTACAGATTTAAAAAATTACTTTAAAAAGTATTAGTACACAAAAAGGCTACTCAATTACAGTAACGCGAGTAAATGTAATTCGTTACTTTCCACCTCTGGAAGTCACCACTTTTGATCAATTTAATGCATCCTTGTTCAATCAAAATATTAAAATCTACTGTTTTTACAAATTAGCATGTTTTCTAATATATTCATACAATATGGTAAATATATCAAACAAATTAAATATTATATAAATAATGTATACATAACATTAAATAAATATACATATCCTGCTCTATTTATGGCTGAATGGCAGGAACTGTAAAGTGGCTCGTAAATCAGCGTGTTAGCTTGCATGAAATTATTCACAAGCTAATACTCCGTCTCGTGGCAGTAGGGGATCACCGTGTGGGCTTCCCAAAAGCGCCAGGCACTGATGCGTTCTCCTGAAGGTGACATTGGGATCTGTCTCATTCAAGGCCCACATGCTATGGACGCGTTGTACCGACCGCGGCGTCGACTGCCTTCCTCATTATTCCAGAACAACATGAGCACATGAGGTGTGAGGTGTGCTTGAATCTGACAAGGGTGTGAATGTTAAATAATGATGCTTGCTGATTAGACTAAAAAGAAGAAACAAATCAGAAGAGACACTGGGTTTAAGGTGTTTCACTTTCATTACCAGCAGAGGAGTACTTTAAAGAAAAAGTGTGTTCAACATGAAATAATTTTCCCTATCCAACCTTAATACACAGACATATATGAGTGAGCCATTTGTAAGGTAAATTTTTCCAGAAAGTGTCTCAAAACATCTCAACCAATGGTGTACATTTGGGGTGGGGCTAATTGTTTTTCCAACCAATAGCAGCCGGGGGCGTGTCTAAAAACAGAACATTTATGCAATTCCACTTTCCACTTGAGTGAGCTGTGCTTCATTACATTGCTATCTACCTTTTTCCAAGCAAGCCTACTGTGTTTTAAATTATGGGAGGTCAGAAGAATAACACAACACTCTGTATTTTAATGTGACATTATAAAACATGATTATCTATAGCAAGAACTCTTCTCACTCCGGTGCATTCTTATCCTCCTGATTACTTTCTCTTTTCTTTTGTATTCCGCTGTAACAATATAAAAACAAACAAACAAACCTTAACATTTGAGGTCTGCTCTCCTGATTCAATATATGATATCAACCTTATTAACCTGATCAAACCTCCATCATCATGTCATTCTTCCAGGTTTGATTCCACATGGATGCTTTAAAATGTAATTGTCTCCATTTTCACTTCTAATCCATGTTAACAGTGTTTACTGGAGGCAGGTTAATCCAACATTTGTTACTGTACCTGTTCGAAACGACGGAAATCCCAGACCGTTCTCATCCCAAGGCGTCATGTACTGACCCTTTTGACATTTCGTCAACATCCTACGCACATGGCACCCTCTAGCGTCAATATTAGAAGCAGATAAAAATGGGCCAGAAGGCGCCTCCTAGCGGTCTAACCCTAACCCTAACCCTAACCTTAACCCATAATCTGTGTCTCATATTGACGCTAGAGGGTGCCATATGCGTAGGATGTTGACGAAATGTCAAGAGGGTCAGTATATGACGCCTTGGGATGAGAATGCGTTAGAAATCCCTATTCATGGTAAACTAGATTAATTTTTGAATGTTTTTACACTTTTAAATTAATTTTTACTGACCGAAGGTTGAAGGGTGAACAGAATAATGTCAGTTTTTGATTCTTGCATTCATAGAGCAAACTTTTCACTGATTGTTTACAGTGTAACAGAAGTTACTTCCAAAAAAAGGTGGATTGAAAATGGACTTTCCTTGCCTGTGAAATCTTTCAAAGATTTTGCTAAAGTGAACAAAACCTAAGCAGGGCTATATGTGCTTAAACAACACTTTGCCTTTAACGGCTGAATTCCTAATTTAAGTTTACAAAATCCATCGTTTCAATGCTTTGCTAGAGAATCAGAGATCTTTTAGAAAGGGAAGAAAGTTTAAATAAGCACTTTAAGCCAATTTAACATCATGTTCTTTATCCTAGTCTAAATTTTTTGTAATTATATTTCAAAACAGCTTTTTCCAAAATCCCATAGTTCATCATTTACACAGAAGTGTTATCTTTTGAGACAGGCTGCTGATGTAATAAAGTTACCCTAACTGAACTACATTCCACACAGAAACAGTTTTATCTAACTTTATAATAGTTGAGAAAGAAGTTTAAAAGTAGTTATAAAGGTCCATAAATCTCAAGAGTTAATAATTTTACTTTTAAAGGGAAAGTTCACCCAAAAATAAAAACTATGTCATCATTATTCACCCTTGTGTTGTTGTAATGCTGTATGCCCCATGGAAATAAAACAAATTTACTTTCACAATGTCTTCTCGACTTGATGTTAACCATATGAAGCTGCAGTGTTTGAGATTTAACCCATTATTTAACAAATATCCTGATTAGGCCATTGGTTTCTGTGCAAGAAACCTGTACGGTTCTGTACAGCATGAGAACAATACAAGGGTGAGACGATGAAGACAATTTTCATCTTTGGGTGAACTATCCCTTTAAGATAAACTCTGAGATTTCGATGTTGATCTGCTGTAAATGCAAAGTGGATGTCATAACAGTGTGTGGGTCCTATTCAACACAGTTCTTAAACTGAAAATTAGATCAGAACAGCATAATTGAAAATACTCATGCAGCACAAACCATAGAGCGTGCTGCTATGGTGCTAGCAAGGTTATTGGTTTGATTCCCAGAGAATGCTAAATGATAAAAAAGGGTCTGTCATGAATGCCATTTTTGGATAACATTGCTTGCCAGATGTGTGAATGTAAATGTAAAGCACAAAAATCATGCATTATTATTCCTTCCTCTTTAGTTAAATACTATCAAATCAAGAAACAAATAATTGCATATATCATTAAAAAGACAAGACTGCATTCAGAAAGAAAAGAAAAAAAAGAAATTTTTCACTATTACCTTGATGGCTTCAATCTCAGATCAGCTTGAACTGATTTTATTGTTGCTCTTATGCCATGAAAATAAAGAAATCTTTTTAAACACTTGTCTCTGTGAGAGCAGATGCTGCTGTGCTGGTACAGGAGGATGATGGGTCAGCAGCTTACATTTCACATTTTAGCCCAAACCATCTGAATCCCAGATCAGTTATTTGCTCCATTCGGCCCTTTATTACAACAGGGCAAAGGGCTTAAATACTGCATAAAGAGCTGTAAATGCTGAAAGCTGTCTTAATATGTTTTTGGAACCTGTGATCTTTTTAAGTTAAAACTTTTCTAACAATACAAGTCTTTATCACTTTTTTCCAAAGGTTAAATAATGATAATAAAAAAACCTAGAAGACATTACATCAATTATATTTTTTAAGTATTTATTTTCTGTAATAAGTTGTATTTACTTTCAATTTATCTGTTCAGTTTTATCGCATCATCATAATTTACATCCTCATTGTTTGTATGTCACATATAGCTTTAATGTAGTTTTTGTTTGCTATTTTTCACAGACTAGCTTGACTGCCTGTAGCTACAGTTTCAGTGTAGCTTCCCCATCACTGTTCTTATTAAATCAACTTAAAGACTCAAATTTCTCAATAGGGAATTAAAGTGCTGACATATTTCATAAACACTCATGCTTAGGTTTAGCGTTAAGTAGCAATGAAAGAATGAATGAATGAACCACACATCCAGAAAAGCTTTTTTCTGTTTCAGCTGACTGCACCACATAATGGAAATCACTCGTTGATGAATGACCAGAAAGCAGCCAAGCAAGCCAGTGTAGAATACATTGCATGCTTTGGGCCCAAGCAAAAAAGCTAACAAATAACCACATAGCAGCCAGAGGAACAACCATCTCAATTCATTACTCAGCGATAACACTCCCCTATCTGGACTTATGTGTCTGCCTTAGTCTTCAGCATTAAAGCCAGCAGTAGCATTTGTAGAAATGTTGAACAACAGGATTCAATGACAGCTCAAGGCGAATCTTTCTGCGGCAGCTGCTTTGTGATTCTCAATAACCCAGTGGAAAACTCTATGGCTCCGAGGTTGCATTTTCATAGCTCATAAGACGTTTCAGTTATGTCTTATTATGTTGAATTGATGAAGTAAACTTTACACAACTTGGGTTAAAGGAATAGTGCACCTTAAAATGAACATTTGCTGAACATTTACTCACCCTCAGGTTATGCAAGAGAAAGTGTTATTACAGAAGCGTTATAGACTCATATTTCAAACAGAAGCAATGGTTTATAGTTAAAATGCCTTAATGATTGACTTGTTTCTTGCCAACACTTAGATGTTCGTGTATTTCGTGTGGATTACTTATTGTGCTCACTTGTGGATTACTTATTGTGATGTGTTTTTTTATCAGCTGTTTGTACTCTTAATCTGACGGCACCCATTCAGTTCAGAGGAACCATTTGTGAGCAAGTGATGTGATGATATATTTCTCAAAATCTGTTCTGATGAGGAAAAAAGCTAGTGGTTGACCTATATATCGGCCGATATTTGTAATTTTTTCAAATATCATCGGCATCAGCTGATAAGTTTTTCTGCATGGCCGAAGTGTTTGAGGCGGGACTTTTATTTTGACAGAGAGCACAGAGAGTGGCAGCAATGCCTGAGCGAACATAGTGCTCACACACTCTCTCTTGTTTATCGTCGTCATTAACAGTTCTGTCTAATACGGATAGAAGTCTGTCTAATAATCAGATAAAATGGTTAAACAAAGGAATTATGTATACAAAAAGTATTATTATGATTGCTTTTATATTAGGCCTGTTAGTAATAGAAAGGCAAACATTAATACTTTCTCATTTGCCATCAGCATTAATTAAATATACATTTGTTTAATTTAAACAAATCTTTGAATGACTAATGAACATTTAATTTCAAAAACCTTGCATTTATTCTAACCTTGATTTTATTCCTAAAATCAGTGGGAAATGATAGCTGATTAACAAGAGTGTAGAAGCACCTAACCCTGACTGTAAGCCTAAAACAGATATTTCTTGAAAAGTTATATCTCAATTCTGATTGGTTGATTTGAATGTTGTTCCAGGATCAACAAGGATGTTGATCCAGGAACATGTTGTACTTGGTGAAATAACACTCGGCATGGTGGTCAGTCCGTGTGAATTGAATGCTTTAAACTATAAACTCGTGATTTCAAATTATACTGCGCTTTATGCATTTGCCAACTATCATATTCATGTCATTTTCACTGTGTGCTGTATGTAAAATGAGGGTTACCCTGGCTTTATTTGAAAAACATGACTCCAAATGCACACAAACTTCACAGAATACTGAGTCCCCTGTTGGTTACAATGTTTACTTTCTTTTTAATTATATTTTTATTAAATATTTATTTATTTGTGAAGAATACTCTCATTTTTAAAGTATGAGCATGTTTTTTTTAGACATTTATTTTTTAATACATTGTCAAATTATTTTAAATTTCTTAAATATTAATAATAATAATTAAAAAATCGGCCCCACTGTTTTCCAAGATATCGGCATCGGCTGTCAAAAAACACATATCGGTCGACCACTAAAACAAAATCATCAAGGTGAGTAAATTAGTAGCAAATTTGAAAGTTAAATGTTTTTTGTTCATCAAGCCAAGACCAAATTTCTAACTTTTAACTTGTCCTACCATAGTGTTTCTCAATGTTTTTGACCTCAAGATCCAAAAGTTCATGACGATGCAAAAATAGAAAAATAAAAAAATAAATATACTTACTGTAACTAATTTTAAGGATTTTAAATCCTCTTGGCACAACACTTGGACGTTTCCCAATGTCCTGTTTGAAGACCACTGGAGCTTTTCAGCCTAAACTTTCCACCAAACTTTGTACAGTCCTTCAGCTTGTTCTGACATATTATACATCCTTTAATATTTTTTTAGTCTTTCTCTGCTGTGAAAATGGACCACAAATACAGCTGACTCGTCTCTTGAATCTCAAAGACACAGTATAAATGCTTAATGCTTCACAACCTTCAAACTTCAAGGCTTTGTAAAACTTTTCAAATTACTCATTCGTTTCAGACTTCGCTTTGCCAAACCAGCTTTCAAAGTATGCTTCGAAAAACTATCCAAAATCTTTCAACTCTGTCTCTTAGGAGACATAAAAACAATAGACACAAATGAGACCTACAGTACAGTACTATATTGTAGTGATTTTGCTTTCGCCAGCCTAGGAAGGCAAAACAGTCTAGTGATGGGTACTCATTTCACCAATGACGTTATGATTTTTGGATCACGTATCATTTAAGGACCTGAAGAAGGTCCTTAGTCTGGAACATGTAGATGAAATTACCTTGAATTGAAGGTTTTTATCATGTTAATTAAATTTGTTCCGTTTTAGTTTTAGTCACTTTTTAGCCGACTAAATATCTAGTTTTAGGCAGTGGAAACGTACACATTTTTGGCATATTTTTGTCTTATTGTATAATGGTAAAAAAATAAATAAATAAATAAATAAATAAATAAATACATAAATAAATAAATAAATAAATAAATAAATAAATAAATATTGTACTATTTTTCTCAATTTTAATTGCAATGATTGTTGTCATTTGGGAAATTAATTTTGACATTTCATTGTAGAAGTTGCTCTTTCGCCAGTAAGCACAAATCAATAGAATATCGACTCGAATGCATGGCTTATTTTACCTCATCTAATGTTAGTGTACAGATTTATAACAGGATATCAATTAGAGACTAAACAAACACCAAAGACTTAAGATATACACTCACCCTGTCTATGCTATAAAAACTGGTGTAACAAAAACCTACTCTCAAATATTATAACAGAGAAATTCCTAATAGTAATTACAATAATTCCAAATTGCATTATTGTTTCTCATTTAACAGGAAAAACGTTACAATAACGTTACAATCCACAACCACTATCGAAAACAATACAGTCGAGATCCATGACAGACCACAACCTAGCTGAATTACACTTTTATTTAAGCAGAATACCTCAAATGGAGATCACTGAGCTCCAGTTTACTTATACAGTACAATATGTGTGTTTTCAGATCACGATGCCTCCGCAGAGAGAGAGCACGTGTGAATGGTTGCCAGATTGCATAAAGCAAAAAGCTGGGCAGAGTACATATCTATTTAACAGAAAGCTCTGATTGGAGAGTGACTTTATTATCATCTCGTCATCGTCTCGTTTTCGTCAGGGGTAAAAGTCTGGCCCTCCCTTCTTCCCTGTTGTGTAACTTATTTGCATAGTCCAAACACAAAGTTAGAAAAGTGTCACTAAAATTTTAATGGATTCCTCACTTTCCAAACTACAATCACAATACTTAATACGAACACATTAAGTCCAAACATGATAGAAAAAGATTGAACTGCCATGTATGCATTCATTTGTCCATTGACAGCCGAGATTGAGTGAGATGTTGCACTAAACATCGCTGTCACTGAGAATACTTATTTCTGTGAATAAGTAAAAGATGGATGTGTTGTAGTTTGCACCAGTTTTAAGGTTTTAAAACATAGTGTAGCAGAAATGACTCTAACCAGACAAATTAAAGAATCGATCAGTGCTGTGGTTGAAACACGAGCCGAATTCCTCAGTAAGGCAACAGGAAGTCATAAAACATTCTGTGCCACAAGTCCCAAGCAAGATAATCAACCAACCAACGCTTTCACAGAACAGCTTTCAACATTAACACCACTAGGAACAATTATTGACAATTTCAAATTTGTTGTTTGTAACTGATAGGCAACGCTGGACATCACGTGTAAACCCATGAGAGTACTATACAAGATCTTTTGACTTCCCCCCACCTAGCAGAACCAGACTGAAATTCCTAAGGGGGAGGGGCCTTTGAACCTCTGGTCTCCACAGAAATCTTTGTCAAGAGAATGGCAAAGAAACGATGGGTTACTTAACGTAATCCCGGGTTCTTTGATAACAGAGTGAGGTGTTTCACTATGGGGAATCGCTTTGGGCGTGACTAACTACGGAAGCTCCTACGCCACCACGTCTGTCTTTGACAGACAGGTCGACCTGAATAATATAGGTGGGGGCGGAGCCTGGTCTCAGGTCGACCTGTCTGTCAAAGACAGACGTGGTGGCGTAGGAGCTTCCGTAGTTAGTCACGCCCAAATCGATTCCCCATAGTGAAACACCTCACTCTGACCCCTACAAAGTCATTAAGAGAGATTTCTTCCCGTTCCTATGCAAGGAGGGAAGTGTTGGTGAAACACCTCACTCTATTATCAAAGAACCCGGGATTACGTTAAGTAACCCATCGTTCTTTTTCTAACTTCGCTCGGTGTTTCACTATGGGAGATATAGACCACTCCCGGATTGCAACGTACGCTATACCAATCATATGAGACTTGACGTGCTGGCTCCTAACACTGTATGAGCTAAGGATGGCTCAGACACATTCAGTCTATAAAATCGCACAAAAGTGTGTGGTGTGGCCCAGCTTGCTGCAGCACAGATCTCCTGGACCGAAACGCCCCTAAGTAAGCCCTATGACGTCGCCATGGAGTGGGCCCTTAAGCCCTCGGGAGGTTGGGAACCTCTGCATTCATATGCTAAGAAAATAGCTTCTACAATCCAATGGGACAGTCGCTGATGTGACAATGGCTTCCCTTTGTGAGGAGTAGCCCATGACACAAACAGCTGATCATTTTTCCTGAAACCTGCTGTCCTTTCTACGTACACACGAAGTGCCCGTACAGGACACAAGGCATTAAACCTTCTATCCTCCGGAGAAGAGAACGGAGGAGGGTGAAAAGCTCCAAGATCCGTAGTCTGACATCTATATGACGAATCCACTACTTTAGGTACGAAAGCAGGGTTAGGGCGAAAGGAAACCCTTGTCAACCCTGTAGAAAACTGCAGACAAGACGGGCTGACCGACAGCGCCTGTAAGTCACTCACCCTCTTAGCTGATACCAGCGCTAACAGTAGTCTTAAGAGAGAGAAGCTTTAACCCTATAGCTTCCAACGGCTCAAAAGGGTGTTGAGAAAGGGCCTCTAAGACTGTAGACAAATCCCACAATGGGACCATTCGCCTGGCCACTGGCCTCTTACGTCAAGCCCCCTTCATAAATCAACTTATTAAAGGGTGCTGACCTGCTGTCTTGTCACCAAAACCCACATGAAAAGCAGATATAGCCGCTAAGTATACCTTTATCGTAGAAAAAGCTTTCCCTTTATCTAGCAGATCCTGCAGGAAACATAATATGTCCCTCACTGAACATTTAAAAGGGACAATATGACTCCGTCCACACCATCCTTCAAAGACTCGCCATTTATTACTATACAGTGAACGAGTGGAAGAGGCTCTTGCACTCTGTATAGTGTGTATGACTGATGGGGGCAGGCCTGCTGCATTTAAATTCCACCTCTCACGGGCCAGGCCCAGAGAGCTATCCTGTCTGGGTGAGGATGGTAGATTTCCCCTCCCTGCTTGAGACAGGAGGTCCCTCCGGGGAGGGAGGGGCCACGGCTGACCCGATAGTAGTTGAACTATCTCGGCCACCCAAGGTGTGGATGGCCAACGTGGGGCTACCAGTATCAGCGACAATCCCATTTCCCTCACCCTGGCTAGAGTGGGTGAAATCAGGCTCAGAGGGGGAAATGCATACAGCAGGACATTTGGCCATGGGTGGGCTAAAGCATCCACACCCAATGGTGCATTTCCGTCTGCCAGAGAGAAGTACAGAGGACATTGAGCGTTTTCCTGCGAGGCGAAGAGATCTACGACCGCCTGGCCTTATCTCTGCCATATCTGCTTCACCACCTGAGGAAGAAGCTTCCACTCCCCATACAGAGGATTTCCTCTGGACAATAAATCCACCCCCCTGTTCAATATCCCTGCAACATGGGTTGCCCTGATGGATAAAAGCCTTATGTCGCACCACACAATCAGCTCTTTTACCAGCTGGTGCAGCTGAAGAGAGCGTGTGCCTCCCTGTCGGTTGATATAAGCAACCACTGTGGAATTGTCTGTTTTCACTAAAACATGCTGACCCCTGATGAAGCTCAGAAAATGTTTCAGTGCTAGAAACACTGCCAGCTGGTGCAGCTGAAGAGAGCGTGTGCCTCCCTGTCGGTTGATATAAGCAACCACTGTGGAATTGTCTGTTTTCACTAAAACATGCTGACCCCTGATGAAGCTCAGAAAATGTTTCAGCGCTAGAAACACTGCAAACAATTCCAAGTAATTTATGTGTTTGTGAATCACCTGATAAGGCCAAACATCGTTCACAGCTCTGCCCATCAGCGTCGCTCCCCAGCCCTTTAATGATGCGTCCGTCGTCATAGTGACTCTTGACGACACTGCCCCCAAGGGAATCCCCAATCTGAGGGTCGCGGGGCTTTCCCAATGTCTGAGCGTTCTGACGCACGCATAAGTCACTCTCACCTGTCTGCTGAGATGACGCCGAGAACACAGATGCAGATGCGCGACCCAGCGCTGAAAGTCTCTCATTATTAGTAGTCCCAGCCGTACTACAGATATCACTGAAGCCATTAAACCCAGCATTCGTAGGCACAGTCTGTACGGGACAATTTTCCCCGTCTGAAAACGGGAGAGACACTGAGTGAATGACGCGATCCTCCTCTCTGTCAGAGTGACTCGATAAGAGAGGGAGTTTATACTGAGTCCTAGATATTCTGTGTGCTGAGCTGGCTCTAAGCGGCTCTTTTCCATGTTTATTCTGAATCCCAAGCTGTCGAGATGCAATAACACCATGTCTGCGTCTTTGATTGCTTGCTCTTTCGACAAGGCGCAGATCAGATAATCGTCTATGTACGACAGTATTCTTATCCCCTTTTTTCTCAACGGGAAAAGTGCTGCTTGCACACATTTGCTGAATACTCTTGGTGCTAGAGACAGACCAAAGGGCATCGTCTGAAATTCGTAAGCAGTGCCTCGAAAATGCAAACCTGAGATACTTCCTGTGAGACGGGTAAACATCTATGTGAAAATACGCGTCTGACAGATCGATCGTCACAAACCAGTCGTTCTGGCGGGTGGATGAAAGTGTTTTGTGTGTCAACATTTTGAATGAATATTTCCGTAGGTGCTTGTTTAACACACAGAGATCTAGAATTGGGCGCAGAAATGTGCTCTCCTTCTTTGGGATCACAAAGTAACGGGAATAAAAGCCCTGACAGCTCACTTCCTTTGGCACTACTCTGATGGCTCGTTTGTCTAAAAGAGTGTCTATCTCGGCCGTCAGGACGCGAGCTGATTCTCCCTCGGCCACTGAGGCTATTATACCATTGAATCTGGGTGGTTTCATGGCAAATGAAACCTGTATCCCCATGGCGGTCTCACACTCCTAGCTCCCGTCTGTCTTCCTCTCGCCGCAGCGGCTGCTGCAAAGCCTTGCCGTGCTGGCTGAGAGGGTGGCCGCGGTGTTTGCTTGCGCGGTAAACAGAGGTTAAAAGCCTCGTCCTCCTGTTTCCTGAGGGTGCTGGTTTCTCTCATTTTCTCTAGAGCTGGTCCGAAAAGGCCCTTAGTTGGGTCGAACGCAGCGTCCATCACCTCAGCTTTTTGAGCGTCGCTTAATCCAGACAGGTTCAGCCATAACGCTCTCTCACCCGAAACGGCCAAGCCCATAACACGGCCACAGCCCTGAACCGCGCCACGAGAAGAGCGGAGAATTAGGTCGTTTACCACACATATCTCGTCCCAGAGAGCTGGGTTCGGCACTCCCGTATCTAATTGTCCAAAGTCTCCATTTTGTTCGGCAGTGAAATTTGTGAAGAGGCAGAAATAGATCGGCGATTCAGATGGAGGTGATAGGCCACTGAAGACTCTATCGCTGGGGGTCCAGCCAGCCCCAGCTCTCCCATCCCTTGGATCTCAAGTTTAGAGCATCCCTTGGTCGGGAGCTTGCTCTTAAAGGGGCTACCCCAATGGGGGGACATCTCCTTCATGCACGCCGGCACGGCGGGTAGGAGTTGTCTCGTTGTGGTTTGAGCAGGCGGAAGCCTTTTCCCGTCATAAAGGTCCCTCTCTGCTCCTTCTGAATCCTGGGCCGCGGGCCACGCTAGGCCCAGTTTTGCCGCGGCTCGCTTGCATACCTCGTGCAGGTTACTGTCTGCCTGAGAGCCAGTGTCAGTCGCGCTAGGAGGTCTCGACTGCTGGACAGGGAAGAGAGCGTTGTCTTCCTCCTCTTCTTCGTCCATGTCCAAGTCGAGGAGGTCAGAGTTAGCATCGCCCTCTGCGTCCTCGTCTCCCGGCTCCTCCTCCTCGTGTGCGAGAAGGCCATCGAACCGAGGAGGCATATCCGGGGATTCGGCTTCCATCATCTCAGCCCAGCTCGTCGTGGTAGCTCACTGATGATCGTTAGCCTTAGTTTTCGCGATGGCTCCAGCCAGACATGGGTCCTGCTGGCTAGCCACCGCCACTCTCAGCCTTCTCTCTAAAATTTTAACCGGAAATGACGCACAGTGAACGCACGTTTGTGGGTCCGCAAGCAACGTTTGAGCGTGCTTAGCGCCCATGCACACGATGCACATGGGATGGGGATCCCTGCCCGAGATGGTTGCTCCACATGATGATGGACACGGGCGGGGTGCGGGTTCCTTCTTCGACTCAATTCCCCTTGGCGGGGGTAATGACTGTCGACATGATGGCTGGAGAGAGAAGGAGTGATTCGAAGACTCGTCACAACACGTTAGTCCGATTGATGGTTCACAGGGTAGTTAGCCCTTTTCACGGCTTGCCCTGACGCGTAGTGAAACACCGAGCGAAGTTAGAAAAAGAACTGTCTTTTGTACATATATATGGACCAAAATGAACTGCAAAATGACTTCTAAATGAATATCAGTCCATCGCTTGACTCCATATTCATTTATATGTAACCCACACATTTGACTATCATGTTATAATCACTTATTGTGTATGTCTTTTAATAACTATGGGATAGCTTAAGGATACATATTCATGTCTAGTATCTATGTAATCGAATCTGCTTGCTTGAAATAGTCCTGACCATCAGTTATTTGTCAAATGTATCATATTCTTGTTATTAGGGTGACCACCTGCTAATAAGCCCAAGGGGGGACAAGGGGTACGTTTCTGAGGGACAATGTGGGACACCCCATGGGCAGACTCACTGATAGTGGTTTACCCATTTCTAGCACATACCACCTTACATGGTATATTAATAATGCCCTATTCCCCTAAACATGTGTAATTGCTGATGTATGCTCATGACAGAATTGACAGATGCACTTCCACTTACGATTTACTTTAGCTATTTTATTAATTTTTCATTACAATTTATTCACTTTAAATAAATTATAATATAAAATTATAGGATTAAAATGAATTGTAGTTGCTCAACACCACAGGAAAAGTAAAAAAAGAAGTCTGACATCACGACTCAAGGGAAGGGAATTCACTCATTCACTAATCCCTATATAGTGCATGGCAGTTGAGTTCACTATATCAGGAAGGAGTGAATAAATAAATAAGTGAACGGATTCGGACAGTGACGTATAACCTACACTGTGCGTGAGACTTGGAGCTGTTGCAAAAACATTGCCATGTGTACTTTTATATTACATCTACCTAATTTTAGAAAATAATACTAATAGCAATTATACTCAAAATTACTTTATATTGCAGTTATACATACCTCCCGCCTCAGCTTTGTGGTTTCATCGATAGTATATAGTAATAATATATATATATATATATATATATATATATATATATATATATATATATATATTGTAATGCTTTTATGTTCATAATCATTAATTGCTATTAAAATAACGTAGGCTACTGAGAACAAAAATAAACACACATAAACGTTCATAATTATGTAGGCTATTTATTACTTTTAGTATCTTGACACTTGCTCAAGCAGCGTTTTGAGCTCAGATAAGATGGTTGTTGAGCATCCACAGGCGACTGTTAATTTTACATCGGAATACACTACTTGTTATTAAGGGAAAAATGTAAATTATCCACCAAATTATCATTTTTGTAAGTTAATAACGATGCCACCTCAGTAAATTAGTCAAATAGTAAACTGAGTTATTGCCTACATAACATATTTTAATATAAATAATGTAGGAAAAACGTTAAAACAGAAATAATAAAGATGTAAACTTCATCTCTCATTCAAACTCGCTCGCTCCCGCTCTCGCAGTAGCGTGCTGAACTGTCAAGTAATGTTGGTTTGGCTGCCTGGGGCTCGAGGATATAGAGCCATCAACTTTTTTTGAGCAAGCATTGATTTTGCGTGACACAGTCTCAATTTGCGGGACGCATGAATTGGGCTTCAAACGCTGTGCGCGCACGCGCTACGCAGGACGTGTGGTCACCCTACTTGTTATAGGAATCATGTCCAAAATTAGACTCTGCAAGAGCGGGAAAATTCGGACCACATGCTTGGTAAGAAAACATATGATTTATGATACCCCCGAGCCAAGACAATATCTGATTGGTCAAGACAACATTTGAGGTGTGAACAACAGGCCAGTTTAAATACTTAGGACACCACAAAATCTTGCTTTTAGTTGTTAGCTTTGCTTCTGCTACTAGTCATGCCTGCTTTTAGTTGTTAGCTTTGCTTCTGCTACTAGTCATGCCTGCTTTTAGCTTTTAGCTTTGCTTCTTAGCTTTAGCTTTTAGCCATGCTGTTAGTCATCACTGTTCTTTGAGCGCGGTTCCAGCCTGCACGCCTGCTGCTACTTAGCCACGATGAGAAGAAACACCACCTAGTCTCGTCAAACATTACTTCTTTTCTTTTCCGTTTGAGAGTTTCGTGTTCTGAGTTAAGTTTTGTAACGTCGAGTTCAACTTCAACCAGCCACACAACTCTGCATCTTCAGCCAACGCCCAACCACGGGCTTCCCAAGATGTCACTTCAACGACTACTGAACTTCCAGCCAATCAGCGACATCGGGATACCCCTTTCAACGACAACAAAGGGGACTCCCTTTTCACAGGAGACGCAAGTAACTTTACCTCCAGACTGTGACCTTTACTGGTGTATCTAATATAATTCTAACCTCATTGGGGAACTCAATGCGAGGGTTAATTAAGTGATTGATGGCTGTTCATGTCTATGCAATTTAAGGTATTGCTGTAAACTTGGGATTCCACATTTCCATTCTCTTAAACTCATCTTTCCCTAACTTTCGATCTTCCTGCATCTTGTGTGAATGTGTGAGTGCGTGTGTTCATGTGTTAGATTAGTTTATATGTCTTAGATTTATCTAATAAAACCTTATTCATATTGAGAAAGAGAAGTATCTTGTGTTTTGTGCTTACAAGTTAATGTCTTAAACTGCCGATCTTGTTACTGTGCTAATTGATAGTGTTTTCACTATACTTTGGATATTAATATCCAGCGCAGATTTGATGTTAAACGGCTCGTTCAGTGAATCGCAGGGCATCTCAGTAATCAGCTGTGAAACAGTGATTCTGTTATAATTCCCTTTAAAATCTTAAATGATTCCCTTTGAGCTAAATCGACCTGTTTCCCTTACAATAGTTATGAATGGATTCGGCTGGATCAATGTGTTTTCTTTTGTTTCACCCACTGCTGCTGCATCCAGAGGTCCTAAGGAACTTTTGTAGCAGTCACAGGCCAAAACTTAGGAATTAGTCTCTAGGTGGTTAAAGTCCATAAACTGTATTTTGATCAATGAGAAGTCCCTTCCTTCCCGGACATGGTACCAGAGGTCTGTCTTCTTCTTGGCCTCTATAAGTGGTGTCTGGCTGCTGTCCTAGCATCTTTATCTGATGGCGCTGGACCATTTCCTTATGTAAGTCCACCAAGATCCAACCAAAATGTGACAAACCTTTGTCTACTGTTGTGGTCAGAGAGGGGCCCCACCATAAACTGGGCCCTGGAATGTGCTGCTCAATACAATAATATTCACATTGCGTATAAATACATTTAAATAAATTATTTATATAAATATTTCGGTTTTATTACATATTACCCCCCCCCCCCCCCCCAACCAAAAAAAATGTTAAGTCATAAAAAATATGGATTGCAAATCATTTGGTTTTTAGAAAAATGTAATTAAGGAGAAAATCAGGATCATGTATCCATTTGTCCTCAGCATAAACTCAAAATGAATGTGTGTAAATTGTATGTAAAGCAATTCTTTACATGAATTTGTTGGGATTAAAGATTAAAACTGATTTGGAAATTTATGGGAGCAGAAAGCAGTGGCATTGTCTCCAGACTAGTAAGACCTATAATATTACTGTACATACAATATACAGGGTCACAGCAGGAGTCTAAGACAGATGCGTCAAGGTATTTCTAGCACATATTTCTCCCAGATCAAAAGACAGCTACTGAAAAACAAAACGTCCGAACAGCTATTATTTTTATTTTTTCCTGAGTGCACTTAAGATTGGTGCCTTTAGAATGAAAAACATGCTTATCAGATCACTTCTCCTTTCACAGTGAGTCTGTGGCTTTAAGCTGGCAGAAGATTAAATGACAACTAATGCGCGAGGTAATATCATTTTGAATGCTGTGTGATTGGTATGTCTGTCAACCTTTGCTGGGCACGGGAAAATTAAAATTCATTACTCGTGAAAGAGCCACCATGCTGAGGTAATGAGAGTGAGGATGAATTAGCTTTCATGCAAGGCTTCATTTCGGTATTAATACATGTGCGCCGGCACACACACATGCAAAACATGATCAAATGGTCTAAATGCACCAAAAAACATCCCAAATTATTGGTTGAGAACTTGCAACGTGATGAAATTACATAAAATATAATCTTGCAATTGCTACTCTTTCTACCTTATAAATATTGCAATACTAGAACATGCACATGTTTTCAACAGAAACTTTCTCGTTTTTTTACCTGGCCATTTTTTTTTTCACTTAAAGTTTTTCTCGATTGCTAACACACAAATCATGAAACAATTCACGATTTTCTCACAAACACAAACACAATCTCAAAACTAAACACCAACATGTGCAAACGGTCAAGTCAAAATCAAATCGTTTAGTCAAAAACATGTTCTCTTTTGACAGACTCAAACTTGGGCCTCAGATGATACACAAACCTGCCAAATGCACACACTACTTCACTGCATAGAGAACACTACTGAGATTAATTAAAGTTAAAAAAACCTCCTTTTGGGAAATAGGAATCCTTTTGCTAGTCAATGACTGTTACAGTACATAAATATATATAGTCCCATAGATCTAACAAAAATAAAATTTTAACCCTTGTGCTGTGCTGAAAATCCTTTACTTAATTTGTTCCTGGTTAAACATGACTGGCTCTTTATTGCTTGTAAATCTCTCGTTATGCTATATTATCATCAAATCCTGAATTCAGTCGACTTGTTTTCTTTCAGTTCATTGGCTGTAGTCCTAGACCTTATTGATCTGAATGCACCTCAGTATTTGAGTGAGTAAAGCATTATTTGACGATAATTATGGCAACATTCACTGCATAAACTCAGATTAACAATCAGTTCAATCAGAAATCAGTTCCAAAAAGAAATACAAAACCTGTGCTAACTGAAAAAGAAAAAAAAAAGTTGAAACTGAATACAATATTTGGTAACAATAATGTACAAAATATTTATAAGAAATATTTAAAAGGCTGGACATTTTTGATTGGAAAAATTTTTTTGTTGTTTTTGTTTTTTGTGGAAAATTGTTATATCCTGTGTGAAAAAAGGAAGCAAGTTTTAGTCCAATGCAAATTTGATAACATTAATAGCATTTTCATGAAAAAATCAAAATGGATCGAAATGACCAAAATACAAACTGAAAAAAGGTTTAGACAAAAAGGTTCTTCTAAGGCATCATGAAGCACCTTTATTTTTAAGAGTGTATCTAAAATCTTTTTTCCACCCTTTTTTATATGTTTTGCATTCCTGAGTATCATTATGCATTTGTAAAAATCTATTTGGTATGGAAATACTGATAATTTTGACTAGCAAAGTCCAAATGTTCACTGAGGAATAGAAGGAGAACATCGAAACTACAGGGACATAGACGACCAAGTTGACAACCTGATTTTTAATCACTGAACATACAGCAACATCACATAACCTAATTTTTAATCACTGAACATACAGCAACATCACATATTTTAATTAATTGGCTGACCATGAAAGTAACCATGGCTTATTCGTTAAGATGCTTGGGGAGTAAGTCTTATAGTGTGGGCTGAAGATGAATATATTTAATTAGGACTGGAGGCCCTTTTGTTGTGGCGGTCTACAATGGGATCGAAGGGTCTAGTCATATCCCTAGAGAAGAAGAGATGGCGTAATTTTTCAGGCCACTCTTTCACGTACAATGGCAAATTCTTAGTTAAATTGGAAAGCACATGTAGAGCAAATGCTGAGCTGACGGTTTCTCTGGGGACATTCCAGTTTTGAGTCTCCAGCTTTTTTGATGAAGACAGATGCATTAGGGGCTCATTAAAACCTTGCTGTGTCTTTTGCTTCCTACAAAGCAGCCTCATGTTCATTAACAACTCAGGAAGAGGTCTGAACAATACAGAATTACACTTATCCTAACTTCAATGGAGTTTAAAAGCTGATAGATGGAGAGGAGATAGAAGTCCATTAGAAATGATGTGGTGACCCAACATAGTATCATAAGTATTTATTGCCAAATCATCACCAAGATGTCCGTAAACTTTTAACATATACATTGTATAATGATGGCATATTCCACAGCTGGAGGACCACTATAACATTCTACAACATCAAGTCTATAAGTACATTATGTGCCATGGGATATTCATCTGTGTGTTATATAAATATGATGGATTCTAGGTATGAACTTGCATGAAAGCACTTGAAAGCAATGGATACTGGAACACAATTATGAAAAAAACTCTTCACATATAATCTCATGGTGTCCTTCTGTTCGTTGTCTTTCTCATTATGGTAGCCTTTTGAGATTCAATTTAGAAAATCTATAGGTAATTATTATAAGAGCGGAGACTGGATTACTCTTGTCTATGATTATTGTAGAGTGAATCAATCCCTGTTATTGATTCATCAAAAATAGGCCTGATTCTTTGCAGCTTTAGAACAGGATCCACATGCTCAAAATGATAAAGCAATCATGTTTTCTCTGCTCCGACATACATTGTGTCACTTGTGATGCTGTGTCCTAATAATTTAGGATAGACAGGATGTTATGAAAGTGTTTGAAGATAGACACAAATGTGCACAATTTTCCATGTTACCGGTAAACAGCTGTTGCTAAAGCAAGCCACAATAGTCTGATGTATTGTGATTATTCCTGTGAGAAATAGAATGAATGAATGTTTTCCAAAAAAACTGTTTTGAAAATCAACAACCACACAATTAAGGGGAAAAAGTGTACAGTTTTACCAAAATTAATCTTAAAAATAGTAAGCTCTCTCTGAACTATCGAAGTTTAACTCGTTTGGTTGTTTTGTCCATGCTCACTAAAAGTGACCATCCATACAGTAATATGAATAGTCATTTAACGGAAATACACTTAAAAAACTAATGGAATGACTTGAAGGCAGAATTTTAATTTTGGGGTGTACTGTCACTTTAAAGTATTGTTATACAGCACTGTGTTTCCACATTAGCAGACGCCATTAACATCTGAAGAAAAAGCCATTAAAATGTAAAAATTTTCTCTTAAAGAGAGAGTGACACACCAAAATACATCGAGACCAGAGAACAGCTCTGAATGCTAATGGAAAAGCTTAAAACACTTAAAACAGAGCAGTATGATATTGCAGCAACAGTCAGGTACTATTGGGATTAAACTTACAGCTCTATTACCTGGATCATTTGAAATATGTAAGAAAAACAAACTTATGACATACAAAATGGCAGCTTGATCTCATACAACCCTTTTGAAGTCAATATGAAACCAAAATTGCCCAATGAATTTTCTTAAAACTTAAGTTATTGTGTGTGATTCATCAGTGCATGTTATTCGACAGAAGAAAAGTCTTTGGAATTGGTAAACAACTTTATCTACTTGCTCCATTTATAAAATAAATTAACATCACCTAGACCAAGAGTGTACAATCCTTATGATAGAGGGTCAGCATTTTGATGTTGAGCCAAGCGGGTTAAGAAAAATGATGTTATCCAATAGCCAAAAGGCTATTTAGGCATTGTTTAGGCTATTTTGCAGGTACTATTAACAAATCTTTAAAACATCTTGACACAAGATAATGCAGTAATTAAGAGCTTGTTAATTAACGTAAAAATGTAATGGCAATATTAATAAATAACAATACATTTGTAAATACTCTATATTGTTTGCCAGATGTTACTTATCTTCCTCTTCACCATACCCCATCTATTCTCTGGGAGGCTCAGGTCAGGTGAGTTGGCTGGCCAATCAAGCACAGTAATATAATGGTTAGTAAACCACTTGGAAGTGGGTTTGGCTCTGTGGGCAGGTGCTAAAATCCTGGTGCAAAAGGATATCAGCATCTCCATAAAGCTTGTCAGCAGATGGAAGCATAGAGCGCTCTAAAATCTCCTGGTAGATGGCTGCATTGACTCTAGACTTGATAAAACACAATGGACCAACACCAGCAGACGTCACGGCAACCAAAATTATCACTGACTTAGGAAACTTCACACTGCACTTTGGATGCTGTGCCTCTCCAGTCTTCCTCCAGACTCCAGACCTTGATTTCCAAATTAAATGCTAAATTTACTTTCATCTGAAAAGAGAACTTTGGACCACTGAGCAACAGTCCAGTTCTTTTTCTCCCTACCCAGGTGAAATGCTTCTGACGTTTTTTTCTGGTTCAGGAGTGGCTTGGTTATAGGAATGTGACAGCTGTAGCCCTTTTCCTGAAAACATCTGAGTGTGGTGAATCTTGATGCGCTAACTTAAGTCCACTCCTTGTGAAGCTCTCCCAAGTTCTTGAATCGACTTTTCCTGACAATTTTCTGTGGTCATCCCTGTTGCTTGTGCCTCTTTTCCTACCACAATTTTTTCCTTCCAGTCAACTTTCTATGAATATATTTTGATACAGCACTCCTTGTGGACGGTGTTGATGATTGCCTTCTGGACAACTGTCAAGTCAGTAGTCTTTCCCATAATTGTGGTTGCATGTTCTAAACTAGCCCAAGCTGTACCCAGTATTTATACTCAAAATTAATCAAACTAATAATAAACAAACTACATCTGGAATATTCAAATTTTCCAAGATACTGATTTCCCCCCCAAGCTGTAGGTTGTAACCATCAGTATTAAAAAAAAAAAAACCTTTTGAAATATTTCAGTTTGTGTGCAATGAATCTAGAATATGAGAAAGTTAGCTTTTTTTAATTAAATGACAAAAAATAAAGACCTTTTCCATGATATTCTATTTTTTTAGATGCACCTGTAAGTGAGTTTGTGAGTTTTAAAGTCAGCTTTAGAGATTCATCTGGAGGAACTGTGTAGCCTATGCATTGCTTTAGTAAAAAACTGATAAAAAGTTTAACGTAACTGCAATTGCTTTTTGTTATCAGTGCATCTAAGTCTATTTCCCTTTCAGGAACTTGAGCTGCATGGAAACGTTTTGAGACGCAATGTCTCATTCACCCGGGGAACCATGGTTACATACGTAACCTAGGGACGTTTATCATACACTGTATTCTCTCAGCTACCTCTCCTGATAATTGTTAGAAACATTTCTTTGGTGGAAAATACATTTACTACAATTTTAAGTCTTGATGTTGTGGCCTTGGTCCACAGGAGAACTCTCGAGATCAAATAAACACAGCCTTGGTCTGGATCTAGCATTGTTTTATGACCCCACACCAGGAATAGATATCTCAAATCTCCAGTCCACTTTGGTGTACCTCAGAAAAAAACCTGGATTAGAATATATGAGTTACTGTAGGTATGCGCCTCGATTTTCTAGTTATAATTTGCTAACAACTTCATGTTAACGGTCTAGATTATTAAAGATTATGAATGCTTCAAAGCTCTTTTAACGCTAAACACTTAATTGCCTTGTTTGGCACCCAATTCATTAGATAAATTATGAAAATCAATTATCAACACCAGCACTATCATAAAATGAAAGCGAAATGTAATTTGCATCGATTTTAAGTGCTAGCCTGCGGACGACATGGCAGACTACCTCAATCTGAAAAAGCGATTTAGACATCTGAATCAGTCCTTAAAAAGGTACATTTGACTCCACCGGATAGCTGGATATATGCTCTTCTCCATCATTGGATCTTCATTGGATGAATAACTGCTGTCATGATCGATACGAAATATATACAAACTCTCTTTTAAATGAAATTCACTTTGCCTCCTACTTTCTGTGAGTGGAAACGTTAATTGCTTTAAGCAAACAGCACTGAGTTTTGAGAATAAAGTGCCTTCTATAATACGAATAATTTACAGACCTTTATTGAAAGGAGGCATGTCTGCACTGAAGGAAATCATAATAACTTTATTTAAATATGCTACAGCATTATTACAGTGCATTTAGCACCTGGTTAAACTGTATTGTGGATGTTTTGTGAATAAGACACAGTTTTTTTAGCTGAAATAAAACAAAACTGAAAAATTCTAAACTGGCCATCTGTTTAGAGAGTTTAACCTACCCAAGACAAAACGTTTCCACCTAAGCTGTACAATGCATCAGCAATGGTGGTCATAACCTGTATGTCCAACAATGGCATCTTTCTCCTAACCACGTAGCACAAGTTCGCTGTAAACCCAGGAAGCCTGTAGAGCGGATTCAGCTCATAATGGATATTTCTATGCCCAATTTATCAAAGGTTCCGGATTTGCTTTCTCACAGACAGAGACAATGTAAATGCATCCAAAGCTCCTATGGGAGATAAGAGGGAGGTGAACGCCACATTGTTTATTGGGAGTTGTGTTCAACATAAATCATCCAGCTGCAAAGACAGAGACGGTAACTCACCTTTCACTTTGTTTTTCGTTGCCGCCTCTGAGATCATGAAAGGGAGAGGAGAGATGGAGGAACAGGGATGAAAGGGAAAAAAGAGAAAGAAACAGAGTGATTAAACAAGCCTTAAAGCAAGAAATCCTCGGCATGTACTCCTAGATGTCTTCCATTAAAAAATTGACAGTTTGCCCCAAAAAATAAAGCCATCATAGACGCCATCAACACAAAAGAAAAGTTTTCCATGCAATTACAATAAATGGAGGCTGAGGCTTTCAAGCTTTTAGGCCAGGCGTGTCAAACTCAGTTCCTGGAAGGCCGGAACCCTGCAGAGTTTAGATGCAACCCTAATTAAACACACCTGATCCAACTAATCAAGTCCTTCAGGCTTACTTTAAAACTACATGCTTTGTGTGTTGGAGCAGGGTTGGAACAAAACTCTGCAGGTCTTCGGTCCTCCAGGAACTGAGTTTGACACCCCTGTTCTTGGCCAGTGTAAAAGCACCATAAAGTATCTTAAAAGCAGTACATGTGACTTATCAACTTGATTTCAAGTCTTACAGTAAATGACTAAAGTAGTTTTTCACAAAAAATGTTGACTTCCATACTAATTCTCATGCATATAGTCATGTTTATAAGAGTTCATGAGAGAAGCAGAGTTTTTCATTTTGTTAAATGTTACTTTTGAGTCAGATCTTTTCAACAAATCTGAATGATTTGTTCATAAATCTGTCTGATCTGATTATTTAATTCAACTGATTAAGCCTCCATTGAGTCTCACTGAATAAAAAGTCAGGTTTGCTACTGCTAACAGCTCACTGGATGGGAAAAATAGCAGTGAATATGGACATTTTCTCAACATAAAGCCATAGTGTGTATTGTAATATATGACTTTGAGCTTTGAACCCAGTTGCCATTTATTATAACTGCAGGGAAAAGAGCGACTAGAACTTTGTGTTCCACAGAGTCCTACAAACATCACAAGGAAGAATACTGAGTTTTAGGTAAACTCTCTCATTAATGCCTAGTGAGTTAACAGATGGAATACTACTACTTCTCTTTGTTCAGAGTTTAAAGTTTGCTCATGTTTGAATGCATATGCTTAATACTTTCATTATGCCTGACCTTCTGCTTTGCAAGCCACCTGCCATAAACATCGGCTTGAGGAGCGTAAAGGACATACTGTATTTTATAGCATGTGCCATCTGTATAAACTTCTTTATAGACCCAGCTGAATAATAATCATATGCAACCTTTCATTGTCAATATGCATATGGAACATCCATGATGAGGTGAGACAAAGAGCTGAGATGACACTGCAACCATTTTTGTTGCACGATGGAAAATGGCAGAAAAAACCTCCATAAATGCATTTGCGGTGCTCGAGTTCAAATGTGATACATGCAAAGCGATGAATAATTTACAGGGAACATTTTCTCTGACAACCTTTCTGACTTTGACAGCACATAGGGTGAAAAGTTCACAATATTTGGATGTGTCAAGTCTGAAACAGAAGATAGCACAAATATGCACCGTTAATAGATTCTGCGTAATCTGAAGAATGTTTAACAGTTGTTTAATAAAGACAACAATGGGAAGACTCCATATAAGTGAGTAAAACTCAACTTTGTCTTTATAAAAATATGCACATATTAAAATATGTGACATTAGAGGGAGTGTACTTGAATATGGTGACATGCCAATCAGCTAATCAACTCAAAACATCTGCAAAGGTTTCCTGAGCCTTAAAAATAGTCTCTCAGTTTGGTTCACTAGGCTACACAATCATGGGGAAGACTGCTGATCTAACAGTTGTCCAGAAGACAATCATTGACACCCTTTATAAGGAGGGTAAGCCACAAATATAGAGTGCTGTATCCAAGCATGTTAACAGAAAGTTGAGTGGAAGGAAAAAGTGTGGAAGAAAAAGTTGCACAACCAACAGATAGAACCGCATCGTTTTGAGGATTGTCAAGCAAAAGAGAATCTATGGGGTATTGTCAAGAGGAAATAAGAAACAAGAGACCAAAAAAATACAGACAAGCTGAAGGTCACTGTCAAAGAAACCTGGGCTTCCAGACCACCTCATCAGTGCCACAAACTGATCACATCAATGCCACGCCGAATTGAAGCAGTAATTAAAACAAAAGGAGTACATGTACAGTAAATTAACATACTCTCCAGAAGGCCAACAATTCACAAAAAATGTGAGCCTAAATCATCACAATTAAAATAACCATAGACTTAAAACTATTTCAGTCTGTGTGCACTGAATTTATTTAATACATGAGTTTCACATTTTGAGTTGAATTACTGAAATGAACTTTTCCACAACAATCTAATTTATTGAGATGCACCTGTATGTGCAGGTTTAATCAAACTCTATTTACTCTTCTTTCTGTCCATTTATTTTGGCTTATATATATGTGTGTGTGTGTGAGTGTGTGTGTGTGTATAAATGCTAAATTAGTACAAAAACAAAAATCTGTTCTAAACAAATGTTTTTACAATTAATGACAGAAGATCAAAAATTTACCTGACTTAAATATTTACCAAAATATTATTGTTATGTCAAAATAAACTAATAAAATACAATAATAATTAGCACCACAGAATAACAAGAACCATACACATTAAGTGAAATTCATTTGTTTTACATTGTCTTATTAAGTAATAAACATCATGTATAGGGTGTTGAACCCTTCTTTTGTTGTACACAACACAACCAATTTTAATGATACTCCATAATCATGTCAGGTTTGGATCAAAAACCTTATATTGCCACCAATTGCAAGACTCCGGCACAAAACCCCATATTCCTCAAACTGTTGTGAATTTGTTACGTCTGTCTAGAGTTTAACGAAGAAGTCAGTGTTTTTCAGACTCGTTAATCTCTCTCATTCTTCTGTCCTAGCCAACCACCCCTGACCCCCCTGCCTACATGGAAGTTATTAATCTCTGACTCTGTGCACAGTGTCGGAATCTAATAGTGAAAAATCCTGAAAGGAATACCAATGTATATGAGGATCCACTAGAGAGCAACTGCTTTTAATCAAACTCTATTTGCTCGTCTTTCTCTCCATTTTTTGCTTGTTTATGGGAATTAGTGTAACTGGCAAATAAAAAAAACTCCAAAAATGACATTCCAATAAAGAGGACAAATAGTACATCTTACAAAGACATATTTAGAGGTTCTATGCGAAGATGAATTATTAATAGTCTGACTCTTCACTTCAATCAAAGAAACATAAATTAGCAAATTACAGTTTATTGGACTTTTTCACTTGGAAGTTGACGCATCCACATGAGGCGCTATGAGGTGTAATTTTTTTCTCCATTGAAAATGCAGGTTTACACAGCACAGCACAATGATAAATAATGTGCATTTGGATACATAATGGTTGCAAAATGGTATTGCATTGCTTTTCACTGCAGTTTAAAAGTAAAATGCCCAGTGAGTGGCAAAATTTGTTCAAACAGTTCAAAGCCAATGTGGCAACATTTATTATGCTGGTTGTTGTACATATCATAGTAGTTTGGAAAATAAATATTATGTTGATGAGTGTTGCTAAAAGTTTAATGCTGTACCACATTTGAATTTAATGTATCATACACTTATCCCTATCCTAAACTAACCTGATAATATTAACGAAAACAAACATGAGATAAAAATAATGCAGTAATTGAAGCAACCTTGCCATTTTAGCCTACTTCTACAATGCTTTGAGTACTTTTGTGTAGTTGTTGTGACTCACTAGACTCAGACCAGCGTGCTCTGCATCCCAAGTGCAGTGTTTGCTAGTACAGGGTGAGCTAAAGAGCAAGTTTACTATCAGAAAAGCCATATGGAGCTGGTTATGTGATGCAAATGTCAAAATGTATTAGTTTACAAATCATGTGCTAAGGTAAAAGTGTTTTGAGGTACTGAACAAGAAACCATAAGAAAATTGTTGGTTATACTGCCTCTAGTGTTTATTTCAGCTGGAAGCTCAAAAGTTTTGCAGAAATGTAGGCAGATTCAGGTGTTTCCAACAAGCCTGGGTTGGATTAGTCATTCAGGCAACCGACTAACTAGTCAATTTGGAAATCTCTACTCTATCTACAATGCAAAAGTCTTAATGTTCTTAATTTTTCCTCTGAATTTTGGTGTGGAATGTGATAGATTTATTTTTCGTGTGACTCACTTGTCTATAAAAATGTATTTTATACAATGGCAATTAACTGAATTCTGCTTGTGGATGTTCCTGCCTCAGGGGTTCTCTGAGGTGGGCCTTAGTAACCACTGTATCACTTTCAGCCTCCTGTGTTCTAGGAGACTGCAATCCTTTCTCACACATTCATCCCTCTCTCTCCATTGCTTTTTCTGGCAGGGCCTATTTCTGATACCTGCCTGCAGGCAATGTGAAGAGAAGGGGGAGTCAGTCCCCACGGTGATTAGTCTAACCAACCATGAGAAAGGGTTTGTCCTCCAAAGCAGAGAGAACGAGGTACTCCAGTGAGCTCGCCAGGCGGCCGGGGGAATCATACCTCCCATTGCCAAATAGCAAGAGTCCCTTGGGCACTATGGCTGTGACTGACTCCACGTCAAAGAGTAACCAATCCTTCTCGGGCCAGATGAATAAAAAAAGAGTCCATCAGACAAGCACAATAAAGCTTGTTGAGAGTGATTTGATGCCTGCTATTGTGAACCTTAGAAATATTTGTATATTGCTATATTGGTCAAGGATTTACAATTGAAAAAAATATTGCCTGAAAAGAACATTAGTAATTTATTTAGGTAACATTTTTGATTATGGCTAGCTGGTAACGACGTGTAAAACTATGCATGACCCTGAAAACCGGAGCTGTCCTGCCTGTTTACTATGCCTCAAAACTTTCTGCAATGTTGCAAGATTTTGAAGCTTTCCCTGGAGAAATGAACTGGTAGTGCAAGTAAAATCAGCAGTCCGTGAGTGCCCACTTAAGGAGACCTACACATCTCTGATAAGAGGAAGAGTCTGAGGTAGGGAAGATAGAAAACACTCCATATGTTCCATTCGGGCAGTATAAATGCTTGAATGAGAGCTGAAGCTCTCACATGTATAGTATGTATCAGTACATTTTTCTGTAACAAAAACATTTAGATTCGATGTAGAATAACATTTTATTTATTTATTTCTTCAGACAGTTAAAAAGCAAATAGCAGTGATAATAATAAAATAAAACTTAAACTGTGATTGCTGCTTTCTCATTCAAAACCATGTTGATTCAATAAGAAATGTAATTTCGAAAAAAATTGTAAAAACCCCATTTCCAGAAAAGCTGGGACATTTTGTGAAATACCATCAAATCAAGAATATGTTATTTGCTCATTCTCTTTAACCTTTTAGTTAATGACTGAAGTGCAAAGAAATAACACTGTCACTATCAACTTTCTTTTTAATTACAATGTTTAATTTTTTGGGAATTGAGGGCACAATTTTTGTTCAATCCCACTTGATACAAGACTTCAGATGCTCAGCAGTGTGGGATCATCTTTGTCTGATTCTCCTTTTCATGTCTGGTCATACATTTTCAATAGGAGACAGATCTGGACTGCAGGCAGACCAGTCTAGCACATTTACTCTGTGACTAAGAAACCACTCTGTTGTAGCTCAAGCAGAATGAGACCTGGCATTGTCTTGATCTAATAACAATGGACTTTCCAAGAAAGATGTCATCTTGATGACAGTATACAGTGCCCTCCATAAGTATTGGAACAGTAAAGACAAAATTTATTTCTCTGCTGTGGAGTCAAGACATTTGCAAATATGATTTAAAGATGAATATGCGACAGAACTACAGAATGTCACATTTTATTATTAGATCTTTCAACACATACATGTTTTACCAAATAAAAAGGTCAGCACTTTGAGAGTCCATCCCACTATTTGATGTGAGCATACGTATTGGAACAGCTGAATTTAAGGCAGATGTAAAAGATTAAAAGCTAATATTTAGTTGCAGATCCCTTGCATGCTATCAGAGCAGTGACTCGAGTCTGCAACCCATAGCCATCGATAGATTCTTGGTCTTTTTTCCAGCCTTTAATGTAGCCAATTCCAACTGTTGCTTGTTTTGGGGAGTTTCTGTGTTTAGTCTCCTCTTCAGCTGGTGAAATTAATGTTTAATCAGATTCAAATCTGGAGATTGATTTGGGCAATCTAAGACTTTACATTTTCTTTTCCCTTGACTGAACTGGCAGGGTGTTTTGGGTCATTGTCCTGATCCAATATGAAGTGCAATCTAATGAGTTTGGTGGCATTTTATTGAATATTGGTAGCCAAGATGATTTTGTACCCTTCCAAATTCATTCTGCTACTCCCATTATACATTAAGTCATCATTAAAATTAAGAGGTCCTGTTCTAGAGACAGCCATGCATGTCCATGGCATGACACCACCTCCACCAAGCTTTACAGATGAGGTTGTATGCTTAGGGTCATTTGCAGTTCCCTTTTTTCTCTCCACACTTTTGCTTTCCAATCACTTAGATTGAAAATCACTTAGTCTTATCGGTCCATCAACTCAGTTCCAAAACTCAACTGGTTCACATTTGTGAAGAATCTTGCCTTTCTATGTTTGGTGCTGATCAGAGGTTTGCATCTTGATGTATAGCTTCTGTAACTCTGTGTCAAATTCTCCTGTGGACTGTAGATTGACAGAGCATCACCCCAGCTTTCTGGAGGTTGTTGGTGATTTTACAGACATGTATTTTAGGATTCATTTTCACAGCTTTTATGATTTGTCTGTCATCAACTACTGTTGTTTTTCTCAGCTGATCAGGTCGTCGTTGATTGCTGACAGGGCCGTAGCTGGGGTCAGCGGGGCCCCGGTGAAGGTTGTACCAGTGGGCCCTGTTTGAAATTGTTTAATTTGTATGTTCATTTATTTTTATTTATTTGTGCTATTTACACAATGTTTAAGTTTTTTTTCAAGTTTGTAGGTGTCAAGGTACAGAAACCGAATAATTAAATGTAAAATAGCACTGGATAGTCTTCAATGTAAAAATGAAATATAAAATCAAACCAAAATTTATTCGGACACCTTCAACATTTCTCACATTATTACAGTTTATTTGCTATCGCTTGTAAAATGGTTATAAAATATGACAAGAACTTAGAGTGTGTCAGAACAAATTTGTCTTGATAATGTCATAACTTTGATAGAAATGTATGTAATGGATTAGAATCAACCAAAACTACAGACAACTGTTATTATGAAAATATTTACCAACTATGAATACTTTGCTGACCAATTACCATGCAATGCTTAATTTTGTTCAGACTGTGGTGTGAAAAGCTTGCATTAGCAATTCAAATAACAAACAAACAAAAAAAAAAAAACCTTAAGCAATACATGGTGCTTTATAAGGTGCTGAATAATTTTTAGTCCCAATTTTATATAGATAGATAGATATTATTATTTTTTTATCAGTTTTACTAGTAGTTCACTGTATGGGTATAAAATGTCACAGTTCACTTAATTTTGCTATACTCACTTACATAAATATATTATAGTGTCCTGTATACTGTTAGTAAAAAAAAAAAAAAAAAAAAAAAAAAAAAATATATATATATATATATATATCAAAATTTATATCTGGTGTCTGAATCATTTGGTAATTCGGTCAAGAGCAGAGAGTGATTTTCATTTTCATTTTCTTGGATTAACATTACAGCAGCCAGTAGCTAAATTAGGCTCGGTCACTTTAAGAGACGATGAACACATCCAATATAATACACATCCCATTTTTTTCCTCAGCTGTTTACTTTCACTTAAGAAATAACTGACAGTTTTTTCGAGCATAATTTCCAAGGCAGATATTTTGACATATTTTGTATGTATTTGTCGGCACAAGGGCAAAATAAGCAAATTTGGTGTTCAAGCGTTTTGAGACGCCTTTCTCTGCGTGAGCCCAGAACACCGCGAGTACTGAATTGGACTCTTTCACATCTTTTTGTTTGTTCAAACTGCGATTTGTATTTGTTTGTTCAGATGCAGGAGGAGAACTTCGCAGAAGAGAGCTCGGTTCAGTGTCGCTGTCCGTGTTATGCGACTCTCTCTATCTGCGTGCTCACCGAACACATCGCGCGAGTAACCAGCTACTCTGTTCAACTTTTCCGCGTCTTGTGTTTGGATGCTTTAATGTTTAAATCGACAAGCGGTACGACTTAAAAACACATGAAAAATATAAGCTTTCGTGACGACGCGCAGCAGTGGCCCGTCAACTATCTTGAGCATCTTTTTAGGCTGGCCTCAGCCAGTCAGTTGAGATCGTTGGTGGCCCCCCCTCAGCCGCGGGCCCTTATAACCGACACCACCTTTCACCACACTAGCGACGGCCCTGGTTGCTGATGTCGCCGGTAGTTTTCAAACTCTTGATTTCTCCATGCCCTTTGTTTTTCCTATAGTTCTAATTGACTTCCTCTTTCCTTTTAGTATTCAACTTGCTTGCTTTTCTTTCAGAGTCGGCTTCCTCATCTTCATCCTGGTTTGTGTGTGTCATCGTCGAATGCTAGACTTAGAATGCAGAAGCAATTGATATAACTGATAAGACATATTCCCTTCTTTTAATATCTGAAGAATTAATGAAACAGGACACAGATGAACACTTAGAAAGACCTGTGAGGCAACTGTTCCAATACTTATGCTCACATCAGATAGGGAGATAAAACTTTAAAGTGGTGATCTTCTTAGCTGGTAAAACATCTTTTTGTTGAATCACCCAATAATAAAATGTGATATTCTGTAGTTTTGTGTAATATTCATCTTTTAATCATATTTACAGATTTCTTGACTCCACTGCAAACAGAACAGTTTTGTCTTTACTGTTCTAATACTTATAGAGGGCACTGTATCTCTGTACAATCCCAATGTATGCCTCCATGTCTTCGGTACTTTCACAGATAGTAAGGTCACCCATGCTCTTTGCTCTGCTGTACCCCATACTATGACAGACATCTGCTTTTGCATCTGTAGCTGGTAAAAATCTGGATGATCCCTTTGGTATTTGGGACTGAGAACGCGACATTCATTTTTTCCAAAAACAAGTTGAAATGTGGACTCATCTGAGCACAGCAAACATTTCCACTGTGTTTTTGAGATCTGGTCCAGAGAACTCAGCGGCATCTCTGAATAGAACTGCTTTAGAGCTTTCTCCTTGAGTATCAGAGATTCAAGTTGCATTTATTGATGCAGTGGCAGACTGTGTAAAGTCACAACAGTTTTCCGAAGTACTCCTGAGCCCATATGGCTATACACATGACAATGACATCTGAGGACTCAAAGGTCATACACATTCAAGTGAGCTTTCATGCCTTGCCCTACACAGACTGAGATTTCTCTGGATTGGATTCCCTGAATCTTTTCATAATATTATGCATGGTAGTTATTGGTAAAAGACCAAAAACTGTGATTTTTTATTCTTGGAATATTGCTATTTCGGACCCAGCTGACTTATCTTTGTAAAGTGCAAATATAAACAGATGATTCTTCATGTGTGTCAACTAATTAAATTGTATTTGGAAAATTTCTAATATACATACAGTAGAGTTAATGAACTGAACAAACCCGTTGCCTTAAGTATTAGCAATAGTAGTAGCAATTCTTCCCTAGCAAGTGGTGCTAATAATAACATAACATTTCTTTCTGTATTGGTTCCTGAGGGAAAAACACCTGACATTCTAGGCATGCCCACAACACCTGAAGCAGAGCAGCAGTTTTTTACTCACAACATCCTCCACTGCATGAAGTGACAGTCTGCTCAATGTCACCCCATGCTGTCCACCTCACCTGTGGCCAACGGCATGTGAATAATTCAACATCTCTGTATTATTGATGAAGAATGAGCTGTAAGTAATGGCCAAATGCCTGGGGCCATTTACAGTGACAATGCTGAACACATTTCCAGAAGCGAGGAAAAGCCCATATAAACAACTCGCTGTTTCCCTCAGGAACATTTAATGCTATGTACATTTAGCATTTCATTCCCTGCATTATCATAGCCAGAGTTACACTTAAAGGGCAGACAGGAAAGAATGAATTGGTAAAAGGTTAAAGCTAAATTACGTTAGCTGGGCAAAATGTCTGAGGTGCATTTAAAAGACAATCACATGCTGGCATAAAACCCCACAAACATCTTTGTGTTCTCCCTATAAAAAAGGGTAATATTTTAAAGATATGGAGGGGGAAAAAGAACAGTAGTGATGAAAATGGAGAACAAATATGCTCTGCATACCTTTTATTCTGAGAAAACATCACAGAAAATGCATGCACGGCTGATAAACTACAAGAAAATCTTGATAAATGTCAAACCAAATAACTTTTGTGGCTGTAGCATTAAAAATGGCATTTACCTACAAAGCTATGCTAGTTGCCAAAGGGCAAAAATATAGCATAAGGACACTTTACCTCAAAATAATCCACATATTGGTGTATTCTGTGACTGTCATTCTGTCATTTTCTACCAGCAAACTGTAATAAACTGTAAACTGTAATTTCATGCACAGATTTTTGATAATAAGTGGCAAATGTGAAAGAAAAAAGCACCAGTCTCTGTAAACAAGCTCAAATCCAGTAACTCTTCCTCAAAAATGTGTCATCTTTTTCATTTAGTTTTGTCAATAACAAATCACATAAAGCAATTTAATCATATTGAAAACATATTTTTCTATATGACATATTTTTCTATGGCAACCCAGATTTTAGCATCCCTCAAAAAATTTTGAATTTTCTATTGGCTTTTTGGATAACTGCAGAAAATAAGCTGTTACCAAAAAAAAGTTTATGATTCGAAAATATTTTGTCTATCAGGATAATCTTCACAAATTAACACACACACTATTTAAGCCCTTATTCAATCAGCAGAAGTAAAAACCTAACCAAAAAATCTACACTATGCAGAGATGGGCACAAATACATCAACACATATTTTGTTACAAATTACAAATACTTGCTTATAAAATGTATTTAATTTAAAAAACAAAATACTGGCGTGAGAAATTAATGTAATTAAAATACAAGTAATTTGTCATTTGAAAATACAAACAATATTTACAATCAATCATTTCAAGTGCAAGAGACAGTACCATTACATTTAGTAATGTTGGAATTAATTACACACATAATTAAGGATATGCTGTATTCTGTCTGCCCGAACAGAGACAAGACTTATGACAGATAAAATATGTTACTAAATAAATCCACTATTGTGATAGAAAATAAGAAGCTGACATCTGATTTCTTCAATGTGTCGCATTGACCATGTTTACCATGTCTTTTGGATCGCTTATAAATATTTATACCTTGTATGGTGATTATAATCCACATCGGATCAAGTTATTTCAAACATCTGCTGCTAACTGAAAGTGAGTTTTGAGATCAACTTATTTTAAAAAAGTTTTTAATGCTGGTGTTATAGCTGTTAGCTTTATGAAATTATCCACGGCGCTGATGCTCTCCAGACATGGAGAAACTCCACCTTTGTTTATAACCACTCCTCTAGCCCAAGCTGGCCCGCTTTGGCCCAAGGTTTTCATCGAGCTAAAAAACGTCTCGGTTACGTATTTACCCTCGTTCCCTGATGGAGGGAACGGAGACGTTATGTCGAACGACATATGGGGTCTCACTAGGGAGGCCAATCATCTCTAAATTTAAAAGAAAACGCCAATGAAAATTGGCTAGTGGATTAACATACCTGAGCCACTCCCCGTGCCAACGGGTATAAATAGGGCGACAGGTGCATCCACTCATTAGGTTTTACGCTGAGGAGCCGAGAACGTGTCCCGGCAACAGCGAACGGTTCAAGGTTGTGGCATGGGGACATAACGTCTCCGTTCCCTCCATCAGGGAACGAGGGTTACGTACATAACCGAGATGTTCCCTATCTGTCGGTCACTACTAGTTATGTCGAACGACATATGGGGTCCTATGGAAAACGCCACAACCTGAACATCGTCACAACCCTGTGGCGCTGCAATTGTCGACAAGCCCTGGCGTGCCACAAAGCTACGCTTAAGGTCGTAACCTTCCCAAAGCCCCAGCACAAATTCACTGACCTTGGTACCGAAGGGGCCAAAGGGTGAGTACATCGCTGCTGGAGAAGGCCACGCTGCTGTTCCGCCCACATAAAGTTAATGGAAGGGATTTCAACCTTCAGAGAAAGATAGCTTCAAATCTTCCCTATTTGTTCTTTCAGCTGGCAAGACAATGGGGAAGCGAGCCTAGGAAAAGGTCGCTACGGAGACCACATCCTACCCGTAGGGAGGTGACATGTGGATATACCGATATGGACTGACCCAGGGGGCAGTACTACATATGGAAGGGGTCTCTGAGGCAGGTCCTACCTTGGAGTAGGGATGGAACGGCTGCCAGAAGAGACTGACAGAACTGGTCTGTCAAGGGAAGACACCGGTTTGCCAAGAGGGAATCTTTACCGTGGAAGAATACACATATGGGATTACCCGTAGGGAACCAAGCCATATGAACACCTAGCCTAGTACAGGGGCTGACCGGAACTCCGGGCATGCTAATGCCAGTACTGGGCCTGGCGACAGACTGCTCCGCCAAGTCTGACTGCCGAGGGTGCTGGAGGATACTCGACCAGGGTACGCCAACCGGGGAACTCTACTGGGAGAAGAAAGGCGCTCACATCCCCGTGTTAGGGGGAATGGCGCAGCAAGCGTGACACCCAGCCAGCCCTTCCCGCCAATTACCTGTTACCCAACACACGGGAAGAAACTGGCTCCACACGGAGGTTGTAAAACCTCGCAAAGGTGTTAGGTGTCGCCCAGCCCGCAGCTCGACAGATGTCTGCCAGAGAGGCACCGTGCGCCAGTGCATAGGAGGAGGCCACACTCCGTGTGGAGTGGGCCCTCACCCCCAGGGGGCACGGCTCGCCTTGGGAATGGTAAGCCAAGGCGATGGCATCCACTATCCAGTGGGCCAACCTCTGCTTAGAGACAGCCTTCCCCTTCTGCTGACCTCTAAAGCAGACCAGGAGCTGCTCAGAGCTTCTAAAGCTCTGGGTGCGGTCCACGTATATGCAAAGCGCTCTTACGGGACACAGCGACGCCAAGGCTGGATCTGCCTCCTCCAGGGGCAGCGCTTGCAGGTTCACAACCTGGTCTCGGAAGGGAGTGGTGGGAACCTTGGGCACGTATCTCAGGACAACTTGAGAGTAGGCCGGCCCGAACACAAGGCACTCTTCACTTACCGAAAATGCTTGGAGGTCCCTGACCCTCTTGATGGAAGTGAGCGCGATCAGGATCGCTGTCTTGAGAGACAGGAACTTAAGCTCGACTGAATCCAGCGGCTCAAAGGGACCCCTCTGAAGTCCCGCCAGGACAATAGAGAGGTCCCAGGAGGGAATCAGGGGTGTCCTAGGAGGATGTAACCTTCTGGCATCCCTCAGGAACCTAACGATCAGGTCATGCCTCCCCAGGGACCAGCCGTCCACTGCATCGTGATGGGCTGCAATGGCAGCCACATACACTTTCAGGGTGGAGGGTGACAGCCCACGCTCCAACCTTTCTTGCAGGAAAGAAAGCACGACTCTGACCGGGCATCTCCGGGGGTCTTCTCGGTGAGAAGAACACCAATTCGTGAACAGACTCCACTTCAGAGCATAGGCCTGCCTCGTAGAAGGGGCTCTAGCTTGAGTGATAGTGTCTACCACCGCTGGGGGCAGATCACTTAGGTCTGCCGCGTCCCATCCAGAAGCCACACGTGGAGGTTCCAGAGATCTGGACGCGGGTGCCAAATGGTGCCAAGCCCCTGAGAGAGAAGGTCTCTCCTCAGGGGAATGCGCCATGGAGGGGCTGTCATGAGGAGCATGAGTTCCGAAAACCAGGTCCGGGTGGGCCAATAAGGCGCAACCAACAGGACCTGTTCCTCATCCTCCCTGACCTTGCACAGTGTCTGTGCGAGCAGGCTCACTGGGGGAAACGCATACTTGCGTAAAGCCCGAGGCCAGCTGTGTGCCAGTGCATCTGTGCCCAGGGGGGCCTGGGACAGGGAATAGTACAGCTGGCAGTGGGAGGACTCGTGGGAAGCAAACAGGTCTACCTGGGCTTCCCCGAATCGACTCCAGATCAGCTGGACCGTCTGGGGATGGAGTCGCCATTCCCCGGGGAAAGTGAGCTGTCGTGAGAGCGCGTCGGCTGCACGATTGAGCTCCCCCGGGATGTGGATAGCGCGCAGCGACATGAGCCGCGTCTGACTCCAGAGGAGGAGATGGCGGGCGAGTTGAGACATGCAACGTGATCGTAGACCGCCCTGTCGGTTGATGTACGAAACAGCCGCAGTGTTGTCCGTGCGGACCAACACATGCTTGTCCAGCAACAGCGGATGAAACCGTCGTAAAGTTTGATGCACTGCCAGCAACTCCAGACAGTTGATGTGCCAAAGCAGTCAAGGTCCTGTCCAGGCCCCCGAAGCTGCCTGCCCGTTGCATGTCACGCCCCAGCCCGAGTTGGAGGCATCTGTTGTGACAACAACGTGCCGGGACACTTGTTCTAAGGGCACGCCGGCCCGTAGAAAGGCAAGGTCCGACCAGGGGCTGAATAGGCGGCGACACATCGGTGTGATGGTGACACGATGTGTACCGCGGCGCCATGCCCATCTCGGGACTCGGGAGTGCAACCAGTGCTGAAGTGGCCTCATATGAAGCAACCCGAGCGGCGTGACTGCGGCTGCGGATGCCATATGCCCCAGGAGCCTCTGAAAGTGTTTCAGTGGTACCACTGTCCTGCCTCTGAAGGAACTCAGGCAGTTCAGCACTGACTGGGCACGCTCGCTGGTGAGACGTGCCGTCATACTCACCGAGTCTAACTCCGAGATAAGAGATTCTCTGCACAGGGGAGAGCTTGCTCTTCTCCCGGTTGACCTGAAACCCCAACTGACTGAGGTGCCGGAGCACTAAGTCCCCGTGATCGCACAACTCCTCTCGGGACCGGGCCATAATGAGCCAGTCGTCGAGATAGTTGAGGATCCTGATGCCCACTTCCCACAGTGGGGCAAGGGCGCCCTCCGCGACCTTCGTGAAGACACGGGGGGACAGGGAGAGCCCGAAGGGGAGGACCTTGTACTGCCACGCCTGACTCTCGAAGGCAAACCGCAGAAACGGTCTGTGACGAAGGAGGATTGAGACATGAAAGTACGCATCTTTCAGGTCGATCGCTGCAAACCAATCCTGGGGCTGGACGCATTTGATAATGCGTTTCTGTGTCAACGTCCTGAATGGGAGCTTGTGCAGGGCCCGATTCGAGACTCGCAGATCCAGAATAGGTCGAAGGCCACTGCTTTTCTTGGGCACGATGAAGTAAGGGCTGTATAACCCTGTCCTCATCTCGGCGGGAGGGACCGGCTCGATTGCATCCTTCGCCAGCAGGACAATAATCTCCTCGCGCAAGACAGAGGCATCCCGGACTGCCACCGAAGTCTCGAGCATGCCATTGAACTTGGGAGGTCGCCGGGCGAACTGAATCGCGTAGCCGAGTCGGACCATTCGGATGAGCCAGTGTGACGGGTTGGGTAGCGGAAGCCACGCTCCCAGACTCCGTACAAGTGGCACCAAAGGGACAGTCGACATACCCGCAGTGGTGCAGCGATGGGGAGTTGTGTCGGAAGGCCCAGAAGGCATTGCGTCCTGAGTCATCACAGCCACACTCCCAGTGTTCCCGGAGGAACTGGCCAGAGACGCGTGGAGAGGCGTTGCGTCTCCGAACCGCGACTTCTCGACCACTGGCGAAAGGGGGCGTCGTGGGTGAGAGTGAGGAGGCTGTGCGTCACTCATTGTCAATCCACGAGCCTTGCAACTCGGAGGAAGGGGAATTTGCTCTTTTTTTGAAAAAGTGGGTGCCACTGGCCGTTTGACCAGTGGCGGAACAGAAAGAAACATAAACTGAAGATTTTCCACCCAGCCCTCCTCCGGGGGAAGGAGTGGCGCTGTCTTCGCCAGCTCCTGAAGAGCAGTTCCCCACATCTCCGAGTTGCCCGTGTCAGGGCCGCTTAGTCGACTTCCTTGAGGACTTTGCAGCCGGGAGTGACACGGGGGCGCCGCTATCCTGCACGGGGCTCGACGCGCCGGCCTCGAAGAACTTTCAGCACGGGGCGGAGCTGGTGTGGAGGACGCAGGGGGGCGCCCAAGGCGACGAGCAGGCTGAGGCACTGCCTGCGACGGAATGGTGGCAACCGGAGAATCACGTCGTGGCGAGATGTGCTGTATGGCCTCAGTCTGCTGTTGTTCCGTCAGGAACTACTGGGCACAGCCCCTGACAGCGTCGCCACACAAAGGGTTCTACCCTCGTGCATTTGTTAAAGCCTTGGCTTAGTGAGTTTGCAGGATAGCCAAGGCATACAGAGCAGAGGCAGCTTGGCCTGCCGCACTGTAAGCCCTGGCCGCGAGAGCGGCCGACAGCTTACAGGCCTTGGGTGAGAGGCGCGGACTATTCCTCCCAGTGGCGGCGTTTTGCGGAAACAAGTGCACCGCAATCGCACTCTCCTGCTGGGGAATGTCAACGCACCCCTAGCTGCCCTGCCATCGAGGGTAGTGAGGACGGAGGAATGAAATGAGCTGCTTCCGGCCGTAAAAAGGGGCCATCCACGACTACATCACTTCCCCATGCACATCCGGGAAGAAAGGAACCAGAGCAAAACGCGGTTGTGAGCCGCGCTCTACACCGAGAACCAATCAAACAGCCGTGAGCACTCAGGGCTGGGCGGCCACCTCTATCCTGATGCTCACAGCTGCCCGGGCAAGCACGGCTGTCAACTCTGGGTCCAATTCGGCAGTGGCGACAACACCCGAGGGGGGCAGCCCCGCCGAATCTTCATCCACAGAGGTCAACAGCCCATCCCCGATGCTGCAATCGACATCTGATCCCCGGCAGCAACCTGAATGACCCATTGGGACTGCCATAAGACAGCCCAGCAAACACTGCGGAAGGGGTAAGAGGTCCGTGGGGCGTGGCCCGGCGGAGAAGCTCTCACTGTCACCTTCAAATCTCCCAGAGCACTAGCCGGCGGTCCTCTGCTCGTGACAGAGAAACCGGAACGGGTAGTGACAGAGGGGTCTGCTCCTTTCCCTTTAAGAAAGGAGAGACGTGTTCGCAGCGTTGCCATGGTCACACACGCAGTGCGTGCATGAACCATCCACGAACGCGCCTTCAGCATGCTGAATGCTCAGACACGGAAGACAACGAACGTGGCCGTTGTCAGAGAACAGGAAACGACCGCATCCAGAAGGACGCGGACGAAACGGCGTCTTTAAAAAGACGCGAATCGTCCGCGATTTGCTCTTTTAGGAAATCTGCTCTCTTAGTTGAAGCGCCCAGGGGAATCACTGAAAGGGACACCGCTGTTTGCGCCGTACCGCCAACCAGAACAGCTTCCCGACACAGCAGATGAATGGCTTTGTGGAGTATAACAGCTTTCATACAACCACTCGGCTCCGAAGCAAATATCTAATGAGTGGATGCACCTGTCGCCCTATTTATACCCATTGGCATGGGGAATGGCTCAGGTATGTTAATCCACTAGCCAATTTTCATTGGCGTTTTCTCTTAAATTCAGAGATGATTGGCCTCCCAAGTGAGACCCCATATGTTGTTCGACATAACTCGTAGTGACCGACAGATAGGGAACCCGGGGCATGATCAAGCACCAGACGTGACAGTGGAAACGCGACTGGCCCTGGCACATACTAGCATTCCCGTTTTTGGTCCGTCAGTGGAAACGCGGCTATTGTGACTCCAGTGGTTTAACTTCAGTTTTATTAAGCAACATGGGTGCTTTGTTTGCACACTCACACACGCACAAAAACATAATTTAAAACTTTATTTGTGAAAATACTGATCTGCATTGTGCATTCATGAGTTCATTGTGCGATTCACGCGATAGACGACTCGCGCGTCAACACAACACATTAGTGTTATGTTTTACATAAATAAATTGGTAAATTATTATTATTATTTTTTTAAGTAAACAAAGCACTCGCCTGGCTTCATAAATTTGTATTACTCAACGATTTACTTAATCACATGGATTATTTAATGATGTCTTTCCTACCATTCTGGAACTTAAATGTGTAAGTTGTATGGCTGACTGTAAGCTCACAGATTCCATCAAAATATCTTCATTTGTGTTCCGAAGATGAACAAAGATCTTACAGAAGTGGAACGACAAGAGAGTAAATAATTAAACAGAAAAAAATTCATTTTTGGGTGAACTATCACTTTAAGACACCACCTATGGATCAAACAGGATGTCAAATAATTCACTTGAATCTAGCCAAAAACTGAAATAGGCTATAGTTGACAGGTCTATTAACACAGGTGAAGAAAGAAACTGTATTATCTGAGAATAAAATTACCTACTTGATTAAGTATTTTAAGCATTTCAAATACCAGATACTGTCTCTCAAAGTATTTACAGTTTTTCTAAGTCACTTTGGTGCATTTCTTGAATCCTCCTTAATATTTGCAGTGAAGTATGAGCATTTCCAAAACAATTCGTACAAACTGCAACACTCAATGGATTACCTGCAAAAGACTGTAGAGTCAAAATCGCCTCTGTTACATATGTAATCCTCGTTCCCTGAAGTTGTCCTTACCAGGTCAAGAAAATATGATCATATTACCCCAATTTTACAGTCTCTGCACTGGCTATGTATTAAGTTCTGTATCAATTACGTATCATAACCCAGGTAGAGCTTTTTCCCATTTGGCTCCCAAACTCTGGAATAGGCTTCCTGATAATGTTTGGGATTCAGACACACTCTCTCTCTTTAAATCTAGATTAAAAACGCATCTCTTTCGCCAAGCATTTGAATAATGCATCTCATAATTTGTGACTGCAGTTGTATCTGATCAAATGCGCATTATTATTCTTTAGCTTGGGTTAAACTAATTAATTTTACTTTGTTGGAACAGCAACTACACTAATTATGTCTCTGTTTTGGTAACTAGGATTTACACAAGCTCCAGTCTGGATTCAGAACGCCTGAGAAGAGATGATGCTGACCCTCAGAGGACCCCAGATGATGCTATCCCTGAAACAACATACAGAACTAACAAATATTTCTACAAGTGTGAATGCATCATATAATAATCACTGTTAATAGTGTTCATTGTTTGGTTGACTATGTCTTGTATTAATTTTTCTGAAAATTCCTGTCATTTGCACATAAACTGACAGTCACCACTTATAAGCTACTACTAAATATTGTAGAAACAAAATTTTCTGTAAAGTTGCTTTGCAATGATTTGTATCATGAAAAGCGCTATACAAATAAACTTGAATTGAAGTGAATTGAATCTCTCAAAAGCAAGTATTTATGTCAGTGAACATATCAGTGCCATCAGAATGAAAAGTCATTGTTCACAAACAAGATGCTTAGTCACGTTGTCAATATAACAGTGCACTCTTTTAGTATTACCTGATGTACACTATGGCAACAGTTTGACTGACAGTTACGTGAGATGCAGAAGGCTGCACTTCTTATGTATGCCATATATATTCATTTCATGTACTGTATGGAATATTGATTGAAAGAGACTGGGTAGGATTCACGGTTACACTTTATTAATGGTCTGACAAACAAACAAAAAAATAATAATTCCAATGTCATTGTGATAGAGAAAAGATAAAGAAATATGGGCACAAAGGCATAAATACAAAATTAGAAAGGCAAACACAGGAAACACATGAACTTTGCTTTTGCATGCAGCACTGTATGAGGAATTGTAGTGCAGTCTGTCTACACCTCCTGACCTGCCAGTCTGTCGGCCCACAGATTCTCATCTACATAGTAACAAATATCTTTACAATGTGGAATTGGAGTCAAGTTAACCATCTCACAACTTCTTGTTGTTGTGGATGTGATGATAATGCTGGCTTCAACCTGACCAAAAGCAGAAGGCATGACTGAAATGTCATCGGCCATAGAGCTACTGATGATTTACCAGGCTAATGGGGAGGAAATATCCATTGTCAGAATGTGTAACTCTTGGGTTGTCCTCTGTTTATATATGCTTTCCAATTGAAGGTTCATGAGATGCACCTTTGAGACATTTCAGAGAACTGGTTTATCAGTGGTTTATCTAAATTCTCTTCATTAGTGAAAGATCAGATTCACATGCACAATTCATGGCAAATTTACAAAAAGTCCAACAGACCTTATTTCAACCATTTAGCCAAAAACAATAGAAGTTCCAGTTTAGAACCCATCCCTGCAGCATTGTATAAGCCTCAGAAAAATAATTATTTCATTCAAACTTTGACACAATTTTAAGTTGCTCAAAGCACTTCTAATTGGTACTTGGGTAACTTGGTAGATGATTTCCCAGAGTTTGTGAAATACTGTAGCAGCTTAAGATAGAAGTTTTAGCTAGTGCTTTCTAGTTTTGTATGCATTATGAATCAGACAGTCCGAGAACTAGTTAAGTAATAGTTATCCAGAAAACTCGATGCTCTTTCAATAAGCAACTCTTCTTATCTTATTGAGTACTGCTTCAACAAATGTGTACAAATTGCAACTATTGCTAACTCAGATGACATTTAATGTCACTAAATCTTGTTTACAAGTCCTAAATATTATAAACACATATTCTTCAGCGTCATTTTTATTTATGTGTTCTTGTACCAACAGCTTAAAAGTTAATTTACCGCTGTTTGTCTTCTGACACTCTATCACAGACACACCATGGTGTCTTACTGCAAATATAAACACATTGCCACAACCTCAAACACAGCATCAATGTCACATATAAAGTAATTTAAGCAGAAAAATAGACCTTAGTTAATTAATTTAAATGAATATGTCTTTAAGACTGCAAAACTGGTCTTTAGGGTCTGGCTTTAAATATAACAACATTTTATTTGGCACGTGGTCGGAGGTTTAGAAAACGCTTTGACATTAAGCTCGCTTTGCATGCTTCCCCGTGGAATACGGCATGCAGATAAGAAAGAAACATCCTGCGAACTGCAGGTAATGGAGTATTCAACCTTCTGCAGTCCTTATCTGACACCTCCCCAGAGGAAAGAAGACCTGTCAACACTGCACCTCGTGCTCACCCCTGACTTATGTCTACAACACGGATGACATTGGCGGCTGTGTGTCCGTACACAAATAAACCATGTTTAGAAGTGCTGATCAGCCAAAAAGAAAAAGCTGACTGCTTTCTCTGAGCCTTTGCCTGAACATGACATTTGTAAAACATAAAATCACATAAAAATTGGTAAATTGTGACTCAGAAATTATTAATACATTTCACAAATAATTACAAAGAAATTGCAACACAATAAATTAAAGTTCTCCTCATGTTCACACAGATGAGTAATAACAGGTGTAGTTCTTCATATTAACTATGAACATCTTCCACTAACATCTGACAAGTTATGCCATAATTTTAAACAGCAGGGGAGAATGAGATAAGATGTCAGTAAAACACATTTTTTCAACGTTTATGCTCTTGTAAAACGTTTCATCTGAACATCAAAAATTTGGGGGGATCATTGCATCCTAACAGTTCTAGCCTAGCCTAGTACTTTGTTAATTAGTTTAATTTAACTTAACAATTATCTTAACAATTAACTTAAAATAACAATTCTCTCTCTCTCTCTCTCTATGTTTGTGAGTGTGTGTGTGTGTCTGTGTGTGTGAAATGCCTAGGTATGCAGCAGGTACATGGGGTCTCTTGGTGAGTTCAATTAAATGGTGTTTTAGTAACAAGGTTCGGGAGGGGTGCGTCAGATACATAGCCTTATAAACACAGGTGGACCATAATCATGTAATCAATACCACAGTATAAATACCGCTGACTTACCTCTATTCATTGACGGTTTATCAGCATCCCTCCTCCACCCCATCTCCTCACTTCGAGTTTACTTTACAACTAGACGGGGAAGGGGGGTGCTCTAGGTTTGGGCCATTCCCAAACTCAGAGCCCTTCCACAGACAGCACGTCAAATACGCATACCATACCTCAGCTAATTATATGTAAGTGTGAACTCGTGAATCTCTTTTCATGTTCTGAGCCGTCTCATGTCATTGTGTGTGAGTTTGTGTGAACTGAATGCATAAAAACTAAACATGCAACATGTAAAGAAAAATTAAATATGTAACAATTTAGCTGTAAATGGACATTGTTTTTGGGAGGGGCATCTTTCTTCATCGACCAAAACCCCAATCCCACCCCACACACACATTTTGCATGAAATTACTCTTCCGCTGTTTAAATTACAGCATACAAGGTTGGGACGATTTGTAAATAATGACAGATTTTTCATTTCTGGGTGAACTATTCCTTTAGCCTCTTTCCACACACCCCCATAACGCAGTCATAATAAACTTCGTCGTCTCCTTGGAATGCCTAGCTCTTCATTAATTTGTTTTTAGCACACAGAAAAATCCAGCAAAGCGTTGAATGACCCATATGCAGTAGGTACATGGGGTCACTTGGCCAGTAGAATGGTGAGTTCAATCCATCTCTTTTCATGTTTCGAGCCATCTTATGTCATTGTGACCATCTCAAAGTCAGTGCCCTAAATCGGTTTTCATCCGTGTAAGCTGTGACCTTTCCAGCTTGGAGGCTTTTAGCCTTACCTGCTGCACCACACAGCTCCACCACCTGCTCCAACAGCACAGCCTGACGGAGAGCTAATGCTTCAGAGATCAACCAATCTCATTCACATCCTCAATGTCAGCCGATGGCTTTCGTGTATTCAACCTTCTAAAATTCAACTTCAATAAACTGGAAGGATGTTATGACACCTCACGACATGATATGATGATATGATGGCGCATTCAGCTATGCAATATCACTCTGGTCTGCTGCTCGCGTTTTTAGAAGCTCTTGGTTTTGCTCTTTTTGCTTAAATGTAAAAAAAGCAGAAGGAGAAGGATGGATAGATGGACAGACAGACAGACAGATAAAGAGATAGAACAACAGATAGAATGATAGATAAAAAGAATGATAAATAAGTAATAATAATGAGAGTTAGACATTTAGATAACAGAGATAGAACGTTAGAACTAGCTAGATAGCTAGATAGATAGCTAGCTAGATAGATAGATAGATAGATAGATAGATAGATAGATAGATAGATAGATAGATAGATAGATAGATAGATAGATAGATAGATAGATAGATAGTGAATGATTTAGCTATAGTATGCAACACACAATTGTTTGAAGCACATAACCCGATTGATTTGATTACAGCAGCACAGCAGGGAAACCAATCAATCGGGCAGTGCAGTGTTATCATTAAGGACGGAAGTAGTTTTGTTTCTACACAAGTCCAGAAATACGGCAATTAGCATAGAGAACAATTATAGAATAATAGATTCAATTACTGGTAATGGCTGCCACATCTCTGCAAGACATCTAATAAAAACAGTGATGCAATATTACAGAGAATGAAACAATGAGGACTTTTTTGAGTGACGCTCTCTATGAATTTGCTCTGTCTGTTTAAAAAATAAACTAGTTTCCGGTCTTTTTCTAAAATGTTATGCTTAAATCAATTAGATCAAAACATAATAATGTCTCCTTTTGGAGCTCTATCTTTAAAAAAAGGGCTAGATATGCAATTACTCACATTTTGTTGTGAAAAGGGTCAATGATACTCAGTCAGTGTACACTGTAAGTTGGGCTTACTTAAAAAAAGCATGCAAACTGATTGCCTTGAAAAAACTAAGTAAAGTGAAATAGGAATAGTATGTTGTACTGACAAATGCTTAGTTAGTATAGTTAACTTAAACAAGAGTTCTAGTAACTAAAAAAGAACTGTAGGGGGTACTTGATCCTTTCATTTAGGTTTACTCATGACTTAGTATAGCTACTCACTGACTCCCAGAATGCATTGCGCAGAATAAATTATGCAGTTGCTTTGTTTTAAAGTTGTTGTTTTTATTTGCCAATTTTATTTGCGTCAGCAGTAGCACAACAAAAAGAGCAAATAAAATGGCTATTGTTACAATTAATGAAAATAAATTAAATTTAATTGTTACCATTGTTGTGATTCACGTGATGAATGTTTAAGTCTGTGTGTGACTTCAGCATATTACCATTCACTATTTCAGGATTATATAAAAAGCAAGGTATTTATGAAAATAAAATCTCAAAAAGATCATTATTAAACACACACATACAAATGCTTTAATTAAAAAATAGGTCATTTTATAAAAGCAACCTGTTTATTACTTTTCTTTGAAATCAAATAACTCTGATTTCATGATGCATTTCTCCATTAATAGAGAGAAAACTATAGTAACATAAATGAAGTTTCAAGTGCCCAACCAAAGGGAATGCTAATCACTATAATTGTGAGTAAAAAAAAAAAAAAACGGCAATTAGCAACATATTAGTGCTGCCTCTCACTGGTTTATTAATGTCATTGGTTCCTTTGTGGCTACTTGAATATTTTAAGTAAGTGTCACTCGGAACAGTAAGTAAATTGTTTTATTTGCCTTGAAAGTAGCTGAAACTTAATAAAACCTAGTAAGTATAACGACTAAGTAAAGATAACTAATTAAATCTAAGTAAGGTAAACTATTGGATTTTACAGTGTATAAATAATATTAAATCAGTCTAAAATCTAAAAAAGTTTACTTTATTTGAAAACATGTGAGTATTCAGAAGTTTATCATTATTTTAAATCATATTTTAAAAAATTTCACAACTCACAATCTTTTTTATCGATTGATTGATTCACTTCATTACTTTTAAAAGTATTTTTTATACACAAAAATAGCAGCATCATTTTTTATTAGTATTGTTAATTATTATTATTATAATAATTTTTTTAAGTCTTAGGTTAATTCCACCACTTTGACTTGCCTTTGTCTGTCACTGTATGAATTCATTTTTTTTATTTTTTATGAATAGATCCATAAACCAAAAACAAGAGTTATTTCACTCACCCCAAAAACAATATTAAAAGCACCCAAAAGTGCTATTTTGACCAACAAAGATGTTGCTTCAAGCCGAAGCAACATATCACAACTTCAAGTGCCAACAGCAGATTCCAGACATGATCTCAGTGCTCCATTGCTCACTTTGGATGTACACGAGCAGTTATGCTTTGATACAGCGTCGGCCATAAATCTCTCATTTCATTTTCCTCAGAGAGACAAAATCAGAAAAATGGTCAAAATACACAAAGGTCAGTTTTCGTGAAACAGATTAAACCCAGTTCTAGAGCAAACGGCAAATTTATTGTAGAAACACTATTGACAGTGCAATTTAATCCAGGACTAAGATGAATCTGTGTCTGGGAAACCAGCCCTCAGAAGTTCATGCACTGATGTGGCCATGTAGAGAAGACCGGCTCTTTCCCGGTGGGGTTTCTAGACAAACAATTTCTTATGTCATGCTTCAGTGAATACACATCTAATATGTACTCTTGGCATACACTGCTGGCTGCAAACACATAGAAAGGCAACCAGTTTTGATTCCACTGAGACGGAGGTATTGGGAGTGGTGCAAGTCCAAATTCATGCACTTTTTTTCAGGTAGTTTTCAGATTTTTCGTTCTTTTTCTTTTGCAGGGGTGATTTATTTTGAGTGCAAAAAGAACAGAGGCTATGTATAGGAGCAGTTTGAAGCCCGCTCTTACATAAATGTCCTGTAGGGATAAAAGCCCTACACTAAACTGCAGTTTCTTGTGCTGCTGTGAACTGAAAGCTGTTCTGTGTTTATTTCCCAAAGTGTCGTTTTATGGGGTCTGTCAAGAAAAATTTAAGTTACATATGCACTGATCATTAATCATGTGTGAGTGAGTAAATCAGTATTTTTTTTTATAGTGTTCAGTATGAAACACAACCCTAAATCTGCACAGTAAAGGACAGATTTGCATTTAATATATGGCACAGTTGAAGGACACCAAGAGATCTGATTGGTGCTTTAAAGTGATAGTTCACACAAAAAAGAAAGTTGTTCCAAACCTGTATGTGGAACACAAAAGGTATTTTGAAGAATGTTGGTAAGCAAACACTTGGTCCCATTGACTTTGGGAAAATATACCAGAGATTTTTCAAAATATCTTCTATTGTGTTTAGCAGAACAAAAATTAATTCATTCAGTTTTGGAGTAAATGATGACAGATTTTTCATTTTTTGGGTGAACTGTTCCATTCAGTCTATTATTGTAATACTCTACTAAAGTGTCATGTCATGAGTGGCTTTAAATGACAAATCTACAGTTCCTAATTAACGCTCAAACATCTAAATCAACCTCTATCTCATCCTGACCAAGGAGGCCTGTGGTACCTGGAGAAAGCTATCTTTTAGCATTCCCATTGATATCAGTGGCAGGAGCTGGAGTCTTTGCAAGGGCACTCAGGCTTGGATACTGATTGCCAATGAATTATTGTCTATGAAATATTAGATCAGGGTATTTTCCTAGATTTGCATTGTTGAAAAAGTAGTAAGCTTTAACATAACTTTAAAATGAGTACTTATTACAGTAATAATATACTTTAAAATAATATATGTCAGTGCAAATTGGATATAATGTTTTGGAAACTTGCACGTTAATTGCAATTAAATGAAAATGTATTATAGTTCACATTTATAATCAATTGAATTAGTCGCTAATAAAATTTTATATAAATGTCAGTTATGGGCCCACTTACGTTGGAATTGGTTACCATATTTTTATTTCATACTTATATTGTTTGTAATTAAAGGTTAAAATGAACTGACATGCATTTAGTAAACTAAAAAAAAAAAAAAGTTCTAGAGAAACTTGTCTTTAGAAAACTTGTCTGTATTTACATATATTTGTAATTACACATTTGTAATAAAGTTGCAATTTAGTACATTTAAAATATATTTAATTTAAATGTAATTATGAATAACAGACAGTTAAAATTATAATAAAGTTACATGTCTGAAATCAAAATAAGCATACTTTAAAGCATGGCAAAAGATTATTAAAACAATGATTTAAAATGTACATTCAAGTAAAACTTTAAATTTGACATGATTACAAAGTGCACTTTTATAAAAAGTAATGAAAGTGTACTCTCTTTAAGTACACTTACAGTAAGGGACCTTTAATTTAATTAATATTATAATCTACATGTGTATTATTATTATTATTATTGTTGTTGTTGTTGCTTTTTTATTATAGTTTAAGTACTCTACAAATGCTCACGCAATACAATTAAGCATATTTAATTAATTAATGAATTGTGTGTGACATCAAAGTACTGCAAGAGCTAAGAGCTTAGAGCTTAGAGCTTAGCACGGTTCGCCCTGCCAGGTGGAGGCAGTATTAGGGCAACTGCGTCACAACCGATCACTCCACTGGGGGGACCCCCGTATACACCCTAGCTGCACCACCATCGAGGATGGTGAGGGAGGAGGAACCAGCAAATTGCTTTCTGGTAGCAAAAGGTGCCGTCCATGACCTGGTGAGCTCCTCATGCACCTCCGGGAAGGAAGGCACTGAGGCGGTGTGCTGAGCCACCCAAAGAAACCAATCGTCCAACCTCAAGGGCTCGGGACGCGGTGGAGATTTCCACCCGAGCCCTACCCTCTCGGAGTCCCGGGAAAGCATAGCCGAGATGTCCGGATTCTATTCAGGCCTTGCCTCCACCCTGGAGGGCAGCAGTGCAACCAAATCTTCCTCTCCAGAGAGCTCTCCCTCCGATGCACTGATCGACATCTGGTCATCGGGAGGAGAACCTAAGGATATCGCTGGTACACTCTTTGAAGAGGGCCCAGTGTGTTCCTTTGGCAGCTGAACTGGTTGTACTAGAGTCAGGTACTTCATCAGGTTCATCAGGTACTAACTCATCTGCGGATGCCACCTCAGCGTGTTTAATGCCCAGACATGTGAGGCAGCGATCATGACTGGCAACAGGTAATGACCACATCCAGAAATGCACAGGTGAAATGGCATCTTTTAAAAGACGATATGTCGTCTTCAAAAAGACACACCTGTGTAAGATCTTTTAGAGAAATAGGATCTTTCAGGGAAATGCTCTTTTAGGTGCTGAGTTGCACAGGGGAAATGTCCATTTGCAGCACGACAGGGGGTTAAGTAGCCAGAATTGCACAACCCACTCAAAACAGGAACAACCAACGCTGATGCACTTGTCACACACAAAGCAGTTTGGTAGGAGCAGGACGATGTTTTCGCTCAGCTCTGAAGCAAAAAGCTGGTATGCGCTGCACCTGCTGCTTTTTTATGCTCACACTGTCATCAGCATCAGCTCGATGCAATAATCACATGCCAAGATCCCAATCCCAATCCCAATTCTAAGCAAGATCCCAATTCGTCGGTCACCATCGTGACGTCATCAGTAACTGACTGAAAGGAAACGTACTCGGTTACTAAACGTAACCTCGGTTCTCTCTAGAAGAGCGAACGAGTACTGCGTCTTAGCTAAGACGCTACGGGAAAAGTCTCTTTTCACGAAATACTGAAGCAAAAAATTATCCTTAATTTTGTATTTTTGTAAAGCGCATTTGCAGCAGTACACAGCCATAGGCGAGACGGCTCGTTCGCTCATTGGCTTGTTCTGCGGCAACTGCACAGCCTATCGAGCGCGGGCTGATGCAACATCAGACCAATAAGGGCGCTTCGCGCCCTTCTTGCCACTTCCCGCCGAAACGGGTGTGGCCCAACCTATAAAAGGAGCTCGAAAAGGCTGACTCACCTGATTTATTTCATCGCCGAAGCGAACCAGAGTGAATCGTGCGCACGGCAGAGAACGCAGTACTCGTTCGCTCTTCTAGAGAGAACCGAGGTTACGTTTAGTAACCGAGTACGTTCTCTTACGAGAGCTCTCTCGTACTGCGTCTTAGCTAAGACGCTACGGGAACCCAATGTAAAACGCCGTGCGCGCAGGGATCACACACCAATAAACCTGAAGCAACGCCCAGGATTTACAGTGCACAGTCACCTGAGGGACTCACAGAGAGTCCAGGACAGAAAAGGGAAAAAGCCCTCCGTCCCATATCTAGCAGCATCCGTAGATGCGGCAATATGACGTCACACAGCCGAGGCAAGGCCTGACCAATGTGGCAATGCGGGTCTTACGCAGTACTGCCCATATAACAGTCGGCAGCGCATAGCGCTCGTGAACTCAGAATTCCCCTCAGGGCCCTGATTCGCCTATACCGACAGCAGCCTTGCTTGCAAGGCGGGAACCTCCAGGTTATAGAACCTGATAAATGTAGACGGCGAGGCCCAACCTGCCGCCATACATATATCCTGCAAGGAGATCCCAGTAGACCACGCCCACGACGAGGCGATGCCTCTTGTGGAGTGTGCTCTGACGCCCAACGGGCACTGAAGGCCCCTGGAAGCGTAAGCTAACGCTATGGCGTCAACTATCCATCTGGATAGAGTCTGTCTCGAAACAGCCATTCCCTTGGAACGCCCACCGAACGAGACAAATAGCTGCTCCGTCTGCCGAAAGGCAGCAGAGCGAGACACATAAGCTCTTAAAACCCTGACAGGGCAAAGAAGACTCGAGTCTCCATCCTCCCCTGACACCGGCAGGGCAGACAGGGCAATAACCTGAGCCCGAAACAGTGTGTTGAGGGATTTCGGCACATAACCGTGCCTAGGTTTGAGTATGACTCTTGAGTAAATGGGCCCAAACTCCAAGCACGACTGGCTCACCGAGAGCGCGTGCAAATCACCCACACACTTCACAGAAGCGAGAGCCAACAAGAATACTGTCTTGAACGACAGATGCTGAAGGCTAATCGATTGGATAGGCTTGAAAGGGGGACCTTTCAAGGCCTCCAAAAACCGCCGCGAGGTCCCACATAGGGACTGACGGAGGTCTGGGAGGATTCAGCCTCCTAGCTCCTCTGAGGAACCGGATGACTAAATCATTCCTTCCTATTGACTGACCGGACGCCGTTTCAGAAAACGCCGCGATGGCAGCCACATAAACTTTGAGTGTGGATGGGGCTCTGCCCTTATCCAACAGCTCCTGAAGGAAGGAGAGGACCTCCGTCACCTCACAACTAAGGGGTGAATAACCTCGAGCTGTGCACCAGCTGGAGAACACCGACCACTTCGAGGCATACAGACGTCGTGTCGACGGAGCTCTAGCCTGAGTGATGGTATTTAGCACTCTCACTGCGAGATCAGCGGGTAACCATTGAGTGCCCATACATAGAGGGACCACAACTCCGGTTGAGGGTGCCAAATCGAGCCCCTGGCCTGCGAGAGGAGGTCTCTCCTCAATGGTACCGGCCACGGGGCGACATCTGCTAACTGCATCAAATCTGGGAACCATGGTTGGTTCTTCCAAAGAGGTGCTACAAGCAGTATTGAACATCTCGTTTCTCTCACCCGTTCTATCACCTGCGGAAGGAGGGAGACGGGAGGGAACGCATAAAGCGGGCAGCACGGCCATCTCCGTGACAGCGCGCTTTCGTTCTTGGAAAAGAACGCGGGGCAGTGAGCGTCTTCGTGGGACGCAAAGAGGTCCACCTCCGCCATGCCAAATCTCTGCCACAACAGCCGGACTGTTTGCGGGTGTAGAGACCATTCGCCCGTAGGAACATTGCCTCTGGACAGCCTGTCTGGACCCAGATTCTGCAGTCCAGGCACATGCACTGCTCTCAGCGAGCACACGTTGCGCTGAGCCCAAATCAGGAGGCGTTCCGTCAGCCTGCACAGGTTTCGGGACCCGAGACCGACCTGGCGACTTATGTAGGACACCACGGACATGTTGTCCGAACGGACTATGACGTGGTGATCCTTGATATGGGGACAAAAGCGCGTCAGCGCGTTCTCCACTGCCAGCATTTCCAGGCAGTTGATATGATGGAGCTTTTCCCATTCTGACCATAGGCCAAAGGACGGTCTGCCTTCGAGCAGCGCTCCCCATTTTCACACTCGGGGAAGTCCCCAGGCTTACACCTGATCGGTACCAGCCGTTCGCTGTCCAAGGTGCTAGAGCCGCAACACAGCTCTGATCGACCTTGAAATGCAGCCGGCCAGACGCCCACGCTCTGCGCGGCACTCGAGCCTTCAGCCAGAACTGCAGGGGGCGCATGCGGAGCAGGCCCAGCCGCAGAACCGGAGATGCTGAGGCCATGAAACCCAGCATCTTTTGACAGTGTTTGAGCGACACAGTCACGCCACATCGGAAAGAACTCGCTGCACGCTGAATGCCCATCGCGCGCTGTGGTGACAGCCGCGCCGTCATGGAACACGAGTTCAGAACTATACCCAGAAACAGGATCGTCTGACTGGGGTTCAGCGAACTCTTCACCCAATTGACACTGAGGCCGAGCTTCTCGAGGTGATCGAGTAAAACGGCTCTGTGGTCCATGAGCTCCGCTCATGATCGGGCCAGAACCAGCCAGTCGTCCAAATAATTCAGCACTCGTGTGCCTCTGAGTCTAAGAGGAGCGAGCGCTGCATCCATGCACCTCGTAAACGTACGAGGAGCTACGGACAAGCCGAATGGCAGGACTGCAAACTGGTATGCCTGGCCCTCGAAGGCGAATCTCAAATATCGCCTGTGGTTTGACGCTATCTGTATTTGAACATACGCGTCCTTCAGATCTATTGACATGAACCAGTCCCCTCTGCGAATCTGCGCGAGGAGCTTCCTGGTCGTGAGCATTTTGAAACTGCGTTTCATCAATGCCTGTTCAGCTGTCTTAGATCCAGTATGGGCCGGAGACCCCCGTCTCTCTTGGGTACCAGAAAGTATCTGCTGTACAGCCCCCCCTCACTTTGAGACACAGGCTCTACAGCCCCTTTGCTCAACAGTTTTGATATTTCGGCCCGAAGTATGTGTGCTACTTCTGTTTTGACCATAGTTTCGACGCGCGCTGAAAAGCACGGTGGGCGTCGAGAAAACTGTAGCGTGTAGCCTCTCTTTATAATGCCTAGCACCCAATCCGAAACCCCTGGAAGCACTGACCATGCATTTGCATGAATGGCTAAGGGCTGGATGCGAAACGCACTCTGTTGACTGGGCAACGGCGGCGCTCGAGTGTGCTGCGCATCTGAGGCGGGGAGCGCGCTGATCACAGCGGGCAGATCGCTCTTCCTCGACCCCGTTCCGGCGCTTAACCGACTGGAGGGAGGATGAGCGGGTCCCGTGGGACTCGATATATCTGCGAGTAACCGTGGGCTGCATGTGTGCACTTTTACCACTTTAAACTCGCTGTCTGCCTGTGCAGAATGTACGTGCACGGGCCTCGTTTTTACAGAAGCCCCGCGCCGTATGTGACATAGTGTATCTGGGCACTGGGAAGTGGGCACGTTTACTATGCGGCGCGCTCGACCGATCTGTGTCGATCTTATGTGCGCTAGCCCTGTGTGCAGGGCTGTGCTTATATGTGGAGATGGGCACTGGGTAGTGGGCATCGTCACTGCATTTATAGCACCATCGGCCGTGGCCGGACGAGCATGCACGGGTTTTGTTTTTACAGAAACCACATGACGCGTGTGACATAGTAATTGTGGGCACTGAGGTGTAGGCACGTTTACTATGCAGTGTGCGCGACCGACTTGAGTCGACATTATGGGCGCAGGCCCTGTGTGCAGGGCTGTGCTTACATGTGGAGATGGGCACTGAGGAGTGGGCATCGTCACTACATTTATAGCACCATCGGCCGTGGCCGGACGAACGTGCACGGGTTTCGTTTTTACAGAAACCACATGACGCGTGTGACATAGTGATTGTGGGCACTGAGGAGTGGGCACGTCTACTATGTAGTGCGCGTGATCGCTTTTATAGGCGCGAGCCCTGTGTGAAGGGCTGTGCTTATATGCGGAGATGGGCACTGAGCAGTGGGCATCGTCACTACATTTATAGCACCATCGGCCGTGGCCGGGACACCAGAAATTACACCTTTTTCGGGAAATATCTGGGTAGCCGTGATAACGGTTTTCGTGTGCAGGCAAGCGGGCAACTGTACAGGCTTGCGCATTGCAAACAACGCTGAAATAGTCACAATCTCTGGAAACTGAAACAGCGGCGCGCTTAGGTGAGAGCCCGGCCGCAGCGGAACTCGTACACTGGCGCTTCGATGAAGCAGCCATCGTGTGTAGTGCCGACGCAGCGTCATGCAGCATGCGTAGATGGCTTTCCCAGGATGGCTTCGGGGCTCCCGGCCTCACCGTAATCCTCTGCCGCGGTCCCCGCGGCGTGGGGCGACGGCCAGTAGAGCGAGAACGGGGGTCTTGAGCTGCGTTGCTGAAGCTGTTGTGATAACGGCTTTTGTGTGCAGGCAAGCGGGCAACTGTGCAGGCTTGCGCATTGCAGAAAACGCTGAGACAGTCACAATTCCTGGAACTGAAACAGCGGCGCGCTTGGGTGAGAGCTCGGCCACAGCGGAACTCGTACACCTGCGCTTCGATGAAGCAGCCATCGTTAGTAGCGCCGACGCAGCGTCACAGAGGAGGCTTTAGATGGCAACACCGCTTTTGCCGCCGTCCAGCAGAGGGCGGACAAAGGTGCGTCGCTATCACCTGTTCCACCGGCGGAAGTGAGTGGTAGTTCCTGTTTTTAGCATCATCAGTGTGGAGAATGCTAGTGAGACAGACGAACGAGTTCGTGCTGAATATGGAGCGTTCCAAGCCTTCGCCACCTCTTCGTGAAGCTCAGGAAGAAATGAGGCGGGCTTTGAGAAGTACGCTCATCCGAAAGGGAAATACCATCCAGCCGGGAACGAGAGGGGGGGGCGCTGGTGCAAACCACTCGCGGCCGAGACTCATCGCGGCCAACACGATCATTCGCCCCGGCTCCTTCTCGATGTCAGCTCGTCTGCTGGGCTTCTGAGCAGAAGGCGCGAGATCCTCGGAGCTCGCCCAGCCCTCACTGCCCGAAGCTAGCAGAGAGCGCGTGTCCTCTTCCCCCGACGCGGCCCTGAGATCGACTTCCTCGGACGACGCGCCGGCAAACAGCGGGCGCTGCCCACCGGGAAGCGATGCAGGGGGGGGCCGGTGAAGCAGGGCGAACCGGCGAGCTCGGTTGAGCTGAAGACGGTTCCGGAATCCGCTGGAAGCGATGCTTTTACGGCGCCTCAGCGCAGCGGAGAATGCAGGCTCAGAGAAAAAGGCCAGGCGAGTCCTCAGAGTCACCATGGCAACAGCTCGCAGTGGGGGCATCCGCCGTCAGCGAGCGAGCGCTGCATGATCTTCACCCAGGCAGGAGACACAGATGACGTACCGGTCTCCCTCGCTGAGTGGGGCTCTGACGAGCCGCAGGAAGGCATCTTAAAAAAGACGCGAGCTCTTTTACGAGTGTGTGTCGCAGGGCGAACACACACACACACATAAAGAACAGCTTGTATATAACAGGATTGAAAGGATATAGGCGCCGGATAGCGCAGCAGGAACGGCAATGGAAGGCGGCGATGCCAGCAGCTTCAGAATGGCTCGTCCTGCTGATGTGCTTTCTCAGACGGCGCTTGCTTCCTCCGTGATCCAGCGATGCGTGAGCTTCGCTGAAGAGATGAAAAATCAGGTGAGTCAGCCTTTTCGAGCTCCTTTTATAGGTTGGGCCACACCCGTTTCGGCGGGAAGTGGCAAGAAGGGCGCGAAGCGCCCTTATTGGTCTGATGTTGCATCAGCCCGCGCTCGATAGGCTGTGCAGTTGCCGCAGAACAAGCCAATGAGCGAACGAGCCGTCTCGCCTATGGCTGTGTACTGCTGCAAATGCGCTTTACAAAAATACAAAATTAAGGATAATTTTTTGCTTCAGTATTTCGTGAAAAGAGACTTTTCCCGTAGCGTCTTAGCTAAGACGCAGTACGAGAGAGCTCTCGTAAGAGAACCACTGACACCAAACCTGAAGAAAGAAAGCCATACAGGTTTGGAACAACATGAATGTGACTAAACAGTGACAAAATTGTAATATTTGTGCAATTTAACTAGCTATTGAACATGGAATAGACGTGGTTAATCACTTGACACTTTATTATGTTGTGCCTGGTTATTTATTTATTTATATGTATATAGGTTTTTTTTGTTGTTGTTGTTTTTCAGAGGTCAGCAATGACTAGCTCCATTCCTCCAATTAGCATGCCAGATGACAGCAAGGTGGAAAGGTGAGATCAGCTTTTCTAAAGTCGTTTTTTAAAATTCAATGCTCTCCATTGCTCACAGGTCTCCGGAGATCACGGAAGTCTTAGCTCGCTAATCTGGAATCGCAAACATTAAACACTGACAAAGACAAAAAAGGAAACTCACCAAGACAATACTGAAATTGAAAGAACAAGAGTTCAAGAAACTCATCAAGTTTAACTCAAATAAGGTCAATGTAGCGCTTCATTCCAAAAATGACACCAGCCTCTACTTTCATTTGGTTTGTGGACTGCATGAACCGTGCGGACGGTGGCTTCAGGTAAGTCTCAAGGTCGCCTATTTTAATTGTCAAACCCCACTGAGTACATCATGATCTGTCTGCAAGTTCAAATAGCCGAACTTTAGAGCACTTTTTTGGCCTGCTTAAGTAGAACCTTAGTAAATCTTTAGAAATTTTTACAGAATGACTTCTATAGTCTTAGAGATATGGTTAAAGTGAACTGCTGAATGTTCTGACAAGCAGTTAAGGTAAACTAAAATATACGTTAATGCCATTTCTATTGAAACTTGCATGTCATGTATTTAAATAAGTTGATTAAGTTGCAATTGACTTAATTTAAAATAGATTAATTTTAAATGTAATATTGAATATCACACTCAGTTAAAATTATAATCCACAGTTAATCACATTTAGACTTTGCATTGCTTTAGTATTTATTTACTTCATTAAATTGTACTTGATTTATTTATTTACTTCATTAAAGCATGCCAAAAGATAATTAAAACATAATGATTTAAAATGTACTATTTTACTAATTAGCCAACTATGATTTAAAATACTTTTACATTATTAAAGATTGCACTTTTTAAAAGTGTACTTACAGTGTGTTAAGAAAAAGTAATGAAAGTGTACTCTCGGTAAGCACGCTTTAGTTACCTTTTAATTCATTAATCTTATATTATCTTCATTATCTATTTTATTAAGTCCATTTTTTATATTCTTTTAAGATCTGAACTCCACTATAGATTTACTACTAGCATACTTCATTTTCACAAAGAGTGATTCTTACCCTAAATTCTAAAATATACATTACTATCATGCTTCTAATCCAGAATGACTTTCATTTATTAATTAAAGTAAAAAGCAAGTACTTAAAATGTGGTTTAGTATGTTAGTCAACACATCAAAGTGCACCTCATTAAAACATAATGACTTTAACATATACCTTTAATATGACATGATTACAAAGTGCATGTTTTAAAAATATGCTTACAGCAAGTACGTTATGAAACACTCTCATTTGGCGCACAGGCAGCAGTAACCGAGGCAGTGGCGTGTACAAGGGAGCGGTGGGGTGGGGTGGGGGTCTTGAGCCGCTGCCCCTTTGAGGTCCATTGCTAAAGTGCCCTTGCGGTCCATTCTGCGATTTCCGCCGAGGGGCAGCTGCAGTTCTGGTGCCGGCGAATCAATATACTGCGACATACATTAACATCAGTGTTAACTCAGCGGCAGAGTTATGCCCAGTCCCAATTCTACCCCTTAGCCCTACCCCTTTCCCCTACCCCTCTATTACGCGCATTCACATGAAGGGGTAGGGGTGTCTCGATTCTCTTTTGGTTGGAGGGGTAGGGGTAAGGGGAAGGACCATAGCCCTTCAAATGAAGATTTTTCAGGACCACACTTCAAACGAAGAGGTATGAATTATCTCGGCAACATGGCTGCTACAGCCAACAAAAAGACACATAAATGTAAGCTTTTTTTGGCATAAATAAAGATTTTAACGAAAAGTAATCATTTGTTTTATGTTAGATTCAATTGTGAGTTCATATTAACGGTCATGTTACTCAAAGAAATGTTTGCAAAAAATTGCTAATATTTGCTAACGTCATATCATTACAGACTGCATGATAGTGCCACAGCATATGTCTGATCAGGGCGATAATTGCCGTAGACATTGATGGGGGCTATTCCCCCCAATAATTAGAAATCGCTAAACCATTTTCTCAAATATTGCCTATTCAAGAGAGAGAGAGAGAGAGAGAGAGAGAGAAATATTAGTTGCGTGTATTCGCGTCTGTGCGTTTATCTTTTTAGAGTGAGTTTACTTAAAAACAGCGATTGTATCCTCTCGTCACTGGAAAATATAATGTAGTGATTGAGTATTTAAACTGTATTTAATAAAAGTCGTGGGGCAGCGTTGACAAGTTTATTTTCTCCTGGATGAGTGAGCTGCGTGATTTCCGATATGTGTGTGTGTGTGTGTGTCAGTAAGCAGCTCATTAATACAGAACGATAATTAAAGGCTCTAATGCACAACAGTATACGTGTGTATTGTAAGAGCTAGGCGACGAATGATGGCGTGTACTATGGATGTCACTGTGGACCAGCAATTGTTTGGTTTTCCACCTTATTCAAAATAGAGTTCATGTTTACCAGAAGAAGGAAACTCATTCAGGATTAAAACAACTTTTGAGTGAATACATGAAGGTATACAAAAATAAAACACTATTTTAATTTTTGGGTGAATTATTCCTTTAATATTAATAAAACACCAAACACAGACCTCAATAAAAAAGCATTCAATACTCTTGACTGAGAAACTTTAATACAGTTTTTTTTATTAGGATTTTTTTTTTATAGGATTTTTTTTGTGCTCCTGCTAAATACATCTATTTTACCTGAAAATAAAACACTTTATTTTATTTGTATAATATCTGTATTTGTAATGTGTATCTTTGTTCTAATTTTTTAATAACAAAGATAAAAAATTTTTTTAATAATTTTTATCTTCACCCATGCACTTTGGCCTAAATATCTGTCATACCTTTTCATATTTTGTTACCTTAAACGGCTTTATAATAGGGAAATTAGTTTGGCTGTGATGCTCAAACAGCTTGCAAAATAGAAAAATCAACATGACAAGGAATCATGATAAAATCATGATATATATTAAACAAAAATTATTTTTATGATATCGCCCACCCCTAGATGAGGGGGAACAAACCCATACAGACTCCAAACCCCTGCCCCGGTTCGCGATTGTGCCCTCGTAATGCCATTTCGCCCCTGCCCCTCTGGAGGTCTGTGCACGCCACTTACCGAGAGGATGTCAGCTTCAGGTGAGTCTCAAGGTCACACATTTAATGGTCAAACCCCACTGTCTGCAAGTGAGCCAACAAACACAGCATCTGAAAACAAACGTTATTATTTGGCCCTGTGCGAGGAGGATTGGTCCTGCTGACATCAGGCGGCCCATGGGCTCAGAATCATAGCAACCACTTAACTGGGCCCTGGGAATCCAAGGCAACTGCACGCCTCGCTAACACCCCTGTTGACAGGGCGATTCCCAATAACTCAATTTCCGGCCCAGTAATTTATTCCCAGTCCCTGGTGGCTCCTCTGCTCAAAACAGCCGATATATCGCCCAAACAAGGACTGACAACTTTTCATTTACATAGGTCTCTTTATTTGCTGTTGTGAATGTTTCTGTACGTCCTTTGGGGTCATTTGTTCTAAATTACCATGGGTTCTCATAAGAAGCGGGGATCTCAAGTGCTTGTTTAGCTCGCATGTAGTCCAAAGAGAGCTAAATTCAAGCTCTGTTGCCTCCAAACAAAAAGATTTGTCTTTGTAATGTTTCTCACGCATTCTTATGGGTTATTACAGATTTTTCTCAGCTCTGAAGCAGTTGTCTCTGATCCTCCCCATTGCGGTCATCAATTACAATCTGGTGTTAAATTATGGAGTGACGGCAAGGCTGCCCTTATGCCACAATTTGATATATAGGAATGAGGGCAGAGATTCAAGGTCAATAAAAAGCCCAGCGCTGTACAATCCGAGCAGCTCACATAAGATGTGTGTTGACAGCTAACAATTACAATCGCCATACTACCAATGTGAAGTGTCAAGCTGCGTCAGTCAGTTTGTGACGGATACGAGCCTTCATATTTTTTTTCATATGCTCCGAATAAAATAAAGGCCAGTTAAGAAGTGGATTGTCACATTATTGTCTGAGCGCACAGTGATGTAGTATCATACACATCAGTGAAGTCATTTATCTTTTAAAAATGTGTCAAAACCATAGCATAGCAGTTCACACTCTGAGCAATGCTGCTCTCACCCCCCCCAAAACACACACACACACACACACACACACACACACACACACACACACACACACACATGTGTATATATATATATATATGAAATTTTACTGATATTTTACTGAATATTACTGAAATTTAAAAGCCCTACCACAGTGTGCCTTGACCTTCCCATCATCCCTTAACCAGAAAACCGTCGCAGTTGTCACCAGGCGAGTCTTTCACCAACCATCCTTGACTATGCGGGTGCCCTGAGGGAGAAATCGGCTCACCAAACCCTCTCTGAATGAGAAGAGGCTGTTTTTAATGGCTCTGAGAGCTTAGCATGGCAGCAGATGGGAGTCCAGTTGGCACAGCTCTCATTATTGGAGCTTGAAGCCATCCTCCGTCCCAACGCCACCTGTCCGGCAGGTCTAATGCCACCCCAGCACCTGGCCAAACCATTACATGTTATGATCAGGGTTCAAGATGGGCGGCATCGCAACTTCTTGCTTCATTTGTCTGATCACTGAAGAGAGGAAAGCACTAATGGAGGCATATGCAGTCACCTAACTCAAGAGTAATGTTTCTCAGCCAGCGAGACTTCTTAGAAAATCTTCGCCAGAGTTTGTCTTTGTTGCATCATTTTCCACTTTTTCTGGCTTGTAATATCAAGCACGAATCCTCAAAGACCCAAATATGTCTAAAACACAGATGGGGATAAAAATGGACAGCTCAAACTGTGATCTTTCTCTAAACATCAGACTGAGCACATAAATCATGTCTAGCAGTGATTTTATGCCCTGTGACAGGACATCATATCAGCATACGCTGGAGTGTGATCAGTCGTCAGAACTCACGGGGTTTCGTAAAAGCTGATTCCAGCGGTTTCTTACAAACTCCCAGACTCTCAAATGAGGCACTGCCCATCCAGCATCCAGCGTAATTACCTCCTCATTTAGATCACTAAACAGTCCTGGAAAGAAGCCAGACTTTCTCTGTCACTTAAATATACGTCACTTCTTGTCTATTCTAAAGCGCACTTTTGCTTGTGAAGTTTTAGAGCTGTTCGCCATGATTCAATGCTAAAGATGGCTAAATAAAGATGACATCATGACATCTATTTTTTAAAAGTGTTGTCTTTATTTGCAAAAGGATCAATAACAGGCTACTTTATCTTAAAATGCATTAATAATGAAATAATTATAGACACTTCTTCACTTCAAATGTGTGGTTAATGTGCCTTATATTTTTTATTTATGAAATAGAAAAAAACTGCGATAAAACATGTCATGAAATAATAATGAGAGACAAAAAAAGTCTCATTAAAATGGCTGAAATAATTTTACAATATTTTATAATATTTAAAAACATTCATATGTCCTATGTATTGGCAAATGAAATAAAATAAAACAAACAATACAATACTGCATACATACTGGGGTCTGTAATATTTTTTGTAATGTGTTCGGAAGTCTCTTATGCTCGCCAAAGCTGCATAAATTTGGTAAAATATTCAGTAAAACTATAATAATGTGAAATATGATTACAATTTAATAATGTTTCACAATATTACATTTCATATGTTTTTAATTATTTAATTATTATTATTATTGTTATTAATATTATTCCTGTAATGGTAAATCTGATTCTTTATGTGTGTTTGAACAGCCAGGCTTCAGTGTCACATGATCCTTCAGAAATCATTCAAATGATTTCTTCTTATTATTAATAATAATAAGAAGAATGGCTAATTATTATTAATATTTAAAACAGTTGTGCTGCTTCATATTTTTGGGGAAACCATGATACTTATTTTTCAGAATTCTTTGATGAACAGAAGAACAGCATTTCTTTGAAATATATATTTTTTGAAACATTATAAATGCCTTTACTGTCAAGTTAACACATCCTTATGGAATAAAAGTATTAATTTCTTAAAAAAATAAAAATAATAATAATAATAATTACTGAGCCTAGACATTTGAATAAAATAAAATAAAAATAAATTAAATACAATTAAATATGGATTCTCAAAATATATTTACTTTTAATAATTTCCATGTCACTAAATTTTATTTAAATTTAAAGAATAGTTTTGGGTATATTCAGCAGGAGTTTGATTGTCATCAAGAGCTCGGAAATTATGATCTGTCCCTTTAAGCTCATATTTGCTGAGGTCCACATAACCAGATTTGCGTTCGTGAGTTAAAGAAAATCAGTGAATATTACTCTTTTTTTTCACTGGGTGTCTCCAGGGATTAGTCACTATACTGTATACTTGACGCATTCTTTGTAGTTGAGGACACAAAGAAAATAATACATTGGGCATTTATCCAATAAACAAGATCAACACAAAACAAATTGAGATGAATGTTGCAATTTCTTTCTCAGCCCCTTAGGCTTGAAAGTTGCTTTACTTAACTAGATATTTAACATATGCCACTTGCAAATATACCCAAGACGCACAATGTATCTTCACGTATAACACGAACTGAATTCTGATGGGTTTGAACAAATAAGTACAGCCAAAAGGTTCTTTGAGCTAAAAAAATATATCTTGTAAAGTGCAAACCTTAACATTAAGGTTATTACAGAAGGGCTGTGTGATGCAACGACTGCGAAAGTGGTGCAAACCGGCTTCATCCATCATAGGTAATCTGCCACTTTTTGCCAGATTTTGGGTGATATCCGGCACTGAGAACAAACAGCTCATCTGTCACAGAGACTCTGCCCCAGCAAGCCACCTCTCAACCTCACAGAAGACTCTAAGAGTGGCCGCAAACTACCAAAATATCAGTACAATATCAACAACAGCCGACAGTCATATAGTGCAGGAATTAAATGAACTGAGTGCTGTCAGATGACAATAGAAATATTAGGATCTGCCAGCATTCAGATGACCTGAACTGTGTCTGCCACTAAAATACTTACAAATGAAAAAAAAACATGGCAAGTGCAGCTGGGCCGTCTGATGGTATGGTAGGTACGCACTCTTTTAAGGATCTGAAAAGTAATTTTAAAAAGATAAATAAAAAAATCAATCAATATAATTAATAGCTGTGATGTACTACTTGCTCATGATATTTAAGATAGCTCACAGGAATCTCACATATATCTAGAAGTATTATAGTACCTTTTCCTTTATTTAGTTTTATTTAACTACATTGTATTTATTAAATTTTTATTTATTTATTATTATTATTTATTATTATTATTATTTATTTGAGTTGAAGTTACAGCACCTGTGCATTATGCTTTTTCTAAGTTAACTACTCCTTGGACAATCTTTAAGATGTATGGCGTAAAAAAAAAATCTAATATAAAAAATAATATTGTATTTTTTATATATATACTACTGCCCCGAAGAAGCTGCATAACAAATATTTTCATATATTCCACCAGACAAAATAACAACTTAATGTGCACAAATTATTCTGTTTGAATTCTTAATATACCCAAGGTTTTTAATATCATGTTTTGGACCCTCAAGCAACAGTAACTGAGTGTTTTGTTTCTAACTCAAATGTGAAGGTTGTTTTTTTTTCACTGATGATAGATGTATCATTCATTTCATTGACATGATGTTATCTTTTGGCTTGTGTCCATTAAGTTCCCATTTTTATTTATTTATTTATTTTGTAATTGTTTTAATGGACTTGTTCATATCTGTTATAAGATGCTTGTCTGTCATTTTATATCAGTAGAACCAAAAGGGCGTAAGTGACATTTTGGGTGAAATGGAGATATACATATCAAATGAAAGCTCTTGATGAGCTCTTTCTTCTATCGAAAGGACACAAGTGAATTCTTAATCATGTTGGAGTTATTCATCAGAAACCAAAAGACTTAACACTGAAAATACTAAGCCAGTTGGTGCCAAAAGGGCATAACTGCACATACTCCACTTTAGCATTGAGAAATATATGGAGGGTAAAGCCTGTGGATAGCACACAATGCCTGACACAACAAGTAAGCCTGGTAGGTCAACCATGAGAAGACAGCAGTTTTTAACTACTGAAAATATATTATCCAGCTTATTTTGTCACAAACAGCATTCAGTGTCAGTGAGGTGTAGATAGCAGGTAGTACCAGTAACTTGCATCCTAATGGTATATCATATAGGTACTCATTACTGCTTAGCCAAAAGAGAGGGAATGCAGAGAAGGGATTGTTACTATTATTATTAATTAGTTAACTAATCATGCTATTTCTTTATTACAAACCCTAGTACAATTTTAATATACTGTACTGAAAATACATTTATTTCTTATAGTTCAAATCTATTAACATTTAATTTGCTTTATTTATTGTCTGTTTACTGACATATCACTCCATACTTAAAAAAAATTATATATATATATATATATATATATATATATATATATATATATATATATATATATATATATATATATATATATATATATATATACAGTATATATAATTATACTTTTATTTGGGGTACTACTTGTGACCAATGCGCATTTCTCAATAATAAGCCTAAAACGTGTTTTAATGTCACTATAGATGAGGATTGTATGATCTTTGAATAATATTTAAATGCAGATATTTAAAGTGTACCTAAATTATACTTGCAGTAGTTCCACTTTTAACACAATAGCTGGACTTCAGCATAACACTTTAGTAAAGGGTCCAATTCTCACTAATAACTAGTTGCTTATTAGCATGTCTATTATTAACATATTGGCCATTTACTAGTGCTTATAAAGTACATATAATGCATGACATACATAATCCTACCCAATACCCTAAACTTTACAACTACATTATAAACTATTAATAAGCAGCAAATGAGGAGTTAATTGAGGCAAAGGTCATAGTTAATGGTTAGTTAATAGTGAGAATTGGACCCTAAAATAAAGTTTCTTACAATAAGAGTGCATTATGTACAGAATTATTTGTTCTAATTACGTTCCACTTTATATGTAAATGTTTTTGTTGTATACTTAGCGTGAAATAAATGTTTTTCTAATACTTTTTTTGTATATTTATTTTCCATTAGGGAATGCATCTGTAAAGTCTTTTTAATCACCCTTTTGGACAAATATTTGAGTGGCTGGGATTCATATTTTAGTAAAATTAATCACATTCAATTACCTCATTTGATACAAGGACTTTTATGTGATATTTAATTTTATCACAATAGATTGTTATTTTAAACTCGTTAATGTAATGCTTTGTTGATATTGTCATCAGATGTGTCTATATTTTTATACATGAAATGGAATAAAACATTGGTGCCAAAAAGGCACATTTAATAATGAATATTATATATATATATATATATATATATATATATATATATATATATATATATTTTTTTTTTTTTTTTTTTTTTTTTTTTGAATAAATGTTAAAATACTGTTCAATAAGTATACTGTCATCCATGTGTGTATAAACTTTTATTTTAAACTACTGAATAAAGTGAGATAAAAGTACGCAATTTATTTTCTAAATCAAAAAGTAAAAATGAATTAATTAATCATTAAATATATAAGAAGTGTGTAATTTCCATACCTATAGTGGCAGCAAACTGAGTTGCCAAAAAAATAAAAAAATAAATCAGTCTATGGCAGCCATATATCACTATGGCAGCCATATCACCCTGGAGCCCAAGACCGGTTTCCCACTGAAGCTAAGCAGGGCTGAGCCTGGTCAGTACCTGGATGGGAGACCTCCTGAGAAACTAGGTTGCTGCTGGAAGAGGTGCTAATGAGGCCAGCAGGGGTTGCTCACCCTGTGGTCTGTGTGGGTCCTAGCGCCCCAGTGTAGTGATGGGGACACTATATTGTCAACAAGCACCGTCCTTCGGATGAGACGTTAAACCGAGGTCCTGACTCTCTGTGGTCATTAAAAATCCCAGGATGTCTTTCGAAAAGAGTAGAGGTGTGACCTCAGCTCCCTGGCTAAATTCGCCCATTGGCCTCTGACCATCATGGCCTCCTCATATCTACTGATTGGCTTCATCACTCTGTCTCCTCTCCACCAGTTAGCTGGTGTGTGGTGTGTGGTGGGTGTTCTGGCGCAATATGGCTGCCGTCACATCATCCTGGTGGATGCTACACACTGGTGGTGGATGAGGAGATACCCCCTCACAATGTAAAGCGCTTTGAGTGCCTAGAAAAGCGCTATATAAATGGACTGAATTATATGCATTATAATATAAACAGTGGCCAAATATCAATAGGTAAATAATACTGATCGTAAGGAAGATATAAATAATAATCAATAAAATAATGGTTATGTATGCGTGTACTTCAGAAAATAGACTAATTTTTATTTTTTTAAATAAATACAATTATTTATTGCTTATTCAGTGTCAGATATGTAAATTGAGTATTACTGAAATGTACGGTCATAATTCACACGCCATAATGGCTACTGAATCAGTGTGGATTATGATTGTTTGGGCCTTCGCTGGGAAGAAAATGCAGAGATTGAACCACTAAACTATAAGTGAATGCTGATGTACTGTGCTGACCACCGAACAGCACATTCATATGACTGTAATCTGTCATCCAGTTTGAGAGGTGAAGTTCTTCATACATCGCTTCTATTCTATTCCTGTCCTCCTGTATTCATGTATTTACCACCTACATCTATCAGTATTACCAGGTTGACTTCCAGTGAGCGACTGTGTGCGAGAGAAGAGAGCGAGTGGGAGCCAGGGACTTGTCTGCATTTGTTTATGATCAATCAAACTAATAGGTCTCCTTGGGCATGTTGTTAACAATGGACTTATTTCCCCCAGTTCGAATTCACTGCTTTTCTCTCCCCTGTGAAGTGGAAATATGACTCTTTCTGCACTTGATTCCACCAGTGAATTCATTTCAGCAGCTTTGGCCTGTTGCTGGCATTTTAACCCCGGCGTCTTTCTTCTCGCTAAACCAGTGTCTTTTTCACTCGTCTCGACGCACACTCCTAAACATGTAATTTCCAGCTGTCCGAACTGATGGCCGTGGCAGCCTGCACACCCCTCAAGACTAACAATCATCAGATTTGCTCATGATCCATGCAGAAGGAAAAACAGCTGCCTGTGTTTGATGGGCTGTGTCAGATCCTCTGTCCTCTCCATACGGCCCTTCACGCTCTCTTCTTCCATTCATTTATTCACATCTCCTATTAATATTAAAGCTTAGAGTTAACTACCCAGAAATACCCAGAAAGCTACTTTGATACTGTTGATGCAAAAAATTAATTTTGGAATTAACAAAAATTCTTTCTTTCTTTCTTTCTTTCTTTCTTTCTTTCTTTCTTTCTTTCTTTCTTTCTTTCTTTCTTTCTTTCTTTCTTTCTTTCTTTCTTTCTTTCCATTAACTAGCATGCATATTACTAGCATACTGGCTGTTTATTAGTACATATAAAGCACATATTAATGCCTTATTCTGCATGACCATATTTTATATTTTACATCCCTTGATCCTACCCCATAGCAAAACTGAACAACTACCTGACTAACTATTAATAAGCAGCAAATTATGAGTTTATTGAGGCAAAATTCACAGTTAAGTTTCTTAATAATGTGAGCTTGACCTTAAAATAAAGTTTCATCATTATTACATTTATATTTTTTTGATATTAATGTAACCTTGAAAATTTTTAGTAAGATTTGCTCAATACTATGACTAACTATTACTATATCAAATGACTAACATCACAGGGAGGGTAAGAGTTATAAACCAAAAGTGCTGCAGAAAATAGAAAAGCAAGGAAAGAGAGAGAAAGAGAGAGATGCCGGGAGTCCAAAAATGTCTCCTCTTCAGCCCTCTATCAGACAGCAGGGGAGATGGACGGTATGTTGTCTCTCTCTTAGGAGATTGATTGCCTGGAGTTGGCTGTCGGGAGAGATTAAGCTTTATGGCTTCCTCAAAAAACCACTGAAATTATCTTTTTAAAGCATCAGCCTGCTGAAAACCTTCCTATCCAGCCCAAAACCAACTGTTAATGCTGCAGAAAGGGCCTGCAGGAATGCCTAGTGAACAGTGGAATCTTTAAAGGGATACTCCACCGTGTTTTCATATGAAACTATGTTTTTCCCTTACCTAAGACGAGTTGATACATACCTCTCTCGTCTCAGTGCGTGCACTCAATCGCTTTGGCGCGCGGTGACACTTTGAAAGCACTTAGCTGAGCCCATTCATTCAATATGGGCCAAGCAGAGAAGCTACCAAACACCTCCACGTTTTCCCTATTTAAATACAGTTACTCGCGTAGTGTAACTCGACCTAGGACGGTAACACAAAACAAAACGTTGCGCTTTTCTAAGCGTGTAAAATGGATAACTATATTGTGTGGCGGAATACCATGGCAAGTGCTTGTAAGCACTTCGTCTTGGCGCAGTAATATCTTCACTCGTGAAGCGCAACGTTTTGTTTTGTGTTACCGTCCTAGGTCGAGTTACACTACGCGAGTAACTGTATTTAAATAGGGAAAACGTGGAGGTGTTTGGTAGCTTCTCTGCTTGGCCCATATTGAATGAATGGGCTCAGCTAAGTGCTTTCAAAGTGTCACCGCGCGCCAAAGCGATTGAGTGCACGCACCGAGACGAGAGAGGTATTTATCAACTCGTCTTAGGTAAGGGAAAAACATAGTTTAATATGAAAACACGGTGGAGTATCCCTTTAAGACTAACCTGAGGAGCGATAACACAAATAAAGTGGGGTCCAAACATCAGATACCACTAGTGGAAAGTGCTTCATTTTTTTGCATTTTTTCTAACAGTACTCTTTTTGTATTATTATTACAAACTATATTTTAAATTTCAGTTATGGTTTAAGGTCTTATGATCTCCAGTAACAGCCTGTGCTATAAAAAGATACAATTTAAAAAGTGTTAGCATCTGTCTAGCCCCGTAGGTCGGCGGTGACAGGTCACAGCGAAAAGCACTTAACTCTGACATTTTGCACGGCTGTAACTTCAGTTATGATAGAATGAGAGAAGGATGGAGGTCTGTGTTTATCTGACTCCTCAGGTCAGGCTACTTAAAGGCTGAAATTCCTCCAGACATGAGCTCCCGCTTTTTCCCTTAACATGCACAAGGACGGTTAGTCTCAGAATTAAAAGACTTTTCCCCACAATTCACCTCCCTGCTCAGCGCTGCTGCACACCAGTGCTCGATCACATAACAACCTGCCGTTTTCATCGCCTGCTCAACCTTGTGGAAGCATCTTGAGAGATGAGCTCCGTTCCAAAACATATTTAGCTACCGCACAGCGTACTGAACCCTCATGAGTGAATCATTTGGAGCCCTCGATAGACAGAAATATCGCATAAGAGACTTGACTTAACAATTGATTTCTGCAGGGTTTGGCATTAGCATGTTGCTAAGCTAATACTCCAGTAATGATGCATAGCACACATAAATTCTTTCAACGTAGTGTAACGTTGGTTTCCAGAAGTAAAACTTCTGTTGAACAATCATTTATAACCTGTTAAAAATAGACCTAGTTCTGCGTAGTTCTTAAAACCACTTATCCACCAAATCAAAGGCATGTGATGCAAACAACAAGCAGAAAGAACAGAACACAGGAAATTTAATTAGAAAAGAAAAAGATTCTAGTTACTGTGTGTCAAGGTCAGCAAGTATTTTAAAAGTTAAAAACCTTTTTTATGACAAGGCAAGGTTAGTTCAGGTTATAATAAATCAGGAGGTGCAACTCCCCAATAACTTGATATTTATGAATCAGTAACACACACACACACACACACACACATTATAATAATAAAAATGTCTTGAAAAATATATTTAAAAATCTTAATAAAATTAATTTCTGCCAAAGAACAGCTTTCCTAAACATAACTCCTGATCAGAAAGCCCTGAGAGAGCATATTGCTTTCATGTGAAGACATGATATTTGAGATTTCATTACCACATAAGATGAGATGAACACACTCAATGAGTTGCTGCCCGTGCACTTCAAGCTAAAATGTAAAAAGCAGAGCCGTGAAGCACACTGAGTGGGAAATCCACCATAAATCATACATGAGGCAGACATTAATAATTCAACACGTTCCATTCAAATGTTTGTATAAGATGTATCCAGCCACAGAGATTAGAAACAACTGGTTTTCTCATTCAGAATAAATAAATATGATATGCTCAGTCAGGACCCCACTTGTCCTAGTAAATTATTGCTTGCCATCAAAGTTCACAAGGCTTAAGATCCCCTCAATATTAATTATCTTGCTAATTCAATAATTAATCTGTAAATATTCATCCATGGCTGTAAGACTGCAGATTTACAGGAGCATTCAGTCGTGGTGAGGGCTGAAAGACAGACTATTTACCCAGTTTGACCCCCTATAAATGCAAACACGGCACTTGCACTGTCTGCAAAACTTTCCCGAGCTCTTGTTGAAAATCTTTGAGCGCAATGCTCTGTCAGAAACACAATCAAGCATGCCATTTAAAGTTTGCAGTGCAGCAACGAGTACACCGATTCTTTTCGAATGGGTCGAAACAGCCATTTATTTTCACAGGAAGTATTGGGACGCTGCGTCTATTGAGGTGATTAAAAAGACTGACTAATTACACTGAATTATTCTAATGATGAGCGGTGCCATCTACAAGAGCTGATTTGTTGACATGCCTAACAACATTTCCTGAGCAGGGAAACCGTGCCAGCAGACCTGCTAAATTCATTACCGTTCTCTTCTTCTTTGTTTATTAATCTATAATGAGCCACGCGTAAGGTTTCCCAATGCTATCTCATGACCAATTTGTCTAAACCCCAGTGACGGGTAGATTTTGGGGCGGGGCTAGGAGTAAGTCATTCGTACAAATTCATATGAAGTTTTGCAACTCTTAAAATACAAATACCAATGAGGTCATACAGATTCAAACGAATTAGCCACCTCGTAAAATATACGAATTGCCGTGAGATCAGGCTGGGTTTCCTCCGGGTCCTTTTGGTCTAACACGTCCTGTCACACTAGCGCTACAAACAAACAAGGTGTTTTTTTTCCTTTTGTTTTTCTTTCTTCTTTTGTCAAACTGTGGCACAGGTAACGGAAAACAAAACATACGACTCAGTCAAGTTGAAATTTTTGCTGCCAAATTTCAGTAATTTCCTGAAGCCTTCAAAGTGAATTTCCAGAATTATAAAAAAAAATATTACGTTTCTTCAGCTGTCATGAAAGAGCTACAGTAACCTAAAAAAACTTCCTCAGGCCTCACTTTGGTGAAATATTGGACTGAAATATTTGGATTATTATTATTATTATAATTATTATTACAAACCTCTAAATATTACTGGAGCTAAAGCTAAAAATGCTATAGTTAAAAAAAAGAAAAGAAAAGAAAATAAAGAAAAAAAAAGTAGCTGTATTATAATTGTAGCTGTATATTAATTATGTAATATATGCATACAAATGACTTGAATGCACTTCTTCTATGTACATTGTTTTTCAATTCTGAAATTATATGGTTGCATTTAGATGGATTCTCATTTTTCTGCGTTCAGTATTAAGTAAAAAATGAATAAACGCAACACACACGGACAGAAAAGCTGTGTGTTTGTAAAAACAAATCCATCACTAAAACATTTTAACTTTAAACCTTAGCTTCTCACCAAAATACGTGTCCATAATCATTAATATTGATTCCTCCATCCCCTGTTGTCCTCTGACAGCAAAATCCACCCACATATTTGTTCCGAACTGTTTTGTACTGTTTTTGTTTGTAAACGGTGCTTGATCTGCATATTTTCTCTCCTGATTCAAACAAGAGGACAATTTCACTGGAAAATAGTATGGATTATGGACACATATTTTAGCCAGAGGGAACATTTTGAGGTTAAGAAATTCTTAATAATGTATTTGTTTATTTGTTTCTTAGAAACACAGTTTTTCACGTCACAAGACATTAATTGATGGACAATTGATTATTGTGATATTTTTATCAGCTGTTTGGACTCTCATTCTGACGGGACCCATTCACTGCAGAAGATCCTTTGGTGAGCAAGTGAAGTAATCCTAAATTTCTCCAAATTAGCAATTAGCAATTCTTGTTTTCTTATTCATTTTTTTCTTCTTTTTGTGAATAAGAAATAAATCAAGTTTAATAAATCAAGAAATTTGACAGCGATTATTACATCAGACTGTAAATGTCATGCGGTGCCACTTTGATATAATGTATAACTTGGCTGGTTACACTGCTTGACACTGTTAAGGGTCATGCAATCAGGAAATTATCTATTTTGGAAATGCTTGTTAAATATCTTATTGTGAGTGATTATGATCCATGTATATGTTCTATTTGTTTGTTTATTTATTTATTTTTTTAAACTCTGTACTTTTTCTTTAAAATGGTGCTTTTCAAATCCATATAAACCAACATGAATTCAAAGAATACATTTCTAAGAGCACATGTGTTTTGAACCAGATTATCAAAATATTTTTCCTTTTCTTTATTAAAGCCACTCTTATTTGTCACTGATCCAGAAAGCCATTTTGGCATTACCTGGAATGATGCTCAGCGGCCATCGATGTCACTGGCTTGCTGGGTGTTTAAAAGTTTTATTTAGAAGTTCGTAGGCTATTAAAAAAATAATTGCTGGATTTGTTTTCAATGTTTGTGGCATTGTGCCTTAATAATGCCTTTTCAAGAATCACAAATTGCCAGACTCGTGTGTTAAAGTTTGCCAACAAACTCCTCAAGCATAACTATAAGTAGCTACATTTCTAAAATATTTGTATTATATCTGTGCCTAGGGACCACTATGATCACCAAAAAAACATGTTTCTCTAATTCTGTCAGTGTTTTGTGTGAAAAAGCTTTAATTTTGTTGCAGAATATTGTAAGTCGGTCACTATTGGAATAATAAATAAACCCTAACAGTGTCTTTTTCACTAGGGAAAGAATTATTGTGTTGAAGACTCTCGTTTAAAATTAAAATGTCTTGTTGAACTTGAATGTTGATTGATTTGTTTCTTTCACACACACACACACACACACACACACACACACACACACACACACACACACACACACACACACACACACACACACACTTGTGGATTATTGTGATGTTTTTATCAGTTGTTTGGACTCTCATTCTGATGAAACCCATGCACTACAGATTTCTCCAAATCTGTTCCTATATCTGTTCCTTTAGGCACACTTCTTTTTCACTGAGAAAC